>NC_073696.1:230247111-230565444 GCF_029784165.1 Wyeomyia smithii
GAAATCTTCCCATCTCAAAAATTTCTTAGTCCCAGAAAGTCGATTTTTTTCAAAAATTTCGGCTTATCACCAGCGTTGGTGTGCAGAGCGCCTTGCTCACAGTCATTTTTGGTTACCTGTCCTGGTCGTTGTAGCACTGGATCACACCGGGTATCTCCGACGACAGCTCGCTTCGGCAAGTGTGACGTGTTTTACCTCGCTTTTTCGGCTTGCCACTCGCTCCTGAGTCTATGATCCACGGTTTGTCCACCTCTCGATCCTCGTTCCGCTTGACAAAAATGCAAGTGGAAGCGAATTGGAATTTCCTTCTTTCTTTGATAAGGATGGCTTTCCCGGTTTTCTGGGTTTCTGTTTCGCCTCATTGTCTCGGAAAAAATCGTCCTAGAGCCCAGCCGTTTCGCCGCTTCATCCAAGAATTTTGGCTTGACAAGTCCAGGATCAGGTCCTCATTAGAAAAGGGTCTCAAGAGCGGTGGTGAGGGTATCAAACAAGCTTGGAGGACTCCTCGAGATCATCGCGACCATGAAGTTTTCCTTAAGCTTTTGTCCGGGATTTGCAATTTCTCTGTAACAAAAACGTTATGTCATCTCCTTCCAAATAACGTTTGTCGCAGATTCGCTTCAATAAGGAGACCTTTAACGTGGGGCTCACCTATTGACGATAGTCTTGGACCATATTCCAGGCTTCTTTCGCGGTCGTCGACGGTCAAATCAGTGCCTTTTAATTGTCTTCGATTAGCAACCCGTTAATCGCCCTGTTCTTGTCATCTCAAGCAATTGAACCCGCAGTTTCAGCCTCAGAGATCGGTTCCACGTCATGATTCCACTTTCCCCCAGTCCTTCGGCTCCATGAGAAGTGTGAATTGTTCAGCTTCTGTAGATTGAATCCTCCGTCCATCTTCCGGAAAAATCTTAATGAAATCTTCTTCAGTCTCGTAGTGGAAGCGTGCTGGGCCCATAACCTATTGTATCAGCAGTGAAGTGGAATTTTGAACGGTTACTGACTAACGAGTGAAAAATTTATTCTCTCTAATAACAACAATCATATTTTCAGTTAGTTTAATTTTCTATCTTCATTACTACATTTACTCCTTAAATTAAAATTAAAAATAGCATGACTTTGCTTAGAGTCGGAAAAAGAAAAGTAAAAATGTTTGTGACGCAAGTCGATGTTGCTGCTGGTAGAGATGGCAACTTACTGGCACGTTTCTATCTCTCACACTGAGAAGTCATTCCAACTTCCACTGAGGGTGTTGAAACAATAGCCAGCTATAAATAATAGTCTCTACTGAGTAAATGTACGAAGTGCGAGAATTGGATAAGCGTTACAAAACTCGATTCTAGAACTACGTCTTTAACGTTCTGCGGTGGTGTAACGGGAACACATCTGACCGGAGATTGGAAGTTGTGGGTTCGAGTCCCACCTGCTGAACTATATTTTTCGTAGTTTCTACAATCATATTTTCAGTTAGTTTAATTTTCTATCTTCATTACTACATTTACTCCTTAAATTAAAATTAAAAATAGCATGACTTTGCTTAGAGTCGGAAAAAGAAAAGTAAAAATGTTTGTGACGCAAGTCGATGTTGCTGCTGGTAGAGATGGCAACTTACTGGCACGTTTCTATCTCTCACACTGAGAAGTCATTCCAACTTCCACTGAGGGTGTTGAAACAATAGCCAGCTATAAATAATAGTCTCTACTGAGTAAATGTACGAAGTGCGAGAATTGGATAAGCGTTACAAAACTCGATTCTAGAACTACGTCTTTAACGTTCTGCGGTGGTGTAACGGGAACACATCTGACCGGAGATTGGAAGTTGTGGGTTCGAGTCCCACCTGCTGAACTATATTTTTCGTAGTTTCTACAATCATATTTTCAGTTAGTTTAATTTTCTATCTTCATTACTACATTTACTCCTTAAATTAAAATCTAATAACAAGTGATCAATGTGATTCCGTGGCGTAACCAAGGGGGGGGGGAGGGGGAGTTCAAACCCCCAGAGCATTTGATATTATTTTTTTCAATGTTAGGGTTCTGCATTACTTTAGCACTAGGGTTGAATTGCTTTGTCTCCTCGAAAAAAGTCCCCATGCAAAATTGCGGCTTGATAGGACTTCGGGATGTGTAGCCTCAAAGAGGACAAAGTTTCAGTGATTAACGAAAATCCATTTCTAAAACTATTGGTTTATGCCAAACTTTTTCGATATCAAAAATTCTATGCTTCTTTTATCGTCCAAAAACGTAAGGCTCTGACCGCTTCGAGATACGACTTCCGTAAGACCGATTGGAAAAGCAATGTTAATCTTTTAGACCTTTACCAGGAACTTGTAATACAGAATTTTCCGTACGTGCGGAGAAAATAAAGGCCGCCCGGGTTTAAGAATTTTGCAAGATTGATTTTATTAAACAAATTCTGCAGGGGAGCTGCGTAGCCGCAAGGTTACAGAGTCCGCTTTGTCAAGCGGATGGTCGCTGGTTCGAAGTTACCCTTCCTTTACGCTGAAATCTACAATACCTTTGCGTGACTTCCTCTTAACAAAAAATTAGTCCTCCTAACAAAAAATAAGAGTTATAATTGGTGATATTTGGCAAGAGGAACGAGTATCGGTATAGTAGAACAGTGAGCGTGTAAGGAAGAGTATCACATTACACACAAGCACTGATGAACAATAATAATAAGCATACCACTTCTCAATAGCGGTACTGCTATTAACAGAAGTGCGGGATACAGCAGACACCCGGGCATATCTCACAATAGATCTACGATTCTGGTCGCAGTGAGGAAGTCCATACAGAAAAAAAAAATTCCGCAGAACCCTCGGAGTGAAATTATTTTCTTTTTCAAATTTTCTGCCTGTCCTTTTATAACTTTTTATTTCTTGGCTTTGGAAACTTTATCACGATCCTTTTTTGTTGTCTACTCATTGCGCTGCTAGGCGGTCGTCGTTGTTTCCCCCATGGAAAACAAGGAGTCTAGTATCAGCACTTCATTCTGGCGAACATCGGGAAAATATACTATTTTAGATTATGCAACAGAAGGTTGCATCAAATGTCTGTACGTGGGAATAAAATTTCGTGACTGTAGCATTAGAAAAGAGTTTGATTGAGTTGAAATTTTGCATGGAAACTTTTTTTCAGAAGGCAAAACATTTCGGACCAACTGCTAAACGGAATCCCAAAAGTTGTTTTGAATGTTGTTTTCGAATTGATCGTTGACTGAACTACGCAATGTTTAATTTAAGCAACACGTGCGTTGCACGGTAAGCGGCATCGCTAATGATCGCATAAAAACACTTTATTTTGTAAGTTGTTCTCAACTATTGTCTCGCACTCGTCCCTATGCGGCAACGCAACCCGTACTGAAAGTAAGTGATGTGAGCACGTCGAACCACTGTTTTTCTAATGCCGTTTTGTAACATGATCAACTTCTCTCGTCAATTCCTTTAAATCCAATTTTTTTTTCATAAATCTACCCGACGGAGTTTCTGGCTACGTCACTGCTGTGATTCATTTCGATTTGTTATTTGGTTGCTTCTTTGCTATGGAATAAACAAATAATGCTGACAAAAAAACTGCTTAACGTTGAATTTTAGTGTTTTTCAAGTTCAGTGAACAGAATTTTTGTCATTTTAACCGTTGAATCCTAGATTCTTACGAAATTGACAGAATATTTCATGTATCAGGAAAAGTGGCAATGCGTGGTGTGAATAAGTAGCACAATTAAATCTAACGACGTCACGCAAAGACACCGCCAAAAGCAGGGTAAATACAGCCACCAGCGATAAAATTGTCGGCGCACAGGTCTATTCGAGATACCACGGTAATTTAAATCCCACGAAACGGCTGCTGTCCAAGCGCTGAAAGCCATGAGAAATAAATAACCACTTCGACACTCCCGCGGAGCTGAAAGTCAAAACAAACCCAAGAACACCTGAAAGTTTAGGATATCCAGCCAAATGCGATACGGGATGGTGCTTACCGGTTCCGGTGACTGTGGTAATAAACTGAACTAACCATGCGGTGACCTCCTTTATTCCCTCTTTCCCACCCATTTGTTTGTTGCCGTCGTTGTCGCTTAAACAACGCAGAAACCTCGACCCGAGGCGAGCGATTGGATCTGATCTTGTTTTGTGGGTCGTGCTTTGTTCCTCTGAGCATGAGCTCTGCGAAAACCAGTTTAACCGCACCGCAAAATGGTCACCTTTGCATACTGAACGAATGCTGACAGTCATTACACCTACAAGTACTCCGCCCTTCGCTGGGCTGAACCTTACCGAACATTCTAGTTTCGCTGAGTCAGACTGGTCGATAACTGGAGCATGCGGGTTCCCTTTCAAATTCTCTAAAACGGCTGCATTTTTCTCAGTACAAATGAGCCAGTCGGTATTTAGTAGAAATCAATTGACGGCGTTTTAAGCCGGCATGCCGCGGCACCCGGTGCATTCCTTAGCCAAAGAGGAACTGAAGGCGGCTGAACCGCCAGCGGAATACACATTCCACCCTCGCCGTGTCCGTGTCCGGCCCAGTTCCTACAAGCGGCATTCACATTTTTCTGCACTTTTTTTTGGTTAAGTTATACTTGGTTGGTCGACCAATTATGTGGTGAAAATTATTATCAGAAAAAAGAAATAAAATCCGGTTCGCTAACCGGTGTTGTTATGAATTTTTTTGTCCTCTGTATTGTCCCTTTTTTTCTTCAACAAGTCGGGTACTGTGCCAGACGTTGTGGTTCCGGCTTGCACACAGCAGTGCGTTGTGGTATTTGGAGTGGAGAAAAAAAAAATCCTGAATAAATTTTGTGTGCTAGGTAAAAGGGAGGCACTAAACAGCAGAGTCATTTTACAACGCGACGAAAGGTGAATACCCTTTTGCGGGTTTTGGGGTG
Source organism: Wyeomyia smithii (assembly GCF_029784165.1). Classification (NCBI taxonomy): domain Eukaryota; kingdom Metazoa; phylum Arthropoda; class Insecta; order Diptera; family Culicidae; genus Wyeomyia; species Wyeomyia smithii. The sequence continues at coordinate 230,251,999 of NC_073696.1, forward strand.
ACAGTCATTAGCATTGAAATATTGACTAATTGGCATGGCTAATGTTATAATGATATTTATTAGTTTTGTTCAAACTATTTTGTACTAGCCTGGTTGACACTTGTAAAAAATACTTCGAATGAAGTTTCATACTTAAATTTTGACATTTATGCCTTTTTTGAAGTTTTGTGAAAATTTGAATATAAACAATGCGATAGTTTTAAATGCATGATTCAGAAACAATGAAATGAACTCCAATAAACCACGTAACGAATATAATAAGACATAGAGTAAAACACAAATATGTTACGAAAGGTAGTAACAATGCAATGGTAAAAGAGACCTTAATTGGTGCTGTTGGCCTCGTGATTGACAAAACATAAATAACGCGCCAACCTTTGGAAGCTGTTCGAATAAAAAGAACGCGCTTTTTTGTGATCAATGGATTAAAACATGCACGACCGCTTTATCCATTGTGACAAAACATTACGACCAATTTGTCCCTGCACCATACTGCTGAAAACAAATTTCCTGCTCCACTACTGGTAGGGCCTTATTAGTATACCACCGGTTGGCAGATTGTAAATCACAGATCGCTAATCTGTCACGATTGTTCTATCCACCGACCGCCGGCAGCGGTAAATCAAACAATCGAGCATTCCATTCCGATGCCGCAGTCGATGGCATCATGTGGCAATCGGATTGCAGCCTTTGTTTCATAATTCCCCTTCCCCCTTACTCCCATATAACGCAAAATTATGAGCCGCCGTCGCCGCTGCCGTTGCGGGAGAAAATGGTACGTTTGTTGCATCCATAATTTACTACCATCACAGCCGCCGGGCGTCAAGCCAAGCAATGCTGAGGAGGCTCTACTTCTACGTATAGATCGTGTGGATACAGACCAGCCATGAGGCTCGGTTTTCTCGATGCAGGCGCGATTTGAGGATCGTTTTCCTATTGCGACCCCGCCACGGTAGCGTCGCTTTAACGTTGCCATATTCATCCATAATTATAATTAGCGGAAAAGATGATGGTCTACCATTAAGCGGTGGAACAGCGATTGTTCATTAAGTGCGGCGGGTGGAAATAATTCGATTTGATCTGCAAATAATTGTTGTTGGAGGGTAGATTAACGATCGGCAAGGACACAAATATTATTAGAAACGAACGTCGATTGAAGGTATTTCGACAGTTTCCCTAAACAGCTGTAAGTTTCGCAGTTTAAAAGTGTGCAAACATTTAAGCAATCGCAGGAAATTCAAATCTGTAACTCTTCGAGAGTTTTTTCATGCTCTCGTTTGGTAACTTCAAACGTTGATTACACAAACAGCTTTTCCAACAACGAACCGATATTGTTGATAAATTGAGTATGATTTTGGATCTAGCGCGCCCAAAACAACAACACCTCGATCGCGTAAATTCCCTTGCAGTTGGCCTGCAAACCATCTGTTTCGTGGGCTCGATTGCAAATGCCATACTCGCGTTTTGCGTAACTTCTATGCGAGGCTCGCGTTCCGCTTGGCCCAAGAAACCGGCCCTCAGCGCCCGCAGAAGACTCGATCGAGGCATGGTAAGAATCTTGATTAAATAAACATGACGCAGTGGATGCACACGTTCCTGCACGCGTGAAGAACACGGGCGATAATTTGCACTGGAATTAATTGTTTGTACAAAATGTAAGGTGCGAAACGCCGAAGTGTGCTTGGTTATAATGATTGGTTGTGGGTTAGTCAATCACGGATCACGTTGTACACAGCACGCGGTGGAAATGTGGCTTCCAACAAAGGTTTTTTGCTACAAGACCTATTATTTTAATCTTTACTAAAGCTAGCCAATATAGAAACCTAGTCACGTTTATGTAACGGAGTGACAGTACTTAACACCGGAGTAGCTTCGCGGTAGTGCCTTGAATTAGCTAATGCGATTATCTTTCTATCTGCTGGTTATGCAGTGCAGTCTGCGGGTTTAACCCACTATAGACTAAGTAATATAATGGATCTATTCGAGCAGAAGCAGTTTGATTTACGCCGGTCAAATTACAAACTACTTCGTAAACATAATTGGGACATTACCTATAGAAATATTATTTGAAAGTGTACCAGCATTGTCTCTTGTCCTTATGAAATTTGAGTGATTTATTAAAAATCACAAAATAAGCAACAGAGTTTACTGTATTTTTTTGTGAGAGTTGCCATGTCACTCGGTTCTAGGTGGCTAAGTCGCCTTTAACACTTATTACGCAGATATCCTTGACGATAGTACACATCCAACGATTACGACGTTTACTCCGAAATCAACGACCTCTAACGGGACTCCTGCTAAATATTAAATAAATGACATTCTAGCTATATTTTTTTATCCTGCTGATGAGTTGCTTTGCGTTCTCGGCCTCCCAATTATTCTTGTACATCATGGAACTCAATGAACCGAAAAAATCCTCGATAGGACGACACAGCAAATTTGTCGATTTTTCAACTTTTGGCACATTCTGGCACCCCAGAAATATGGACGTTTTCTGCGATGAAGCTTTGACTGGCCAAAGCACGTATTCTACAACCGAGTGATTTTTTCGAATGAATGAAATCAGCATTTTCTGCAAATAATCTTTTTGGTACACTTCCTGGTCAATGGTTAATGGTAAATGTTAAATGCTGGGTTTGAACGACGGCTTTTTTTTTGGACGGCTATTTTTTTGGAAGTCACGCAAAGGTATTGTAGATTTCAGCGTAAAGGAAGGGTAACTGGTGGAGAGGAGCCTGAGAATAAACCCATGCTTAAGTTCTTTTTTTGACATCGGATGGCCTGGTTCTACTAAGATTCGAACCCACGACCATCCGCTTGACAAAGCGGACTCTGTAACTTTGCGGCTACGCAGCTCCTGTTTCTTGCAATTAGCCGGAGCAAACAAGTGGCCAGCTTTTACGGGCTCATATTTATAAGCTCCGCTCCGATGCCATCCTTCCCAGCCGATTTATTGTTTTTCAGCTGCTTGATGGCATCCTTAACTTCGCTTATCCTTGGGGCTGGCACGTCTTCTACATTTTACGCACCGGTGGGATCGCTTTCTACACCACCATGGCCTCCTGCTTCCACCTTTCGGTCACCGCACGATCGTCCGTCAGAATACTACCAACTTTATCTCGGTACATTTCGGCTCGCGGCACAAAGCTTCTGCGGGATGCGTTGAGCTTCTGGTAGAACTTTTACGTTTCCTGAGAATGATGCAACTGTTCCAGCTCTGCAAACTCCTCCTCCTCCAGGCGGCGCCTTTTCTTCCGGAAGATTTGGGTTCGCTGCATCTTCTTCTGTCTATGTCTTTCCACGTTCTGACGAGTGGCACTGCGCATCTTAGCCTCCTACATTCGTCGTCAAACCGCTCGTTTCGTTGGGTTCGTCCCGTTGTCCGCTACGTTGTTGATGGCTGTTCTGATGCTGTTCCAACAGTCCTCGAGAGGAGCTTCCTTCAACTGGTCCTCTTCCGGATGTGCAGCTTCGAGTTGATGCTCGTAGTTTTCGGCGACGTTAGGCTGCTTCAGTCGCGCGAGTTCTATCCGGGGCTGGCGTCGGTACAAAATATTGTTAACAACGGAGAGTTTTGCGTCTTAACCATCACCAGGTAGTGGTTGTTTTCTAGGTACGACGCTCTCGAGCTGGGGGCCACGGTCGACGATCCGGTGCGCAACAAATGAAGAACTGCACCATACAGCAAAAAATTTAGTTGGTGTCTTTTCTAAAGTTACATGGAGCGCACAGAGCGACTCCGAGTCGTTGTTTGTTTGCCTTTTTTTGCTGTCTTATCTCCGTCTCCTCGTGCTTTGATTTTTCTCTCTCCCTATTCATCAATCCACACGTAGCACAGCAAACATCAAACACGATAAAGCTCAATCAAAATGAGCGAGATGGGACGTGCACAAACAAATCAAAACAAAAATTTAAACTCAAGCCGGTGACAAACCGAAAGTTACCGCACTGCATACGTAGCATCTTTAGCTTTTTTTTTTATATAGGGGGGATTTGTTAGTAGCTTAAGTATTTATGATAAATATTAGTAATAATGAGTATGTGTGTCCAATCACAAATGGTGACTTCTCAACACTGTTAGAAATTTGTAATATTAATTGTTAGGATTTGTTTGCTTTCGCAATTAGAACTTATCATTCGTAGGGATTTAAACCTACTTGTCAGAAAAGGGGAAGTAAACTTACAACTAACTTGATTGCTAACTTATTGGCTATAAAGAGAGCTTATCGTAGCAATTGAGGATTGCAACGATTTTTGTCGAAAATTGTTAATAATTTTATTTGACATAGCTTCTAATGGTTCAACACCAGTAAGTCTATGTAATTCGAGTGTACCAAACCAAGGAGGACGCTTCAAAATCATTTTCAGAATTTTATTCTGAATCCTTTGAAGCGTTTTCTTCCTTGTTGAACAGCAACTTGACCAGATCGGTACAGCATAAAGCATTGCTGGTCTAAAAAATTGTTTGTAAATCAAAAGTTTGTTCTTTAAACAAAGTTTAGAATTCCGGTTAATGAGAGGATATAAACATCTCGTATATTTGATGCACTTGGCTTGTATACTCTCAATGTGCTCTTTGAAAATAAGTTTTTTATCATAAATTAGTCTCAAGTACTTAACCTTGTCGGACCAACTTAAAATAACCCCATTCATCTTGACAACGTGATTATTGTTTGGCTTGAGGAAAGAAGCCCTAGGCTTATGCGGAAAAATTATCATTTGAGTTTTAGAAGCATTGGGAGAGATTTTCCACTTTTGCAAGTAGGAAGAAAAAATATCTAAACTTTTCTGCAATCGTCTGCATATGACACGAAGACTTTTTCCTTTTACGGAAATGCTTGTGTCATCGCAGAACAATGACTTTGTGCATCCTGGAGGCAAATCAGGAAGATCTGAAGTGAATATGTTGTACAGGACTGGACCCAAGACTGAACCTTGAGGTACACCTGCTCTGACAGGAAATCTATCAGATTTTGAATTCTGATAGACAACCTGCAGAGTTCGAACAGTAAGATAATTTTTTAAAATTTTGATTAGGAAAATTGGAAAATTAAAAGTTTGCAATTTCGCAATCAAACCTTTATGCCAAACACTGTCGAATGCTTTTTCTATGTCTAAAAGAGCAGCTCCAGTGGAATAACCTTCAGATTTGTTAGCTCGTATCATATTAGTAACTCTGAGCAATTGATGAGTTGTGGAATGCCCATGGCGAAATCCAAACTGTTCATTTGCAAAAATTGAATTTTCGTTGATGTGTGACATCATTCTGTTAAGAATAATTCTCTCAAACAGTTTACTTATTGAAGAAAGCAAACTGATTGGTCGATAACTTGAAACTTCAGCTGGGTTCTTATCCGGTTTTAAAATGGGAGTAATTTTTGCATTTTTCCATAATTTGGGAAAATATGCAATTTTGAAGCAGCAATTGAAAATTTTTACTAAAAATTCCATTGTGCTCTCAGGGAGATGTTTGATTAGTATATTAAAGATTCCATCGTCACCAGGTGCTTTCATATTTTTGAAATTTTTAATAATTGATTTAATCTCATTCAAGTTAGTTTCAATTATTTCTGCAGGTAAAAAATTCTGGGAAGAAATTAAATCAAATTGACGTGTGACTTCATTTTCAAATTTGAGTTATGAACACTCTCAAACTGCTGAGCAAGTCTTTGAGCCTTTTGTTCATTGGATACAAGAAAACGTTCACCATCTTTTAAAACTGGAATAGGCTTTGAAGGTTTCTTAAGAATCTTCGACAGCTTCCAAAATGGTTTTGAATATGGTTTCAATTTTTCAACTTTAGTCTCAAAATTTTGATTTTTCAGAAGAGTAAATCTATGTTTAATCTCTTTCTGTAAATCTTTATGAATAGTTTTAAAAACAGGGTCACGAGAACGTTGATATTGACGTCTGCGGACATTTTTCAAAAGAATTAGAAGTTGAAGATTTTCGTCAATTATTGGTGAATCAAATTTCACTTGAGCCTTTGGAACAGAATAATTCCTGGTATCAACAATTGCACATTTTAATGCTTCCAAAGCGGAATCAATATTCACTTCGTTTTGCAAATCAAGCTCATTATTGAAATTTCTCTCAATATGAGTTTTGTATCTTTCCCAATTAGCCTTGTTATAATTAAAAACAGAGCTCATAGGGTTTAAAACTGATTCATGTGATAAAGAAAAAGTTATTGGAAGATGGTCAGAATCAAAGTCAGCATGTGTGATCAAATCACTACATACATAACTTTGATCTGTAAGCACCAAATTAATTGTTGAAGGGTTTCTTACAGAAGAAAAGCATGTAGGACTATTCGGAGACAAAATAGAATAGTATCCTGAAGAACAATCGTTGAATAAAATTTTGCCATTGGAATTACTTTGAGAATTATTCCATGAACGATGTTTAGCGTTAAAATCGCGGATTATGAAAAATTTTGAACGATTTCTGGTGAGTTTTTGTAAATCACCTTTAAAATAATTTTTGAGCTCGCGTGTGCATTGAAATGGTAAATATGCTGCGGCAATAAATAAAATCCCAAGTTCAGTTTGAACTTCAATTCCCAAAGTTTCAATAACTTTCGTCTCAAGATGGGGAAGAGCACGATGTTTGATTCGGCGATGAATAACAATTGCAACTCCACCGCCGGAACCCTGAATCCTATCATATCTATGAACCACGTAATTGTGATCATATTTTAATTTTATGTTAGGTTTCAAAAATGTTTCAGTAATAATTGCAATATGCACATTATTTACTGTTAAAAAGTTAAAAAGCTCATTCTCATTGGCCTTCAATGAGCGAGCATTCCAATTTAATATTTTAATTGTTTTATTTAAAATCATTGCTAAATTTTAAATTAGAAACAATTTTAATAGTAAAATTTGTGCCTATTTGAATGGCTTCAAACATTGATTTTGCCTGCAACATGGCGTTCATTAGATCGAACATTGCCTGTTGCAAAAAAGAAAGTTTACCTGCCGTAATAGGCCCCAGGCAGTTGACATTAGAAAAATATTTTCGGCAGCAATATTAGTTGGAGTGATAGGTGTACAATTATTTTCTAGCCTGTTTTGCTTACCCATATTAAGGGTCATTTTCGAACTACCAACACTAGGCGGTATAATGTTCGAACTACCTGTAACCTGTGCATAAGTTAAACGGGTATGCAAAGGAGTAGGTAAACTATGCGTCACTGGTACGCTTGGAGAATTTTGTTTTGAAGATGGTTTTAATTGAGAAATTGAATTTTGTTTACCTTGCCTTGCCTTAACAATTGCTAAACGGACTGGGCATTGATAAAAATTTGAGTAGCATCTTTAGCTCTTCTACCGACCTGGTATTTGCTACGAATGTCGCATTAAAAGACAATATGTTTGTTGAGCTGGATGCCTATAATTTGGCGATGTCACCGATCGGCTCGGAGCGGTGCTTTTATCAAGTCTGATTGCTACAGTCCAGGTGGTATCCTTGTTTGTGGATCGGGTATTAGAGGCTTTACAACCAGTCCGAGGGTGATTCCCAGCTGCCTTGCAGTTTCTCAACTTTTTCATTTCTTGCTTCACCTCGTCCATGGAAGGTGGATCCACAGCTTGTCCATCTTCCTCAATATTCATCCTGCTCCTTTCAACGCTTCTGTCTTCCTCATCATTCAACAGCACACTAAAATATTGTTTCCAACGAAAGAATCCTCACATTCCAAGTACCGTGTTTTCAATAATCGTTGTCCTTTTCCGATCGCCTTAATCCATATCGATTATTACGTTCCGTATAATAATCTGGATGATTCGTAGTAGGTAATTTAAATTTGGTATGTAGCTGGCGAGGAAAAGCAGTTCATGATTAAGCAGTCCGCTGCGGGTTAGACGCTGTTGTACGCCGCTCCTAATATTGGGACGCAGCCACGTGCGACCCTCCTTCCCAATCTGCATACGACCAAAGTTTATACAGACAGTGGAATGTGATACGCATATAGATTGTAGAACAGTACCACCGTCCCGCGTAATTTAATTAATTTAATTGGTCAAAACACCATGCCGTAGACAGGGAGTTTGCGGGTTCAAGTCCCGTTGGGATGCGGTATATTTTTCCAAATCTGTATCATATTTTCAGTTCGCTTATTTTTCGCTTTCTCTACTGCACACATTGTCTGCTTAATGAACTTGAATGTTAACGGGTAAAAGCCGTTGTTGAAAATAGAAATTTAGTTCGAAAATTTAGCCCTACGGAGCACCTTCCGTTGTTGTGTCGCACTAGCAAGCACGACTCAGGCTGACTTTGGTCTCGATCACTCAGGTCTATAAGAGTTATCAGCATCAGCTGACTCTTCTGTGTGTGATGAGAAGTTCCTTTCAGTCGTATAAATAACGCTTGCACAGCAGTGTGTGTAGTCAGGGAAGAGCAATAGAATAAGTCGGCAGTGGAATGTGATACGCATATAGATTGTGGAACAGTACCCCCGTCCCCCGTAGTTTCATTGGTCAAAACACCATGCCGGAGACAGGAAGATTGCCGGTTCAAGTTCCGTTGGGATGCGGTATATTTTTCCAAATCTGTATCATATTTCCAGTTCGATTATTTTTCGCTTTCCCTACTGCACACATTGTCTGCTTATTGGAATTCTCTCTTAGCTTTATAAAGACCTGGTCTCATTGTTATTTTTTGTTTCATTCATTTTAATTACATTACAATTATTTCGAACAAGGCATTTTTTACATAATAATCTTCTATTCCTGATACTGATTCTCCCTTACTTTCCCTCTAATTGTAAATCTCTCATGCCTTTGCTTCTAGCTTCTCGTTTTGCTTTGCTAATTTTATCCCACCTTTTTGCTCTAGCTCTGGTACCTGACATTTTTCTGGCCCATCAATCTATTTTCTCATTTTGATGTTTAAATTTTGCGTAACTTTTGATAGATGTGCTGATTATCTCCTTCGAATGTTACCCCGATAGCGCATTCTGAATACTCTTATATCATTTACAGCAGACTCTTCGTCCGTTTGATAATTTCAGTCTTCCATCAGGTTTCGATCTTTACAATATTTTACCATTTCTTTCAAAATCTGCATTTCGTACTTACTGATATTTTAACAAGGCCAGCAAATGTCAATCCATAAGTTGAAAAAAAAAACTGAAGTTTACGGTGTTAATGAAAATCGACTTTTTGAGTTTCGTTTAGCGATAGAGTTCGAAAGTGTCCTCTTTTAAAGAAAGTGCTCATGCTCAATAGGGTGGGGAATCGTTATAAGGAAAAAACGAAACTTGATAGCAGAAGGCCAGAACCAAGTTTTTTTGTTCTTTTTGGGGCCCCTTACAATCCTAAATTTATCGGAAGTCGATTGGTTTTGTCTCCGCTTGGCGCATTGCATTTCAAATTTATATGGAGATTTGTATGGAAAAATCAACTTTTTTGCATTTTCCATTCTAAAGAGCTCAAAATGGCTCAAATCATAGGTTTCATGACTTCAAATGGAAGGTTTTTTGATGCCTAACAACTTGGCCGAAGACACTAAAGAGCTAGGGTGTCCCAAAAAATACTAGAGCTGTTCATAGTTGAGTATGTCGAAATTTATGTTGCAAATCATTTTTTCTTCCAACACTGCCAGTGTACCGGCGTCAGTCAGATTTCCATCAGAAGTGACCTCAGAAACACGTTGTAGATTCTACCTACGCCTAGAATATTGACCTAAATTTGTTTGCTTGATCCAGCTGAGTGTATAAACTCGTTACGACAGGTTACTTCTGATGGGAATCCTGCTGACACCGGTACATTGGTAATGTTGGCAGAAAACAAGATTTTCTGCATTTAAATCGACATACTCATCTTTGAACAGCTATAGATCTTCTTGGGTACATCCTAGTTCTTCAGTGTCTTAGGCAAAGTTGTTAGGCATCTAAAATACTATACTTTAACATAATGTAGTGCATTATTAGAGTGTTGTTGAGCTCTCTAGAAAGGTAAATGCAAAAAAGTAGGTTTTCCCATATAAATTTCCATACAAATTTGAAATGCAATGCGCCAAGCGGAGACAAAACCAATTGACTTCCGGTAAGTTTAGGGTTGTTTGGGTCCCCAAAAGGAACCAAAAAAGCTTGGTTCTGGAAAATCGATAATTTTTCCCTACCCTAATGCTCAATCCAACTTCGAAAAGTGATGTCTCAGAGCGGACAAAGTATCACTTTTTCGATTGATGAAAAATAAGCATGATACAATGCCAAATGTCTTATAAATACTTAGAAATTTGAGTAGGTATTTTATAGTAAATTCATGGGCGCAACTACGGGGGGGCTAAGGGGGCTACAGCCCCCCATCCTAGCAAGTTTTGAGCCCCCCCTAGAATTTTCCAGAGAATAATTGTAGTCAATATAAATACATCCCATACTTCCTATTAGAGCATCAAAATCAACAAAAATTGAAAAGTCATCATTCATTGGCTGAGAACTAGTACTGTGCCCAGGATCGATTCTCAAACCTAGCTCTCTTACTTACCTTACTAATAAGACGAGTGCCGTGGTGGCACGTGCTGTATCAAGGAGTTGTTGCCATGCTGCTCGGTTTGGGCTGTGTTTCGCCAGTTCCTCAGACGTCTCTTCACCCGCAAGTCTCTTTCGATCTGGTCGAGCCATCGCGCACGCTGCGCCCCCTAGTCCACAGGGTTGCTGAAGAGAAGTGATTTCACAGGATCATCGTCCGGCATCCTTACGACGCGACCGGCCCACCGCAACCTATTGACTTTCGCCAGGTGTGCAACGGGGTTCTCTCCAAGCAGCGCGAGCAGCTCATAGTTCATGCACTGTCGCCATTATCCGTCGTGTGTCTGTACTCCACAATAGATAGTCCGCAGCACCTTCTGTTCGAGAACTCCAAGAGCGTTGAGGCCAGAAGCGTTGATATATCGATTTCGTAGAGAACTACCGGTCGTATCAGCTACATCGTCAACTTTTTACTTCGTCGCACTAGACTCGATCGAAGTGGTCATGCCAATACCCCCACCACAATTGGTGCGTACGTAGGTATGTCTGAGAAAAAAGAGCCGTCGATGAGAACATGGTCAATTTGGTTTGTTGTGCGTTGGTCAGGTGATCTCCAGGTGGTTTCGTGGATGTCTTTTTGGGGAAAGCAGGTTCTTCGGACTGCCAGTCTGCAGGAAGCTGCGAAGTTGACGCATCCCTGGCCGTTGTCGTTCTAGACGGTGTGCAGACTGTGCGGGCTAATCACCGGCTTATAAATGTTTTCCCTACCGACCTGAGCGTTCATGTCCCCAATGACGATCTTGATGTCTCTACGCGAGCAGCTATCGTAGAGTTTCCCCAGCTGTGCGTAGAACGTTTCTTTCTCTATATCGGGACGTCCTTCGAGAGGGCAGTAGGCATTGAGGATGGTGTAGTTGTAGAACCGGCCTTTTATTCTCAACAAACACAACGTGTCGCTGAACGCCTGCCACTTGATTGCACGACTCATCATCCTGCCCAACACTATAAAAGCGGTACCCAGCTCATTGTTTGTGCCGCCGCTCTGGTAAAATTGTGCCCTGCGGCCACAAATTCGCCGTACCTTCTCTCCTTTTCGGTAAAGCTCCTGGAGCGCAACGATGCCGAACTGGTGAAGTTCTGACTGATCCAGCAGGATCCGGTCGACATCCGAGGCGTTAAGCGATCTACTGTTACATGTACCGTGCTTCTAATCGTCGGCCTTATTTCGTCACTAGATCATTGCGGGTAATTCCGGTTCGTTTTTAATTCTTGATTGTTCGTAGTATGTTTATTTTAGCATGCTGCTTTACTAGGGCTGCGATACCTAGTCTCGCGACGGAGCCGCCGTCTTGGGTGTAGAGGCGAGACACCGCATTTCATAGTTCACCGTCCACTTCGGATCAGTCGCTGTTCGAGCCGACCCCATCCTGGAAAACAGACGCTTAGACAAGCTGCTCTCCAAGGAGAACAACTACCGCTTCCCTGTCAGCATACGACCAAGTTCCCACCGGTTCTCCAATCTTCTCATGGTTGCTCGTATTCCAGTCGGTTCACGTGGAGTTAAGAATATGGCATTATGCCTTGGAACACACTGGGATCTATTTTATGCCGACTAGCACGGGTGTACAGCTGGTACGCACTGCCCAGCCGTTCACCAAACCTAGTTCGCCAAGTTAGTTCGTCAAGATATTCAATACATCTTCGGAGATTTATTCCCGATTGAAGTGATTTTGTCTTCTGTTACGACACTACTTTATGCGTTTTTAAATAGGCGCATTGTAACTCTTTTTCCTATTTTTTTTAAGCGAAGTGTATGAAAACTAGCCCCCCCCTAGGAATTTTCCTTAGTTGCGCCCATGAGTAAATTATATAAATTATGTGTAATATGAATTAAGAATGAATTAAGATGTGTTTGCTATTTAGTGTCTCCATAATTGTGTTTAATTAAAATCAAAAAACCTAACAGGTTAGAAATAAAAAGTTTTGATTTAATGGGAAAAAAGACATCAATCTGCTATATTCGCAAGATTAATGAATCGACTTTTCAATAAATTGCCTTCATTTCTGGTTGATTCAAAACAAAACACGCAATTTAACATCGGAATGTTCAAATGAGTAACCCATTGAAAGGGGTATACCCTTGCATGCCTATTTTTACCCAAGCTTAGAGTTTTATTTAGCTAAATTTCAATTCTAAACCTAGCTGCGTAAGCTTTCAAAGTTTATTTAATGGCCGGTGTACTGCGTAAAACAAGACAATAAATTCTTTAACGACGTCTCTGTTGAGCTATTGTTATTCTATTTCGTGGGAATTAAGGCCCGTTACCCGATACGGTTCAGGAATGCTGAGGTACCGACAGTTTGCGGCGGTTAAACTTAAGCTCGCCTGAGCCAGGCCCATAACAGTTTACAGAATGTCCAGCGAGTGGCGGTGCAGTAATATAGATAATTGTTTCAGCTGAAATTCCGCGAAATGTGGCGCCGTTGTGGGTGTCTTCTGGTGTATACAGAGGAAGAAGACAAATAAGTATTTTGTGTTATTAGTATTTTTTTCTCGACTGACCTTCTGGTTCTGGCTCTGGTACCGGCCAGCCAATGGTGGGATGAGGTTGCGGCTTGCGTGACACTTTCTAAACCCGCACATTGACTGAACAACCGCAAGCGCTGTTGTCGGACTATATCGGATCATGACAGCAGCGATGGTTGGCTTGATGTCACCATTATCACGCTAATCGCACGGTTTTAGCCGTGTAATTTGATTAGTATTTAGCACGGAACGGAACATGTCGGAGCTTCGTAATGACGTATGGAGGCGAATGTAGATTATAATTTCAGAAGAGCAACGGTTCGCAGCCGGTTCACCTACCTGGGCAAGGTCGAAAGTAACTAACGTAGATAATTTCAACCATTGAGGTAATTACTGCACTAGTGGGGAGGGACCATGAACCCTGCGTTAAATTCGGTTTGTTTATTCACAGTAGAAATGTTCCAGCCATTGAACCGTCAGAGCTTGCAATGAATGAATCATTGTGGGAATGCATAGCTAAATGTTTTTACTTCGGGGTGTAGGGAAAAAACCTCAAATGGCACCACCCGTCAATCGTTCACCCGTGTGTGTGCATATTTAGATAAGCAAAGTAGCTTGCCTAAACGTTGCAGTGGCTTAGCAGTGAGCCTGGTTTTGTAGGTGGGTGAAAAAAAAGCTTTGGTGAGCACGTTAATGCTACAATAAAATTGGAACTTTTTCTTGTTCTTGCGATGAGCTCATAACAGACGCTCCCAGCTGTTAGTTCGTAGTCAGGCAACGCCGCAGTTCTGTTGATTTGTGTACTCGTTCAATGTCAAGGGAAAATCGATACAATGAACCTGCGATGATGGGCGGTAGGTTGTAAATGAGTGCGAGCGTTAGTTGCTTGTTATTACGCCCCTGGCTGGGGAACCATGTGGGAAAGTTCCATCGATCGATTTGCTGGAAAACAATTGGGTGTTTTGTGTAATTTTGTGTGCTATAACTGTCATTACCATTGTAGCTTCTGCAATGAAATTTTTTAACCATATGAATTTTCCATATTTTTTTCGTGGACTCTAGGACTCTGAACGCAAATAAATTATCGTTAGCGTCACCAGTAAAAGTAAACAGCTACAATATCGACGCGTTGAAAGAATTGACAAAAACCCTGTTATTGAGATAATTTGATAATTTCTGATTTTTCGTATAAGTAAACAAAGGGAAGCTAACCAAAATTGTTTTGGTTGATTACGTTTTTGTTTAAATTATAATTTCCCACCGTTATTCTTATTTTTTTAGCTTAATTTTTTTTAGCGCGCTGTGTTAGACTATCTATAGTTTTTCCTAATTTCAATAAGATTTCTTTCAAAAATCGATTTCAGAACTTCCTTTTGATTCATCATTACCGATTTTTTTTTGTTCTATTTGTATTCAAATCTTCTCTTCCGAAGAAAGACAATACTGAGTCGTGGGAATTATTTTTTATCGTGACAAAAAAATGAGAGTATAACGTTGTCGTCAAATTGTTATGTAGCGTTATGATTTTAAGCTGATGTACAATTTATGCTAACGACGCTTCTCAAATTCTTTTATTCAGACGTACAATATATTATACAATTGATATGGAAATGTTTGTTAGTTTTTAATTCATACGAAATCTCAATTCAATTCCATTTTTTTAGCGTATCAATATGAAAAATGTTTGAGATTCAATTTAGGTATTAGTACTAACGTGGAGCTTGATTATATGCTTTTATCTCTGCTCAGATAGAGTGTCGACCTACTTCGGCATGTTTTGCATAAGAATGCTGTGGAAAACTTACCGGAAAAACAGCTGCCAAAATAGTCCGATACCCTATTTGCTTTCCATTTCAGACTTAAATTATTGCACCATTGTTCCCGCATTGTTAATTACACTCTTCAATCTATTTCCGCAAATTGTAAAATTTGATGAGGACATTCTAATAAAGAGTTCTTTTCAGTTACCGCCCTATTAAGCAAAGCTTCATAATTCCAAACGTCTAGCGTCTGGAAGAGAGGAGGAGTTTAAGTTGAAACCAACTCCCCCCCTCCTCCGTGCGCACGCCTATGCTGGAAACAAAACATTGTTTATCTATTTTGAGTTTATTATCTTCAGTCGAAATGCGACCCAGTCGAATTATGATGCCTCTAATTGACATAATTTTGCTTGAAATTATGCCACAAACTCAGCCACGCCACTTAGCGTCACAGTCGGATTGTTCTATCTCCCGCCAAGCGAAGATAAAGCCACCAGACAAAAGCTTGGCAACTCCCAGTTCCCAGTCACTCTCTTTCATGCACTTTATGAGCACGTTCGATCCGCAACATCACGTGACGGCAGAGCTGCTCCGGTAACCTAAATCTGTGTGCCGTCGCGTGGATAAATCCTGGATGCCACCACCATCAGCGTTAAAAAGCTGAGTAAAAAATGCTCAAAAGTGTGAATAAAAAAGTTTTCCTTAACGTTTTCCATCATATGCGTCGCTTGTCAACAATCAGTCAAATGGTTCTAGCGTCACTTTCGTTCATCACCCGGCTGACGGCACATGACACAGATCCTGCAGTGTGCAGTTGGCACACGTGTGTGTTACGCGAAATTACGCCAGGGACTTTGAAGCTTCGGGGCTAAAGGTAAAATCAGCAGACGAAAAGTGGTCTCTGGTCGATTTGTAACAAATTGCTCTGCTGTTGTTGTTTTTCGTTATGATATAATTAGCGAGCAAGACGCAGTCATTGAAACATACATACACGTACACATTCAATCGGCCTCGACGGAGTCGGCGAAACATCGAGGAAACAAACGAACATACATGATGATGATGCAGTAACCAGTCCTATCGAGTCCATGTTTACATTGATTGTTGAGCTCTTGTAAGTTCGTACCTACCATTGGACATGAGCATGTGTGGCAGTGAAAGCCTAAATAATAGATAAGTCTTTCCAGCGGTAAAGCTCTAATGAATTCAATTTTGCATACGGTCTGCTTCCTGGAAGCGTTTTTTGTTTGTTTTATGCATTAATTTGTACCAAAGTAATTGCCATGTTGAGTAAGACCCTTGCTTTTGATATTTTGATAATTGCTAAGTTTTCCAGAGCACACCCAATCTAAAAAGTTACAATAAGTCAGCGTTAAAAGCTTTCTACAAAAATGCGGCAACTTTCAAAGACGGTGATCTCAAACACGGAATAATTAACCTCATTCTTGGATTTACAACAAGAGATACTGTTAGAGAAATTTTGGTTACGGTTCCCGGCAAGATTAGCATCACACGGTTGACCATCACTTCATTGGCAGTCTTGAATGATCTCGTAATAATAACATTCATCTGACAATATCGAAAGCATAAATTACCAAACAGAACTGAACGGCACCGACTGTCGCACTTTAGTCGCATCTAATTACCTATTCATCGTGCATCGGAAGTTTGTGTCAGCTACTTTTTCGCATAGACTGGGCAACTAACTTCGTTTGCACTTTTTCATGCTCTGTTCTACACGTCCATTCTGGCGTCTTATCAGGGTATTTATGAGCCAATAAGCGGTTGGTCAGGTTTACAGGTTTTCAGCAATGGGTTCAGAAACCCATTAGAATACAAGCCTAATGAACATACTGGTTAAACATTTTTACGTTTTTGACGTAGATTTACGTTTTATAGCAAAATTCTGGGCTAAGGGTACAAGATAAAAAACCGAAAACATCGGGAGTGTCCCGAGAGTTGTCCACTACCAAATGTTCAAAACTCAGACAGTTTTCAACCGATTTTGTTCATTCTTAAATCATTCAGTTGAAAAACCATTTATGCACCTTTGTTTATTCGAACTATTGTACTTTTTTTTCTTTTTGTTCAAATAAATTTTTATTGCACGGTGTATATGTTTAACTAAGCATTATTAGTAACCCTCAATTCGTTCTTGAGTATCGTAGCGAAACAAAATATCCATAAATAAAATTATTTGAAGATTTTTTATTGGAGAAAGAAAAACACTTTTTAAAGTCTCTTTTCCGTCCGATTTGGATTTTAAATTTATTGCATCTTCTTTTTAATAGTAGTTTGCAAATGGGTTCATATTGGGTAATCCTAACTTTTTTCAGTTTCCATTTCGGCACCTTTTTTTCCTAAATCGCACTATCTGCAATTTTTCTTTGTTGTTACTTTCAAAGCAGTAACGAAAAGTTATCCTATTTGTAACAAATTTGTTACCTAACCCTGGAATAATAATGTGGGTATTCGTTAGGGTGCCAATGTAAATTGATTTTGCGAATTTCATTTAGCGGTAGCGCTCAAAAGTTTCGTCTCCTCGAAAAATGTTCTCATACCAAATTTCAGCTCAATCAGGTTTAGGGGAACAGGTGTCTCAAACTGGTTAATTTTTCCTCTTATGTTCCGTTTGCCCCAGCTCAAGAATTTCTAAGTCAGTTTAAAAAAATTGATTTTTTCAGATAACACCAGATTTGGCTTTTTAGGCATTTCTAAGACATTTGGCAAACAAATCAGTATCGACGATTTCATGTGCATTTTTTCGTCAGTCAAAATGTTGAAACTTTGACCGCTTTCAGGCAAGACTTCCCGAAGTCCGTTTGAGCTGAATTTTTGCATGGGGCTTTATTCGAGAAGACGAAACTTCTAAGCCTTGCCGCTAAGCGATATTCGAAGGTCTATTTTTTCTTATACATCTCGCCATAGTATTCATGTCGAACAGATAACTAACAAAATACTGATGAGTAATGGAAGATACACAGTTTTCGACTGGGTATTTGTATGCTAACTCTACATGAAGACCCCTTATATTTTGATATATTTGATTTATGAATTATTGAGGAGTGGTCATTACGATGCTACCGCATCGTTTCATAACATTGATAAAGCAAAAAAAGAGGAAAAACTACGCGCTTGTACATGTTACTATTTTTTCCATTGTCGTTCAAAACCGTCTTATGACGAAATCACATTACGATCTGTAAACTGCGTTAGAGAGAAACGAACATTTGCTTTCTTGCAAGCGGATGCAAACCATGTTGAAAACACAGATTCATCCGCTTTATGAAATTTAAACAGATTTGAAGATCCGCATATAGGGTAACTGACGGCTTCGTCAGGTAGTATGCATTGTGGGCAGGATTCAGTTTGCCAAGCTCTACTGCATTTATTCCACTTAGAAACTCAATGTATGTTAACTTACCTTAAACTTTTATGTTTTTTTTGTTCGCATGAATGAATCACTTCATTAAAAACTGAAACATATTTATTGGTATTTAACAAAAATTAAACTGCAACTCTAACACATCCAGAAATTTCACCCGGCCGAAGAAAACATTCACGAAACACATCTTCGCCGCTAGCAATATTTGGAAACGATTTTCTCGAGAAATATACACTCGTTTACTCTCAAATATCCTTAGTTCCGTCGCCCTCGCGAAAGCAAATAACTCATTCACTTTGAACACTCACAATTAATGGAGGATACGTGATGAATAAAACTTAAATTTATCTAATACATCCAACAGGTTGGTTTACTTCGTCAGCAGACAGCACGGCTGGCTTTTCACGGTATTGCCGTGTTTTTGTTGCCAAAACAAAAGGGAATTGTTTTTGTTGCAAAACGTACCGTATCCTTTTTTGAATAGAGTTTATGACATGTGAAACCATGTTTTGATGTTTATTGCATTTCAAAAACTCTTTTTGCTATTTGCATATTCCTACACAAAGAAATTACTTTATAAATCAAATAGATATAGTAATCAGATTTAGAGTACAAACATATTTTGCGGTAAATTTGGAGCCACTGCACACGCAGCGCACTGCGCAAATATCTCGATCCCTTTTGTTCTCTCAGAGTAAACGACAACATGTATCAATCCCTCGACAGTCGTGTGTACAGAAGCGCAGCAAATACATATACAAAAATACAAATATGACATCACTAGTATTAATTTGCTCGTACAACTTATGGCGTCAGAATTCTACTTATACTTTGAATGGTGGCATAACGAAGAACGTTTTTTTGCAATTCATAGCAACGAAACTAGATGAAACGAGTATAGTTTTACATGCTTTTTTTCTCTCTCTGCTACTGACGAACTAAACCAAATGTTGACTAAAATGGAAATGGCTTGACCAAAAAGGAACTGTAAGAGTGGCTTTTTTACAATTAAATAAAGAAGCTGCGTTTAACTTTATGTATCTTTTCTTAGTTTTTCCAATAAGATAAAAAGTAGGAAAGTATGAAAGAAAAATAAAAGATGAAATTAGGCAGCTTACTAAAGAAGGATGACAGTTTAAAACATTACAATCGACATAGACTGACGAGAATAGGTAATTTACCCTATTAAATTTTTCTTTTTTCTCTAGATTCGTTTCTTCCTAAACTTTACAGTGTTTATCGCAAAAAAGAAAAGGACTCATTTGGACTCGTTTGATACATAGTACCAATAGTGCCAGTCTAGAAAACACATCTACTGTATGGTTTTATATCCTATTGAGTTCCTTTTTTACTTGGATTTCAGAGTTGTATGCATCTACTTTGGGCTTTTTTGTGTACTTTTTAAGATATTTTAGATTTTGTGACAATTTGGAATGTTTGACCCAGAAAAAAAATATTTTTTCGGTTTTTTTTTCAAAATCGCAATTTTATTACCTACAACTTTGCTGAAGACACCATTTCAATCATGCAAGTCGTTTTTTTGATACAAAATATTTTATTCGTCAGTCACATTTTTGGATAGGCCCTTCTGAAACAGCAGTCGTGAGTCTACATGAAGAACTGATAGTTTCTTCATCAACTGGGAACAACTGTGCTCAGTGAAATCGGAAAGGACATCCTAAAAAAATATTTATTTTTATTTCTTTTCCATGGAATGCCTCATTTAGTACATAAAAAGCCTCAAATAATGATAAAAACTTTAGTTTGTGTCTCCGCCGCTAGTAGCACTGAAAAATCTAACTTTTTAGTCGTACACTCTAGAAGAAATGAAGTTTTCAGCAAAATTGTAGATAATTTTGTCACAAAAAGTTTTGTTGAAGATGTTTTTCTTCAAATTTTTCTTATTTCGGATACACACCACGCGTAAAAAAATTCATTTTTGGAACAGTTTTAATCATTTCTGCTAAATTCTTTCGAACAAAATCAATAGCAGTGTTGTTTACGCATGAGAAACGAGCTGAAAATCGAGAAAAAATATAGAAAATTTAGGCCAAATCAGTGAATATTTAGTAATTGGATATTAAGAAAACTCATCTGACACTTTAAATAAACGATTTATTATCGAAAAACCAATAAAAACATACCGCGTAAAAACGACTTTTCTGGGAAATCCGCATAAAGGAAACCGCAGGAGTTCCGAAATCCGTGTTAATTCCGCAATTCGCGGAAAAAAACCTTAGTGTATTTACACATCATCGAAACATACAACACGAAACATACATGCTGAACATTGTTGCCTTCTAAGTACTGCAGTTGTTTAGATATTTAAATAAAAATCTGATTTAAAGAACTAGTTTTATATCAAACGTTATAGGCCAAAATACGTAGCGTTGGAAAAAAAGTGTCCTCCGCAAAGTTTTTTTAAACAATATTATCTACAACTTTCCTGAAAACACAATTTTTCTAAAGCGCAAGCCAGGAAAGTTACATTTTGCGAAGTTCTTAACTAAAACTTGCTGTCATTCTTTGAGGCTTTTTATATACTAAATGTTTTATGAAGATAGTATGTCAATAAAACCAACGCACACTAGGAAAAAACGGACCCAAATTCCCACTAAATTAATGCTGCTGAGCTGGCAACCTGAAACATAGCATTTCTTATGTAAAATTGGTCAATAAATCGATTGGTGATAGTTTCATCCTGTGCAGGGCACGGGAAAAGGCCTATATTCCCAAAAATACGCGAAAATAGGGTCATAGGCAAAATAGACCATTTTTCGTGCCCTGCACGAAATGAAACCATCACCAATCGATTTATTGACCAATTTCACGTAATAAATGCTATATTTCAGGTTGTTAGACCAGCGGCGATTATTTAGTGGAAATGTGGGTTCCGGTTTTTCAACTAAAAAATCGCCGCTAGACTGGCAGCCTGAAATGTAGCATTTCTTATGTAAAATTGGCCAAAAAATCGATTGATGATAGTTTCATTTCGTGCAGAGCACGGAAAATGGTCTATTTTGCCCCTTTTCACCCTATTTTTGCGTATTTTTGAGAATATATGCCTTTTCCCGTCCCCTGCACAAGATGAAACTATCACCAATCGATTTTTTGACCAATTTTACATAAGAAATGCTATATATCAGGTTGCCAGCTCTTTTCTCTATAATAATGGCAGGATTAAATTCAAGAACGGATCTGCGGATTCGCGTGAGAATTTGTATGCAGAAGTTTTTAAAACCGGAGAAGGTTATTATGCTCTCTAGAAGGCAGGGGTCCCATACAAATGAAACAATAATTTCTTTTCAACACAAGAACTAGTCAAGAATATGGAACAAAATTTGGGAAACGGAGGTTTTTGGAAGCAAGAAACATTTCTAAGGTGGTTTGACACCTCTCCCTCATCTGGAAGGGAGAGATCCCATATAAATGATACACAAATTTCTGCATAACTCAGGATTTAATGGAACCAAATTTGACATAAGGAGATTTTAGGGTGCAAGACATATCTTCATGGCAGTTTGATGCCCCTCCATTCTCTGTAAGGAAGGGTCCCATACAAATGAAACACACATTTCTGTATAACTCGAGAACTAAGCAAGCAAATGGAACCAAGTTTAGATTTAGGCAATTTAGGTCATTGGAAGCAAGAAATATTTCTACGGGAAAATGAAACACAAATTTCTGCATAACACAAGAACTAATCCAATCCAATACAAATGAAACACAAAATTCTGCATAACTCGAGATGTAATCAGGCAGATGGAACCAAATTGGACATGAGGAGATTTTTGTCGCTCTAAGCAAGCGTACACATTCATTAAAAGCAAAGCCTTGGTGCTACATTCCGATTCGGAACATGACCTTCTGTTTATTTATTTACGACGACTGGGTTGTTAGGCCAACATCGTACACATTCATTATCAAAGACAAAAACCGTTTTACGAAAATAAGTTATGCAATAAGCTTACATGGTGGCGCGTCAGTGTGACATTTCGAATAAGGACGAAGATTTTTGAGAATTTTTCTTCGAAGTGGCACGTTTGTTTGTCTGCGACCATAATATAATGCACAGAAACGATTGACAATGGAGAAGTACCAGTTAACGTTTTCGTTTGAATGATTTCATTCCCGCAATATTGTATGTGTTTCCAAATATCTTTCGGAATCATGTGATATTTTTCGGAATCATAGGATCATTGCAATCCTGGCGGCGAAAACTAAAGATGTTGACGATTTGAATTTTACCTTTCAAAACGAAATTCGTGAAAATCAATATATTGGATGAATCAATCAGTAGATTGTATCAGTAGAGTACTTGTAGAAATTCAGGAAAAAGCAGGGGTGATATTGCACATTTCGTTTCGAGCAACTCGAACAAAACTAAATGATCGCTGGTGGGCGTTATGTTTCGTTTTTCGTATTTTTTTCGATTTTGTGGGTTAGATGAGCCGAAGGATAAATGACAATGAAAACTCCTTTTGAGCTTAAAGCAAAACTGACAGTATGTGACGTACTCGAAAATAACGAAAATCGCTCGAAACGAGCTGCACAATGCCACCCCAGGTATTTAGCCAACCACAAAATTTACTCTCTCTCTCTCTGTCATAGCTGGAGATAAGCGATTTAGCTAGTTTTTTTATATTTATTTTAATTAATTTTCTATTGAAAAATTTAATCAAAATGGAGTCAATACTAACTATGGTCAAGTGTTTTTTGAAATAATTTTCCGTGGAATATCCATAAGAATTTAGAAAAATCCAGATTGTGTTGCGGTCACTCGTCAAATGTTAACCATACAATCAATTTTCTGAAATAAAATTATGTAAAATTATATCAAAAATATACTCTCCGCAACATTTTTAGAAAACTTTTTGTAAACACAGCCAAGATAAACGTATGCAAGGACTGAAAATTATACCATTGTAAATTCATAATTTCCGGTTCCATTATCAATTCTCATTAGTGTTCTTCTTGCATTCGATAAGCAATATTGCCAAATATAGACGAAACCTAATCATCTTCACAAAACCATGCATTATGATATCAATACAATTGTTCCGGTTGTTGCGATAAATTTCTATTGGCATCATGCATTGAGGCGTTTGTTCACTCCACCTGCTCGGGAAATGACATCATCGCGACGTCTGCCAGGTTGACACCCTCATCAACAGCCGACTGTTGTCATTAAAAGGTGACAACCCCAAAAAAGCCGTTGGCCACGTTGGATACTACTTGATTCCAATTAAGCGTTGAATCACCATCGAACTTATCATGGGGGTGGACGAGCATTTGATCATTTTCACCTCACGAATGAACTGTTTATTCAGCTAGCTCAGTGTTTGATCACATAGCCCTATTTAATTTGGTTTAGTATTTCCAATAGTTGCCATTTATTCAGCTGCCTACATTGACGTCACAGTCGACTGGCTGGCTAATCCTCCTCCGTTCGAATCTCATTAGCATTATATGTGCCACAGCCGTTATGGCGGATTGTCCCAGAGGGTACTAAGCTGCCGCCTTTCGGTGACCCATATTGTACTTCAATGGATATAACTACAACCGATACAAGTAGTTTGCTAGCAATTTTCGGCTGATTATCCATACAACCGAAACCGCTAATCCAATAAAACCAATCTTGGCACATTACCTTTCAGGAAAAAAAAGGTGGTTTCTAATTAATTTTGAAACACGGCTGTCTGCCACGGTGATTTAGAGGACGCATGGCCCCCTCCGATTTTGGCCATCATCGGTCACAACCTGTTGTTGTTTTTACCGGGAAAGTAAAAAAACTTAGCTGTCTGTTGTCATCGTCTGTTGTGTGTCCGTTCGAGCAAAACCATCGTGGCAAAGACAATAATCTAAAATGGAATCGAAGATTGGCTGTTCACTGGGCGTGTGGGGTGTCAACAATTTAGTTAGGACTTTTATGTTTATGTTTTTTTTTTTTAAATTAAACCCCAACGGGTTGCAAACTGTCCGCAGTCCGTCAGTCGAACCAATCCAATTAAAGGAAAATAGTTAATTGGCCATGTTGCTCGTAACAGAAAATAGCAGCACTCGTGATTGTCTGGGGAGTGATTTCCTACTCGAGTGTTGACGTATCTTTAAGCACAAGGCTTACATGAGTTTGACAAAAACGAAAATGTTGATGCTTATGCTTTTGATTATTTGGAATCCAGAAAATATTGATGTACATGCATGAGTATAGTATTGAGTAATATGTCGAAAACTTTTGTAGGTTATAAACAGATTACCAATGTTACTGGTAATGTTTTGTTTACTGGTAGTTTTGCTCAAGCTGGTACTGTTAAAACCATCACATAGATGTGACGAAAAATGCCGTTCTTCTGCTGATCAACTCTTTCATATTAGCTATTACAATAAAGTCTATTTAAAATAAGAAGAAATCTGAATGAAACATCATCATTATAAACAACAATAAACGGATGAATAACTAGTTGAGTTCACACAAAATCAAGACTTTGAATAGAACCTTGTATGACATCCGAATAGTTTCAGGCAAATCCGTTTGATGTGGTTTTATTATTTTATTACTTTATTAGTTTCCCTCCTTCGAGAATGAGAATTCATTAAAATACAATCACAATGTCCAGATCTAAGCATCTAAAGTTAGGCTAGCGGCAACGGTTTCCTGGACGGCTGATCTCTTCACTGAGACAAAAACCAACAATTTAATCTTGCACATCGTCTGATTTCAGGCAATCTTCGTTTCATTGCAGGGTGTCTTCATAGTAAGATTTTTTTGTAATGCAATATGAAATAAAGTTACTAGCACTGCTGCAAAACGTGATGTCAGTTAAATGGAAAACTCACATACAATCTGTTTCACAACTTTAGGAGCTGATAGTCCCCGGTCCAGTTCCGCCTGTTTTAGGATAACTCTGTCAATTCACCCAGTTGCGTTCAAAGGGCACCCCGATCGCTTAGCTGATGAGATAGAACCACGCTTTTCGTACACCTCCTAGCGACCGTATCTTTATGAAGCCGTACAATATTGTTTTTGCCAGTTTTGTGTAGTTCAATAATCAAATTTCGGATGCTGATCAAAATTTGTTTTTGGTAATTTTGGCACAAAAAAGTTTCAATTTTGGACACGAAACTGAGATTTTAAACACGAAACTACGAGAGCACTGAATGGCAGCTAAACCAGTGTTTAAATTCGAGAAAGTTGCAGAATACATACTAAAACCCTGCCAAACACACTTAAATCGCAGTATTCGTTTGAGGGTGGACATTTTTTTTTTTGTATAATTTCCTACCCTTTTCATAATTTATCATATAAAATCTCAAGAAAAGACATAAACGCCGTATTTTTAATAGCAATGTGATCAATAAACATAAGTTGATAAAACATGAAACAAGAAAAATGCGAATTGGTGGAGATGGAGACTTTTTGCAAAATCTACGTATTTATTATAAAAATTTTATGATAAAAACCAGTGACATCTCAAAACTCATTAAAATGTCACTTTGATAACATTTATTTTATATATCAATAAAAGCGGGAGGGGCTTTAATGGATCTCATCCTGGTTCTGAAAAAACTCATATTGGGAGGTTTTTGCAAAACTCATCAAGAAATACGGCATCTTCCAATTATTGTGAAAAGCGATCGCTTCACTTTACCTACGACATTTCAACATTATTTTTGCAAATGTCTAGTTATTTACCTTTTCATGAAATCTAATCATTTTACATTTTTGCAGGTTCCCTAAAGCCTAAAATACGAAAAAAAAAAAAAAAATTGTTTCAGTTGGTTCATAGTCAAGTTATTTTGCTTTTAATTTTTTTGTCCTTTGGTAAGGGGATTTTTCAAGCACATTTTAACATTCAATCGTCAAAAGTGGGTATCAAACCAGATGCTTCCACCAATTCATTATTATAAGATGGGAAATTTTATGGGGAAAATCTTTTCCGAAGACACTAGGCTCTAAAAAAACGTGATTTTAAGTTATTCGTGATTTACTGTGGAATGAAAGGATTAATTTTCATTAAATGTCTTTGCTGTATAACATAGTTATAAATTTAACTAAGTCGAACTTTTAGAAAGCGGAAAGCAAATAAATAATAACAATAAGGCTGATACAAATTTCGAATATTTTTTATGTCCAAGGTTATCAAACTTAGCAAAGGGGGTGGCACAAAATAAATAACACCGAGACGGAAAATAAAACGAAATATCTTTGATAAAAGTTTGTGTGCAAGTAATGACGTTTGTAACTTGCACTCAAATAAATGTTGAAAAATAACACTTTATTATTATTATCTATTTTGCTTGCCTTTTGACAACACTCTCTCTGTCACTGGACTGGTTTATTGCTAAATTAATTATTAATGCTGTCGGAAAACAAATAAAATGAATAAAACGGTATAAGCTTTATTTTCTTCCCCTTCCAATATTCAAGATTTTTGAAGGGAGGGGGGGGGGGTGACATAAAATGAAAATAAAATTTGTAACGGCCTAATTGGGATCAGACAAAAAATTGAAAAAGCTAATAATTGGTAACTAAAAACTGAAGTCTTTGGAAAATTAATTTGATGTTTGCGGTCTTCTGCTACAATCATTAGCAGCTGATTTTTTGTTTGATCCGTTTTCGGACTAAATTCATTAAAATATCCTGCTACTCTAAGAGCTCGCCCAGCAGGATCGTTGATAACTTTCAAGCTATCAAATTTTGATTTGGCAATAAAATAATCTTTTGTTACTATCCAGGCGTTGCTATCAAGCCGCACTAGATCGAAAAAACTATAGTGACTTCCCCGTGACGTTATCTTCTAACTTCTTCGCTGGCGAAAATTTTTTCACTCGAAATACCGTTTTCACTACTTTTCTTTCACAAGCTTTGTACCATTTCCCTCTTCGGATCATCATCAACGTTATCATCGGAAAACGTCTGGCTAATACTGAGCTCCGACAGATATCATAAGTGCTTTTCGAATTTCTGCGACGCTGATTTGCTCATTTCCTTGTCAGGATAATTTTTCAAGTAATACGTAAATTGCAGATCGGTCAACGGCGCATCTGTGGCAATTGGAGCTACGTACTATCCTCCATTGTATTCTTCAATCACAAAAAGTACAGAAACTGCTCTCGAAACAGAAACATTTTTAGACCGTAGATGGCCATCCATCTGGCATGGTGTAGTACACCAGTACGACAAAATACTACTGGATCTCTATCTGCAACGCACGTTAATGAAAGCTCGAGGAGCTCTGCGTAGTTCTCGGGTGTGAATGGTTGCAGCAATATTTTCTTACAAAAAGCAACAATTTTTGCCTTTCCCCCACCTCTGATTGTACTTTTACGAGACGAAGAAGAACACTTGTATTCTTTTTATAAATAAAACACTCAATTCTGAAGTAATGAAATCTTCAGAGAAAACAAGCGTAAAATTATCCTTGTCCAATCTGAACATTCAACGATTTGAACACAGAGTCGCCTGGAGAAGTTGTTGAAACACGTCTTGTAAAACAAAATTAGGCCCAATATATTGACGTCATGTCTACACGGAAAATCCAGCAACTTCTATCCGAGCAGCTCTATTCTTCTCTCCAGAGTTCACATTAGTAGTATCAAAGCATTTTCCACTGATTTCGTTAAGAAGATTCCATCTTCCCAAGTTTTGAAAAACTGTTTCTGATACCATTTTCTTTGTTTCTTCCATGGCCGATAAACTAAATATAACTGACAGTTTCTTGACGTACCTAGAGCATTGAATATTAATGTAAAGCATAGTATTATAAATCACAAACCAGATTAGTTGATTTACATGAAATGAACCTTTTTGGGTCAAGACCACAAGCAACGGCTGTGGCCGCAAATACTTCAATTGCTTCTCGGATCGACACCTGAGCTCGATCCAAATTTTCGACATCAGTATTCGTCAGCGGTTGTTGCCTTCGACTTCGGCAAAGTGTCCCATTCGTATCTACTATAGCTTCTTTCCAGTCTTTTTGTTTTTTTTTTCTCAGCTTGATTTAATTTCTTATCGCGGATCAAGGGCACACGGGCTTACGAAGCTTTTGGGAAACTCAATAGGAATTTTTCTAGGTACCTGTTGGCTCTAAAACTCGTACCGGACAGGCCGTTAAGAAAATTCTTCACAATACGATTCACGCTAATGTTGAAAAACTGATCAAAATGCTACTTTCTTATCTTCACTTCCGGCAATACTGACTTTACTTCAAAAAATCATCTTACTAGATCGTTTGAACTCGACCAATTTGTTGATAGACAATTCAGTTGTGTTTTTATTTGTAAGGAAATAAAATATGAATTATTCATTACACAGTGAATCACGAATAACTTAAAATCACGCTCTTTTAGAGCCACAGTGTCTTGGCAAAGTTTTTCCTCATAAAATTTCCTATGTTTTGACAATATTGAGTTAGTAATAGCTTCAGGTTTGAAACCAACTTTGGATTTTTTTTTTTAAATATAAATGGATTAGGTTTTATGAAAATTTAAATAACTAGACACGTTTTTTGGATTTAAGATGAGAAAACCCGATTTTTTTTTCTAAAAATGCATCGTGGCAGTTAAAAACATCATTTTCTAGAGGTGCGGTCGAAAAAAATTTGGAGGATATGCCCCAGATTTTCAGACTTAACGCCCTGGGACGCCCTACTGTATATCAATGTTCATCAAAAGCTAGAGGAATCATGATTTATTTCATGATTCCTCGAAAACCATAGTAAATAAAGTTATGAAGCACAATCTATAGTTAACCGAACCGCCAATCTGCATAACTGTACTTTACGTTATAAATTTGTCAATAACTTTCACCTAAAAGTATAGTGTAAAAAAGGAATACCTACAATGACATCCGATCAGTCTCGGAATTCGTAGCCCAAATCTAGCATCTTGAGTAGCGAGATAACATTGCTGGTGTACATCCGGTACATCCAGACTAGATTTTAAAAGGCACACAGCACAGCACCACAGAATTTCACAATACTAGAATGCTGGAACAGCACTTTCGTGATTTTCATTGATTTTTCCTTCCTAACCTACACATTTTTAAACACATCACAAATTACAAGAATAACACTCAGTTTCCGTTCCAAAATGCCACGCGCCACGATTGAGGAATGTACCGCGTTGCAAACGTTTCAATTTTTTCAAAAATCGCGAAAAAAATATGAAAGAGCGTGAATTGCTACGCTTGTTTGCGTGCGCAGTTTACTGTGACCACAGGACGCAGCCAACTGAATACACGACAAAGAAAATTTACTCGATTGGGAATAAGTTATAAGCACCATTACGGATGATGGTCTTTCAAAAAATTAAAAATAAATAAACAGTAACGATCAAATTGCGTTTTGGTTTTTGCCGACAGAACGTTCATATCCACGTGCGATAATTGTGGACAGTGAACGCACGTTTACTCGTTGTTGGGTTATTGTCAATCGAACTAACGGAGGAGTGGAAACAACTTGCAATGTTCGGTTAAGAAAGTTGTTATATTTTTTCTGCGTTACCGCTATTAACCTGACAGCTATTAACTATTACCTGACCTCCAGTAGACGTCTAAACGGTCTAAATGATTCAAAAGTTGTTGAGTACCTAAAGCAGCGTTGACAGAATAAATTATTATTTAAAATGGATTTTATAATAGTAGAATAATTATTGGAAAATTTTGTTCTGGCATTGATTTATATATATTAATATGTATCAATACCATCAGTATAGAATATCACATTAGTATAAATAATAAACATTAAATACAAACTAATTTGCAAGCATTTTGTGAGTTTACTACCTATTATAAAGGAGTGACTTGCAAATAGTTTTATCACATACGAAATAGTTCGGGCGACATTTTTCAACACCTTTAGTTAAGGGTTGGTTAAGAATTGGCCCAATATGTACGTGAATAGTCTCCTGTTTGAGTAGTTTATGTGAAGGGTGTAATAATGCAGCTGAGTGAAGTTTTTAAATGTGACTGAACATGCTACTTCTTGCACACTCAAGGGATATTGCACAAGTGCGTTCTTCACGTTCTTGGCAATTTTTCGAGGGATTTCGTTAAGGTTGAATTTAAACCTAAATAAAAAAAAACTGTTTTCATTATATTAGACATTTTTCACTGACTTCCTTTTTTCATATGCTTAAATTCGAAAAAAGAAATATTATTTTTTATATTCTATTGGTAAATTCAGGCGTTGATTAATAACATATAATAAATCTTCTGTTAATCGTACAGTTTACCAGTACGTTCTTCGTTTCCTTTAAACCCACGTACAAATTTAAAGCACAAGGAGGATGTCTTTTTTCAACGCAAAATGTCACATTGTGACTCCTCTCAGACAATGTAGCGTGTTGGGCGTTTTCCAACCCCCACCGAAGAGTGACGATGTCCTCATTCATCCAAGATATTGATCCGCAATAGAAAAACAAACACACAACTTCTCTAATTACTTCACCACTTTCAACAAAAAGCAGGTTAAACAAATTATGATTTGTCACAACCGAGCGTGTCTCGTAGTGCGCAAGGAGAAACGCAAAATGTCCTCCTTTTGGTACGCCTTCAAGGCAACCAAAATCGGTGATGGCAACGGTGATGCACGGTGCGGTTTCGGCTCCTTTTTAGTCGTCCCCAGCCACGAGTGGTTTTTCAGCGCGACTGACCCACGCCTTCGTCCGCTCGTTGACTGGTGGATTAGTGGATTTCAAAATGTGACAAACAAAAAAAGCACTAAAATGACGCACGCTAGCTCCAATAGACGACCGTTTCATCGTATAGCGTAGGTGAGCACTTGGTCATTGAACTGTTTTTGGCGACAGGCGGAATCGATTTTATTTCTTTAGCTCCGGTTTATAAAACCGTTCTGACCGTTAGTCTTTATTATTCATGACATTGTTCTTTTTTGTCTTTCTACTCCACCCAGAAACTGGAACAGGAGAAGTACATTCTGAAGCGGCAACTGGAGATCACGTCGAGCGAAAACGATGCCGTCATCCTGGAGCTACAGTCGGACATCAAGCAGTTCAAACAGAAGCTTGATGCCCAGGAGCAGATTATGCGACAAATGGAGCGAGAGAAAAATCTCCTGATTGAGGAGCTTACCGCTCAAAATACCCGCCTCTCCAATGAGTTGAAGAAATCCAATGCTGCTGAGCTACAGCTATCGGCGCAACTACAGGAAATCAAGGAGCAGTGCAATCGACGAACTATGAGTATACAGGATCACGTCAGCAGTTTGGAGAGTCTGAAAAATGAGCTTCGCATGATTCTGGAGAAGAAGAACGAACTGGAGAATCGGTTGCACATGACAGCGAACGAGAAAGAAAACCTTTCGATAGCGCTGAATGAAGCCTCCGAGCGGATACACATCCTAGAACGGAGTACCAAGGAGCAGGATACCAAGTACCAAATGACGGTCCAGACGCTCGATCGGCTAGAGCGAGAGAATGGGACACTTTCGGAGCGACTGGAATCGTTTGATTCGCAGCGATCGCATCACAGTGATCCGAACCATTCCTCTCTGCTGCAAGAAATGACCGGGGAAGATGAAACAATGATGGTGGGCAGTGCTCCAAACAAGGACGAAGCGACGATGCTGCTGTTTAAGGAAGCCCATTCGGTGTACAAACAGCTCAAGACCTTGTGCCAGACACTGCGGAGTACATATCATGATGACGATTCGGGCAAGTGGCGGAAGTGTTTTTTATTCGAGTTTATTAAAAATTAATTTTCAAAATTTTTATGACAGGCCTTCACTCGGATATGTCGTTCTCGTCGTTGGACAACACTCTGTCTTCGGCGCCACAATCGGTGGACGTGGGCATCGGAGGCTCACCCGGGCCATCGCCTAATCAGAGCGGAACGATGGGCATGAGAAGTTCGACCGATAAGTTCACCCGTGGAATGTTGTCATCGGCTGCCGATGAATTGGTTCATATCATCATGAATATGGACGCGATGCAGTTCAAGACCATGTTCGAGCAGACGCGGGGTATGCTGATCGAGCAGGAAGAGGAAATGAAGAAAAAGAACGATTTTATCATGCAGCTGGAGAGCAAGGTAATCTGCGTTTGAAGTATTGCTTGAATGCTCAAAAAATTGACTCGAATTTGCAATACAATTCAGTAGTTGGCAATAGGCATTTTTCCGCCGCATAATCCTGTAAAGGGCCTTGTGATGCAACTAATGTAGTCCGGTTTTGTTGAGTCGTAGTGAACGAAGACTGAGTGAATTGCCATGAAAACCTTTTAATTTTATTTTCTCTTCCGACAGATCTCGGTGCAGGAGGTCGAGCTTCAAAGTGCGATCGACGAGCGCAACCAGGCCCGGGATGATGCGTCGCACTCGAGCCTAGCACAGGACGAAACGGTGATTCAGGCCCGCAGGGATCGTGATGCGGCCGTCGAGCGACGAACGAAGGCTGAGGTCGAGCTGGCCAAGAACCGGGTGGAACTGATGCAGGCCAACAGTCAACTGCTGGAGGCCATCCAGCAGAAGGTGGAACTGCTGCAACAACTCGAGCAGTGGCAAATCGACATGCACGAGCTAATCGAGGAGCAGATGAAGAATAAGCTAAACAATGAAACTAGTACAAAACCACAAACGCCTCAGCGTGGAGGAGCGTCATCGCAGCAGGCCAGTGGTTCCTCGTCAGCCGGTTCGACGGCTGGTAATCGTAAGAGTAGGCTACTAGATCTGTTCTATCATCGATGAGATTGCCCGCGATCACCCCGACGACAACCGTGCCTGGTTACACGATCACTCGCACAGGCCGCCGCCGCTGTGAACGATTCACATTGCATTTATGTCCGACACCTCTAATCTACATTGTGACTGTCCGAAATCGTTCACATAACCTCTCGGTGTCCGACGTGAAGCCTCGAAGCCTACTTCTACCACCCGCTAACTTGGACCATGTGATAGTAAAACTAATCGACAACGCGATGGTCGATTGTCGGTTCGTTTTTTTACGGTCGAAGCGCTGGTGAGACTTTGTGACAGCAGTATTTTTTTGTATAAAGGAAGAAAATCAATCCAAATATAAACCCGTTTTTAACTAATGCCCCCCATACTCACATGCATATCCCCAAACAAACAGTTTAAATCAGCCGACCATTATCTTATCGAACGACAAACCTATAGCTTAATCGTATAATTTATGTAAACTGCTCTTACCTACTTTTTTATACTACCGATGTAACCAAAAAATGTTTATTGTGAGAGAAAACAAGGAATCCTAATATCAAAGCGTACTTAAATAAGTAATCACATGGTTAATTTAATTTTAGTGAATGGTTAGGCGCAACAGTTTGTATGCGTTGTTTTCCTTGACGGACCAATTAGACAAAGGCTTTAAGCAGTTTAGGAGCATGACTACCAGCTAAACGTGATAACGCATTGCCTTCTAGTGACAGAGCAAATAATCAAAGAAAAACGTTTCGGATTCGGCCTGTAAGTGAATGTAAATACGAGAAGCGAATTGAATGAAAAAATGTAGAAACAGGAAAAATAACCAAGCTTACGATTAATCGAACTTTTGTTAAACAGAAAGTGAACCGCAACGGACGAAAGGTTAATTTATCGACACTAAAAACTATTCTGATAGAGAAATTTAACACAAATTGACGTGGTTTGATACGCGATGGTCTCTACCTTGTAACACTGTTGTAAACTGTAAAATGTGAAAATCGGGAGAATAAAGTAATATGATGAGATTAGAAAAGTTTTGCTTGTACATTCGTTTGTATGTATGCCATTGTGATGCAATACGCAGCAATACGCAGCAATGAAGCAAAAGGCTTTTAGATACAATATTTCGGAATAACAACCTTCTATTGGTGTCCGAATGTCACAATTTACTACATGTATTGAAAAGTCATTGGCCTGACATAAGGATGGCGTTGCAACCAGCTGGTGGTTCATTCGTTGTCTTCATGCCCTATCTTTCATCAGCACCCCACTGTAGGTCATACGCAGCACCTTCCGTTTGAAAACCCCGAGGACACGCATCTCTTACAGTAGAACCTATCAAAGAAATACTGACACGCTGGACGTCTATTGGTTTTTTACCTTGTAAAAACATGTTATATACAAGGACACAATTGCCATAACTTAGCTGGAGACATCATTATTTTTGAAGAGGCTAGTAAAAAACATTTGCTTTAAATTGTGATGCATTGAGATTGTCAGTTAAAGCGAAAGCTTTCAATGGCGACCAAAAAACCAAGGAACCCGATTTTGTTGCGTGATTCTAATACTGGTGTGCCATCTTTGAATTTGGTGTTTTGTATGTGTGATTTGTAATATTGGAACACTTCGTAATGCAAATCAGAATTCTCTTCGCTGAGGAGCTTCCTAAAGTGTTTTCCGTTTTTTTTTCATACTGTTAAAGATATCGAAATTATTATTAAACATATGTACAAATTCTGCATCTGCCGCGCACTGGTTCGTATGAGATAATCAAAGGCCGAATATACGCTGTTACTAATTACTTGTAGAGCTGAAGATACCTTTATGTTTGAATTTCGAAAGTTTAAATGCCTGTCGTTTAGATTCTTTCGTGATTCCAATTATTATGTTGCTTGTTTGCCGTTTCATCCATGAGTAAACATGCTAACAACGGTTTCGTCAATGCAGTATTTTGATTTGCTCTTTCCCGTATAACATCCAAACACTCTTAAATGATCCCAGGATCACCATTAACATTCACATACCATCGAGTGATAGTACGTAGGGAGGTAGTTTAAAATTCAACACTTGCCTTACATACAAGTAAGCTCTAGGAGAATAGAAATGTAACGTTACGGTAAACTTTCGGAGAATTTCACTGTAAGTGCATCCATATGTGCAATGGGGGTCTCTCCTAGCTGCGTGTGCAGCTCATGTTTTATGCGTCTACGCCATTCTCCGTCTTCGGTCTGTCTCCACCGTAGATGATTCGCAGCACCCTCCGTTCGAATACTCCAAGAGCGCTGAGGTCCTCTGAGAGCAGTGTTGTCGTCTCTAGCCCATAAAGGACCACCGGTCTATCAGGTGTCTTGTACAGTTTCAGCTCCATACGGCGGCGCACTCGATTGGATTTCAGCGTCTTACGAAGTTCAAAGTAGGCACGCTTTCCCACTTAAATGCGTTTCCGGATCTCCTTGCTGGTGTTGTTGTCAGCGGTCACCAGCGATCCTAAGTACAAGAATTCGTCTACCACCTCAAGCTCATCGCCGTTTACGATGATCCGGGGTGGGAGGCTAACATTGTTCGCCTTGGAGCCTCTTCCCTTCATATAGTTTGTTTTTGACGCATTGATCAGCAGTCCAATACGCTTAGCTTCCGATTTTAGTCTGGTGTAGATTTCCTTGATGTTGAAGTCATCAGCGAAGGCTTTAAGCTGATCCCGCTTCGTAACACTCGTGCAGATACCCGCTCTTCGTATAACACCTTCGAGGGCGATGTTAAAAAGCAAACAGGAAAGTCCATCACCTTGTCTCAATCCTCGGCATGACTGGAAGGGACTCGAGAGCGTATCCCCGAAACACGCACGTTACACATCACACGATACATGGTAGCCTTGATCAGCCGTGTCAGTTTATCCGGAAAAACATCCTCGTTGTCGTGCATGATCTGTCATAGCTGTTCTCGATCAACTGTATCATAGGCTGCCTTGAAGGCGATAAAAATCTGATGCGTGGACACGTTGTGCTCACGACGTTTTCGCAAAATCTGTCGAATTGAAAATATCTGGTCCGTGGTTGCCTGGGCTGCCCATGGAACCCGCCTGCTACTGCCCCAGGAACCTCTTGCTTAAAGATGTTAGACGTTGAAATAGAACTTGGGAGAGTATGTTATAAGCAGCGTTGATGAGCGTAATGCCACGATAGTTGCAGCACTCCAGCTTGTCGCCCTTCTGATATATCGGGCAAACGACTCCCTCCATCCACTCTTTCAGCAGTTTTTCCTCTTCCCAGATCTTGGAAATGACCCAGTGCAGTGCTCTAGCAAGTGTTTCTTTACCGTGTTTGTAGAGCACTTCTGGCAGGCTGTCTTTGCCGGTGGCTTTGTTGTTCTTCAGCCTCCCATTCTCCCGCTGAATTTCGTGGAGGTCAGGCGCTGATACCCGGTCATCTACTGCTGGCACGTTCCAGCGCCGCTTCTGTTTGTTGCACTGCCATTCAGATGTTAATCGAAGTGCTGCTTCCACCTGTAGACCACCTCGCTATCGTTCGTGATGAGTTCGCGTTCGCGTTCGCGGCACATAGCCTTTACGGGATTGGTTAATCTTTTCGTAGAACTTCCGCGTATTTAGCTTCATGATCACGGCGATCCTCCTGCTGGCACTTTTTACGTAGCAACATCGTGGTCACGTCGTTCCTTGCTCGTCTGTACTTGGCCAAGTTCTCTATCGTCCTTACCCTAAGGTAATTCACCTAAGTCCGGCTATTCTCTGTCACTCTGTCATTCCCAGTCATGGAAGTCGTTTCTGTCACTCGGCGCCTCTGTTCCTAGTGTCGTTGTCGCGAATTCCCTGATGGCCGTGCAGATCATGATCCATCCTCGAGAGAAGTTGAGGGTAGTGCCGCTTCAAGCTGTTACACATAGACTTCGGCAGCTTGCCGGATGGTATCCCTACCGATGACAATCTTGATGTTGAGGGCAGCTGTCGTAGACGTCCTCAAGCTGTGCGTAGAAGGATGTCTTTTCAACATCGGGTCTTCCTTCATGCAGGCAGTGCACATTGATGATAGAGTAATTGTAGAACCACCTTTAATTCTCAATACAACATCCTGTCGCTTAGCGTCTGTCACTTGATCACACGACTATGCATCCTGCCCAACATCCCAAGGGTTTTACCACAGACTAACAGACATAACACGCCGAACAAATTTTCAATGAAATCATCGTTTGGATGATTCCAGTACTTTACGTTAGTAACACTAGCACCATCTGCTTTCGTGTTCGCGTTGCGTCATGTACATCGACGTCAGCGCCAGCGTTACTGCATGAGTCAAATGGGGAACTACAAAATATGTACACGCTCATTCTGGATAACCCTAAACTGAGTCAAAACCTAATCAGTTTCGCTTGAACTGTATGTACTCAAAATTGAGTAGAAGTTGTTTTACTCATTTTTGAGTTTCACCGAATGTTATAGAAATTGAGTAAATATTACCCATATTATACCTGATGCGCGATGCGTAAAAGTTACTCATTTTCGACTCAAAAATGAGTACTTTAAGCTCAAATGAGGGAATTTCGGAAAAAAATATCATTATTGACGCGAGATTATTATATTTTGCATTTTTAATGAATTTTATCTAAAAATTTTTTATTTTATTGTAAGAAATTTACCTTTGTTCGCCGGGACACGGGAGATTTTTGAATTGATTCGCCGTATATCCAACCAACGAGTCCTGGTGAAAAGAAAATTTGGCATTAGTTGCAGTCAATTATTTCAAATTATGAATTACCTACCGATAACAACTAATTTCAAACATTTCTATTTCCTCTTTTTTTCAAGCGGTTTGCTTGGTTTACTGTTTGCTTTTAATTGCAAAATAATATAACAAAAACAACACGCAAGCACCAGTTACCCAATTTTGAGTAAATTTGCCGCCATAATCAATTTAATTCTACTCATTTTTTGACGTCTTCGAACAACTGAAAAAAAAGATTAAAATTCAACTCAGCCGCTGAGTAGCCCAGACTGAGCGTGTATGAGATTGCATGACAGCGGCCTAGACGACGTTTTCGCGCGATGACTGTTATTCGATTGAAAATTTGAAATGAACGTTTTTTGTGGCGATGGAGCTAGGTTCCAGTGTTAGGTCTGTTAGTCTGTGGTTTTACGATATATATTCAAATAATTGAAGCGTTTCTTTTGAACGAATTCGTTATGCCTCATGATCGGTAACCGACTTACCCGCATAAGACAGTAACCCAAATTACAAATTATCTTTCGAATTAGAAATAAGGCAACCAAACTAATGTAAAAATGCAACAGATGATAACTATTCAATTGTAACGTTAGATGTTTCGTCCCCCTTCTGGCTGCATCCTTGAACCCGTATTGCTCGATTCTGAAGGGCACATCTGTCAGCTGATTTGAGCGTATATGAAACGTCAAAAGCGACAATATTTTGTTATTTACATCGTCATTCACTCCGTTTCGCGTAATTCATAAGAGGCTTCGAAAAGTCATTGTAAGAACCTCAGCCAGATAAACCGAACAGCAAAATCATTCCGTTAAACAGAACGAAATTTCGTAACTATTAACTGTTTGGTAGTGTAGTGGTTGCTTTTCCGCCAGTGCAACCCAAGTCCGTTCAACTGTTTGTGTTTTTTTTTTTCTCAGGGAAGGAAAGCAGCCTGCTGCGAGCGCTAATTCGAAACAATGGTGAGTTGATGCCGTTTATGAAGTTCTTTGTTCTTCCTGTGAGCTGCTCCAGAAGCTGCATTTTTTGTATAACTATTTCAGTTTCAGTTCAACGGGTTCAATATGATGTTTCCGGACCACTCGCGTCCTTTTAATACGACATACAAGTGCTACTCGGTGTCGATGCTACCCGGAAACGAACGGCAAGATGTAGAAAACGGAGGAAAAAGTGAGTATATGCTAAGCTAAGGTTTAGTTGATGCAAAATTTTCGATTATCTTTTACAGTTATAATGCCACCG
Organism: Wyeomyia smithii; assembly: GCF_029784165.1. NCBI lineage: Eukaryota > Metazoa > Arthropoda > Insecta > Diptera > Culicidae > Wyeomyia > Wyeomyia smithii. The sequence continues at coordinate 230,290,800 of NC_073696.1, forward strand.
TCTGCGCTGGACCAGCTGACGAGATTGAATGTGGAATATCCAATGCTGTTCAAATTGACCAACAGCAATATAAATCGCAGCACACACGCCGGCGTGTTAGAGTTTGTGGCCGACGAGGGAAAAATCTACATTCCCTATTGGGTAAAATATTTTGAAAAGGAAGCTTTACAATAATTTAATTTTTTTTCTTCGCTGTAGATGATGCATAACTTGCTGCTGGAGGAAGGTGATATTGTCCAAATTGAAAGTGTCAGCATCCCGGTAGCAACGTACAGCAAATTTCAGCCACAGAATGTAGAGTTTTTGGATATCACAAACCCGAAGGCTGTCCTGGAGAATTGCCTGAGGAACTTTGCCTGTCTCACAACCGGAGATCTGATTGCGATCAAGTATAACAATACCACGTACGAGCTGTCGGTTCTGGAAACGAAGCCTGGTCCGGCGGTGACGATCATCGAATGTGACATGAACGTCGAGTTCGCTCCCCCTGTTGGCTACACGGAGCCCAACAAGCGTTCCAAAGAGGACGAACCGATGGCGGTTGATCCGGCCGAACTGATGCCCGAACCTGCTGGATTTGTTGCGTTCAAGGGAGCTGGAACCCGACTAGATGGCAAGAAGAAAAAAGAAGGTGGCTCGAGTGAAGTGCCATCGGCACAACGGGCCAACTATGTTCGTGGCATTCCGGACTACGATCATCCGTTCGGATTGCTACGATTTGATCGGACAGTGCGGAAGGTCGAAACGCAGGATAGTAAGACCGAGGAGGATAACTTCAAGGCCTTCCAGGGGGAAGGGTTCAGCTTGAAGAAGAGCCGGAAATGAGTTTGAGGTGTATTTTTCTTATATGCGTACTTGGAATAAATTAACTTTTGCGTGATATATGACTGAACGTGAGATTTTCGATTAGACTGTACACATTTTATCGGTTGACCACCTGCCAAATAGTGACTTTGATAAAAGCAAATATTTAACACTATTACACGTGACAAGTCGAGAACACTTCACCGGACCGACCAATTTTTGTATTACAGTAGTTGAATTCCAGTCAAGTAGCTCGACTGAGTTGACGACGTCTTCGGTCTAGCTCGACTCGACAGGTGTCGTACACAAATTACGTAACTCATGAAGGGCAGTGGGCGGAGGCCAGCTAGCTGGCATCCCGCCATGTTTCGAGGACTAACATCTCAGCGTGTGTGTAAACGAGATAGCATATCACCGCCACTTTTCATACGCATAACATAGCATCTGTCAATGGGGCCCGCAAATTGCGGATCCGCAGTGATGTTAGCTCCTAACGGAGCAAAGCAAATAAGATAGAAATGCCAGCTAGCTGGCGGAGGCAGGGGATGCGTTCATTGTTACATAGGCGAGGGGGGGGGGAGGTAGTTAAGACAGTTACGTAACTGTGATGATTGCCTGAAATTGAAAAATGGAGAATCCTTCTTCAAGCATTCATTTTCGAATATTTGGGCATTTATTGAATCTCAAGTGGTGAAAACGTATTAAACGTTTTTTTAACCCATTTGTCCAGTTTCCTCCGAGAAATCCTGGTCTAGCGACGGATCTCTTGGGTGATTTCTGTTTGTCTTCAAGGTGTCTTAAGCAGGTATTAGACGACGCAAATATTTGCTATTTTCGGTACGATTTTTATTTGCACAAAATAAAATCTGTATTGAAAAATAGCAAATATTTGCTTCGTCTAATACCTGCTTTAGGCCTCGATTCTCTGGTTTGTTCCGTTGCTGGTTTAGAACTTTTTTGTCCAAATCACCAACTGGTGCTGACTAATACCAGTTTCCAAATTTTCTTCTAAGTGAAAATTTTTGTTTGTTTTCAGATTATATTTTGTGCTGAAAATATTCCACACCAAGCTGAAAATTTTGTGAATATCAGTGATGATACATTTCCTTGTTGAGCCGTGCACGTTAAGCTTTCTTTTCTTATTATGATCAATAGGAAAAACTCGGACTGTTACAACATTCGCATTTCACATAAAAAAGTCAAGTTTCTTTCGCTTTTGTTCGGGACTCTTGATAAACGAAAAATTCTACATCTCCTTTTATAATACTTGTATCATCTTAACATGCCTATTCATGAATTGTTTGTATCAACCTTATATAAAGACTTGCCGGGGGAGTACTGCAACCGCATCCACACGACCTCCTACAATTGAAAACATTATCCTAGGGAACATACAAAGATTTTTTCCCAAAACTTACCAGTAAAAATAAAAATGCTTTCTTTTGGAATCGAAAAAAAATAATTCAACCAACCGTCGTTCAACCTAGAACCGTTTCAAGAACTCTTCGGAGCAAATACGGGCCCGTGCATTGACCGCTAGCTTCATTTCGCTGATTTCCTTATCGATTTCCTCCATGAAGTGAATAACAAAGTCCACCAGCTTGTGCTTGTACATTTGCTCGGTGTGGGAGTTGGTAATCAGAAAGCTAATGTCGTAGCCCTCGATCGGCTTTCGTCGCAGGACGATGAAGTTTTCCGCCCGCATCATCATGAAGCGGGTAAACTTGTGGCACAGAATCTTTTCGATTTCGTCAGCCTGCTTGACGGCGATGCTGATCCGGACCGAGTTGACACTGGTTTCGATCAAAACCCGTTCTTTCTCGTTACGGGAGATAACGACCGGCGTTAGTAGCAGCTCCTTGCTGGAGCGAACCTCTACCTCTGGCTTGTTGTGCCGTTCCACCACCTGGGAGGAGAAATTAGTCAGACACATCGCCGCGGTTAGGGTGTGACGAACTGCAGTCAGATAAGGTTTGAGCGTTGCGGCCATAGCAGACGGGGCTGAAACGTGACAAATGGTTAAGCATATAAGCACAGCGGCTACTGTTAGACGGTGGTTTAAAATACTTGGTAAAAGTCCTTAAATTGCACAAATTTTTATGAAAAACTCTCCTACTGATAGCGATAATCTGTTTTTTCTTTGATTATTCCTTTTACGAACCGATCGATGACAGTTAATACATATGGCTGTCAATCTAGGGATCAGCTTGAAAATGGATCGCCCTTCAGAAAGATGTCGAATGGCTGCGTTATAGCAGAGATGGTCAGGTTTGATATTTCTGAAATCGTATACCGAATACATTTTTTTCACCAAACCCGAACCCGACGGGTACGGGCTGGGTTCAGGTTTCGGGGTTTCGAACCCGACCATCTCTACGTTACAGTTAATCAAAAATGCCAGTATCACGTATGTATTATGTAAGTGGTTGTAGTTTGTAGCGTTAGTAGTCAATGGAATATAGGAAGGTACGGAGATGGTTTGGGTCTCGGGTTTAAAGAGCTTCTTTTTTGTTAACAGTGATGACGTTGAAGTCAAAAAACAATGCCCAAAAATCAATGTTCGGTACATTTTTTTCAAGAAATTTTCACACGTTATGACAGTTTACGGCTGAAAACGCCTACCTGCGTCGTTAAACAATGCGGAACACAATTCTCAATGGCATTTTCGTGTTTTTGGAGATTTACATCACAACCCCAACACGTGCTTCTGTTTACCTTTTTTTCGTTACTAATACAGACAAATGTCTTCTTCTTCCTCACCTTTGTATACCTCATTGGTTTGTAGTAGCCATATGAAAGCCCCCACGTGGTTGACTACGAATTTTCATTGGCACAAGAAATACTGAATGTGTTACTAATGAAAACACTGTTTTATATTTTTATCAACATAACAGGCATGAGGATATGTTTTCACAGGTTACGCATTAACTATTACCGAGTGGTATGCCGTTGTTAATTCGAAGCCGATTGCGTGGTGGCTCGAAGTCGGCCATTTGTGGCTTCAATACACTTCCATTTTAAACACCAACATCTGTCTTGTATAGATGAGGAAAAAAAATCTGTCTTGTGTTGCCCCAGCTGCACTGCATGAAGGTTACCATAACGATAGACGATTAAAACGACTGTTCGACTAACAGCTGACGCTGTATTAAAATTGATGATGATGATTTGCAGACAGCATTTTACCTATCAAGATTCTATTTCCAGATCACGAGTTTACGTAGCGGGAAACTTGATTTAAACTAATAAAATTCCATTCCAACTCCCTATGTACCTACAAGCTCATGTATAGATAACCTCAAATTGAAAACGAAACCAAATCTCATATATTTCCTATTTAATATATTTTCTCAACAGTAACCAATCTAACAGATACTGCATAAAATTTCTAATCAGCTGCATTGTAAATTCCCTTGCCCTACAGAAAACATCAAAATGGGCTGCGTTCAGTGTCCGCCATTACCGCTCGGGGAAATATGTACTGTCAGAACTAAGCTAAGCTTGTTACAGATCACTTGCTTCTTGATGCTTTTAACTTCCCAGCTTTGGGTCGTTACTTTGGTCTCCTGTAGAAAACACTATTGGGCGGACTTTCAACCCTCCCGTACCGTTAATCACTGAACGTCTCACAATTATTTTAATGAAGAACAGCTTGAAAATTACGAGACCATACAAATTTTTTCATTAAGTTGCTTTTCGCGGGAAGGGAGAGTTAGGGCATCTTCAGCGGTGGTCTATTTTTGAAACAACTTTATACTAGATTTACACCAGCGAAACCAGAATAGAACCAGATAATATAGACCAATTTTTCATTCTCCGCACCGGTGTTGTATATCTTGTTGTTTTGAACCGCTGACATCTGTCACACTGTCAACAATTCAATACCCCATGCTATCAGTTTATGAGAGTTGTTATAATAAAAAGCACTCAATATTTAACAAACGGAAATTCGATAATTTTTACGCACATTAAACGATGACTTTGGCAAGACACTATATCCACAAGGCTTTATGGATTTGGCGGTTCGACCCGAGCGTTAGTAACATTTCTCACGATGGATTAGTATGATCGAAAAATTTCTGTTACAAGTTGGGCTTCAGAGGTTAGCGAAAAATATTTGATCGCGTGATGTTCGTCTTCCGTTTTCATCTAATTAATATTTCAAATTCTTGCAGTTCTTCAAACTTGGGTTGGGTTTTGAGGATATTGAAACAAGCCTGCATTTTGAAAATTTCAGTTCAGTGTCTTCGAGGAACATTTTTCTGGCTTCTTAAGGTCTCCTTTAGTCTCACTACAATTAAGGTAATTAACAAATACCCAACATATTTGTCATCCTGGTGGCTGATGGTTGCAAACCAAGTAGTTGAACCTACGGTCATGGTCTTCCAGAATTCCCCCTTTTGCCGATCGGTTTTCTTGAAGCCGAAAACGACAAACCTGTTCATTTTCTTCTTCGGAAAATTCACAAAAATGAATTGTGAATTGTGATAAAAAATCTTTGTTTTGTTTGTTCCCCAACACTCGCAAAACGCTTATATGAAAATAGCTAAAAATGAGGTATTCAATTGAAATATGACATTTTACCCACCTATTGGTAGCGTACGAAGGGTTTTAGAACGATCTATTCCTCGTTCCAAAAAGTGACAAAAATAGACCAAAACATATACCAGTTTCAAATTTTTTCAATTTAGATCTGGTATAAAAGAAAATTTACACCACCGGTGCAGCAGTGAATTAGAGTTTGTTCCAAAAAAAAAATAGAACAAAACAACGATTTGGACCACCGCTGAAGATGCCCTTAAGTCCCGAATACACACACGGTGTGACAACGCCTTCCTGACGAGAATTGCCAGTACCTTCTTGAAACCTTCTAATGTGCCTTCTGGCATCTACCACCTTCTACTCGTCTACACGGAAGGCGCAATCACGCCGCTAACCTTCTTGTCGTTATGCCACCCATTTCATGTTTGTTTATGTTTGTTGGTAGAAAAAATAAAGCAACACACTTCTAGAATTACCAGCAGGCGGAAAATGATACAGCACGGTGTCGCCAGCGCCTTCGCCAAAAGAAGACGACACAAGACCGTGTGGAAGACACAATGCGTCTACACGGAAGGCAGTCAAGTACGCAGCCGAAGGAGGCGAACGACTACCTTCTTCACTAGAAGACACAGCCAGAAGGATCTGGCATGAAGGCGTCCCTAAGGAAGGTGCAATCACGCCTTCTAATTTGTATGGAGAAGGTGTCATTACGCCGTGTGTGTATTCCGGCCTTTAGTAGGGATTAAATTTACTTGCGCATATCTTTTCACGATTGAACGTCCAAGTCGCTCTTTTTTGGTAGTAAGGCTGATACAAATTTCGAATTCTTTTTATGTCCAAGGTTATCAAAGTTAGCAAAGAGGGTGGCAAAAAATAAATAACACCGAGACGAAATAAAAGAAATATCTTTGATCAAAGTTTGTGTGCAAGTTATGACGTTTGTAACTTGCACTCAAATAAATGTTGAAAAATTACACTTTATTATTATTAGTATTTATTTCGCTTGCCATTCGACAACACTCTCGCTGTCACCTGACTTGTTTGTTGCTAAATTAAGCATTTATGCTGTCGGAAAATCAATGAAATGAACAAAACGGTTTGAGCTTTTTTTTTCTTCTCCTTCCAATATTCAAGATTTTTAAAGAGGGGGGGGGGGGGGGGGTGACATAAAATGAAAATAAAATTTGTAACGGCCTAATAGGATAGATTTATATCAAAAACGTGTTATTTTCGTATAATCAACACAAAAAAGGTGACATCCATATAAAACGTCACTCAATATATAAAATATTACTTTAAATTCGCTTACTCCATTTTTGTAGTGTCTTTTTACACATGATTTAAAACAAGATTTAGAAATTTCCATATAAATCTTCATTTAATAAAATGGCAATAAAATAAAAAAGAGGAACCAGGAAGAAGATTTTTCTTTTCGTATATTTTAACGTTTACGTATATTTTAACGTTTTAAATATTGCAAAACATTTTACTTATCTTGTAGATTATGTCCTGTGAGAGAGAAAAACTTTTTGACAAAATTTTTCAATTTTCTACGCCACCCGAGCAGTAGCAAATATTTTTCAAGCTGACCAAATTACTGTGGAATAACTTTGAAATATAACAGTTTGGTTTATGTGATAAGACACAAATGGGTTCTTGAATAGCATGAGGGTATGTTTCAACTGAAATCAATTAAAAATAATCGTGTATTTTGTATTTCGGACTTTTGGCCAACTTTTTGGGTCAAATACTCCTATGTGCGTCGGGCACTCGGCTTGGTGGGGGTGTAGATGCTGCTTGGGTGGCTACGTTGCTGTTTCAGAGATGCGGTAGTTTCGCTGGTCGGATCCGTTCTTCTGGCCAACTGAGTGTTGTAGTATCGGACGAGGCGGCGTCGGTGGTCACCGGTGGGGCATCACAAAGGTAGCACCGGCTTGTTGATCGATGGATAATTGGCTGGTGGATAACCCGGTGTCGCTGTTGCACTATATGGATAGCTTCAACTGGCTTCAACTCGCCTTTCACCACGGCCGCGGTTTTCAACGACGCGCCAAAACTTAGCGTACAAAATGGCCTTCCAATTTGGCCACAAAAGGGTCTCACTTAAGGCGTTTTTCCGCCAAAACTTCGGAACTGGATCTTCAACGCGCAACTACACTCCTCCGGGTTATAATCAAAAATTCTCCCGCATATTTGCTATCAGACCTTTTTATTTACAACCTGTCCGCTTTCCATCGTAGACCCTCCCTTCTGCGTAGCGCACCAGCCCGTTGTTTGTACCCGACGACTCGAAGCTTTTATAAACTTATCGTTTAGTTTGGTGCCAGTGTTTTATTTTTTTTCTTCATCTATAATTTATTTGACACGGCACAAATACAATTCAATGTTTAACGGCGCCAATTATATCTGGTAGCTTACTTTCTAAAGTATCTTAATAACTAAAAGCAAATTTTTTATCCTCGCTGCCGACTACGAGCTGAAACTAAATCTAACTTAAAGCTAGAATGTTTTGCATTAAAAGCACTGATTTGTTGTTTGATGGTTTTCCATCGCCATAGGTAAGTAGCATATTGAATATGTTCCGCTGCTGGGCCAAGATATTACGGACTGGCATATTGGGTTGTCTCCCTCGGGGCCTGAGAGTATCGTGCGGGTCTAGTTGCAGTTTCCGGATCCGGGGTCTTAACGTGTTCTTGTCGTTTGGTTGGATGTAGGTGGAAGGGAATAGGATTAAACTGGGGCGTGGATGGATTTCAGGAAAACGTATATAAGGGACATGTAGGATAGGTCACGGCTCGCCAAGACATCACGAACAGAAACAGCCGGCTGCCTAGGGTTTTATTTATCATTATTTGATTATTTTAGAACAATTTTTTGATTTGACCTAATCAACGACTTGTTTTCTCCTAAATTTAAATTTTATATACATGCAATATACAACAAAATAGTTTAAATAAATAATTCATATAAACAAACAAAAACTAAGCAAAATTGCACCAAACGAGGCTATTAAACAAAACTCAGATATAACAATGGAGTATGTATATGCGTAATTTTTGCTTAGACATTTACCGACATTTATTTATACGTGTAAGCAAACAACAGGCATCGTCAAACACAAATTGTGGACCTCGCACTGCGGTTTGCTAACACTAGAAGAATGACAATATAAATAGGAGTAAAGATTAAGCTGGCTCAGTGACCAAAGGGTTTTATTGTGACCGTCAAAGAGTTTGGTCACAAGCTAAGCTAAGATGAGCCAAAAGATAAATGACAATGACCGCTTCTTTCGAGTTCGCAGCAAAACTGGCACTGTGTAACGTGCTCAAAAATAGTAAAAATTGTTTGAATCGAACTGCACAACGCCACCCTAACTTTCCACGAGCGTTAATGGCGGACAATGGACGCAGCCCATTTTGACATCTTAAGTAGGTCAGGTTATTTTCAATCGCAGTAACGGAGTGGAAAATGTTACAACGTCGTAGTATAGCAACCTCAATAAATAAATTTGTTTAATGTTAATTTGAATAACAAAATGCCTATAGTTCGTTGAAGTTGCTATGCTTCGTTACGATTTTGTTAAATTTTCTACTCCGTTACTGCGATTACCTGACTGTAATGGCAGATGATGCACGCAACCCATTTTAACGTCTTCTGTGGGTCAGGTAGGACCAGGCAAAGATGACTAGAACAAGATACCTGACTCTTGCAGAATTCATCGGACATGATTGTCGCTGCGCGTGAGCTTAAGTCGAACTAATTTATACACTGTTAATTTGATGTAGACCTGACGTCAAAATCAACTGACGACAAGGCCAAGACATGACTGCTGAAAGGTGAAAAATTTTTTTCAAGTATCCATGTGCACGACTATACGGTGCTGCCATCTTAAAAATGATAATAATGTGTACGAATGTTTAGTTCTCAAACATGAAACTTTCCAGAAGGATCAAGTATCGGCGCATCAATTAAGCGTACTATCAGAACTTCCTGATAACCACTATCAGCACACTCTTCAGCCAAGTTTTCCACTCTTGCCGAGGTTAATTAAGTTAATAATTAACGATAAAGCTTCTACAAATATTTCCACCAAAAACCAAACGCGAAATTCCTAGGTTGATATGGCAATCATAATAATAACAATAAGACCGCTCTAGAAGCACTTGGAAATTGTCTCATAGTCTATTGGCAGATGGCATTACTTCTTTAAGAGCGACATCAAGTCATTGTGCTCTGCTACTAGAAACAATAAATTCAATTTAACTTATCATTGCTTGTCAGCAACCAGATTAGCTTAAGTTTATTGTGCTACTTTACACAAACCGTAACATTTGCTTCATATTTATATGAATATGTACCGGGTTTGTTTATTCTGTTCTTTTTAACAACAACCAAAAATGTGAGAAAATGATATGTTTATATATGACAAAATAGCGTTGACGAGAGTGTTGTACATAATTTATGTCCTCGCTACTTTCGGAAGTATCTTCTACACTACTTTAGATTACAATTTACCAGGGGCATTTTCTGTGATATATAAAGACACTCGAGAATTATAAACGCGACTCCCATGTTACCTAGCTTGCGACATATCAAAATTAAAGTTTTGGTAGAACGAGACCTGAAAATAAATATAACCCCTCAATATAAACCCCACTCTGACGAGCTGACCAAACTGCTACACCTTTTTCATATACAATCTTGAACAGCTCAACGATCGATGACGGACTATGCACGGTAAATCGGTTTTGCTCATAGTGTCAATTTTATGAGAATTTAAGTCATCAGATGGCAGCACTAACCATCGGAAAGTGGTCGTGTTCAAAATGTATGAAAAATCTGGGAGTTAGGTATCTTGTTCTAGATATCTTTGGACCAGGTCAAGCACCCCAAATATGCAGATTTGTCTGCAAAACGCAGAATTTTAGAGTCCGTGTGCAGATTTTTATTGATTCGGAGATATTTGCAGTTTTTTCATAGTTTCTGTGTGCAGATTTGTGCAGAATTTTGACTGCGCGAGCTAAATTTTTTCGAATTATGGATAGATATTTTTTAGATTTCGAGCAAAATTTTCCGGTTTTCTAGCAGTTGCAGACAAGTTTCAAAAACATCTGGCACATCTGGGTCAGGTAATTTTTCAAACGCAGTAACGAAGTGAAAGACATAAAAATGTTGCAGCGCAGTTTTGTTTATTTTGATCCGCACATGATCACGACGAAATTCGAATAACAAAACACCCATTGTTTGTTGAAGTTGCCACGCTACGTTACGACGTTGTTATATTTCCGTTACTGCGATTGGAAGTTACCTGACCTACAGAAAACGTCAAAAAGGGCTACGGGCACTATCCGCCATTACCGCTTGTAAAAAGCTGGATGGCGGACAGTGCACGCAGCTCATTTTGACGTCTGCTTTAGGTCAGGTAATACTCATCGCGTTGTAACGTAGCATAGCAACTTCAACAAAAAATTGGGTTTTCGTTATTAGAATTTTGTGGTGTGCATGCGCGGATCAAAATAAACTGTTAAAGTTTCTATGCTACGTTGCAACACTTTAATGTTTTTCACTCCGTTACTGCGATTGAAAATCACCTGACCTACAGCAGACGTCAAAATGAGCTGCGCGTACTATCCTCCATTACCGCTCGTGGAAAGCTGGATACTACTTTCCAAAATTATTTTCAGTAAAAATACAAGCCTTAAAATATTTGTTGCATTTTACTCGAACTTTCACGAAAGTTATTGTTTTTTACATTATATTTATTGGATTACACTGGTGAACAAAATAAAATAAAGTGCATTCCAAAAGCTCAAACCGGAAAATATGAAAGATTATATTGCTATTCAACCAGTCCTATGAATTTTGTTGCCCCTAGCCATTACCAAAACGCGTCAACTTACGTGAGAGTGTCACGTAGTAATTTCCAGCCGGGTTCGTCGCTTTAAGGTTATGTTTACGAAAGGAACACCAAAATTTACAAAAATAGTTGAATAGCTATGATCTTTCATTTTTTTTCTGTTTGAGCTTTCAGAGTGCACCTGTGTCGACCAGTGTAATATTTCTAAAATTGGAGATAGTCGACTAGCTTGTCGTATTTCTTGTTTCGTCGTCCTTCTTTCCAAAAGCTAGAGCACCGAATGACACGATTCGCACTCTCCTCACGTAACTGTGCATCCAGAAAAGTTGCAAAGAAACGCAAAAGTTTGCGTCAATTTTTCAGCTGGTTGCCAATCTCAACGTCAAATATAGTCAGCATTTGTACTGTGCCAATACATAACTTTGTCATATTAAATTCCACGCAGATAACCAGATTGCATCATATTTATATACTCAATGATTGATATTGATATATTTTTTTGACTTCCTTACGGTATCCCCAACAATCAATAGGGCTGAATGCAACAGCTAATAATTTTAAAATAGCTGAATAAAGTCTGCATACAGGTGGAATGGGTTGCCACAACGCTCAGGTTGATTTATCAGCTGAACAAGCAATAAATTCACGTTCACGTTGGCTGGTTGGGCGCTATTTCAATTTAAAAAAATAGCATCAATCAATTGAACATCAATTGAACACTGAACAAAATGGTTGAATAAACGCTTCTTGAAACTTCGCAAGAAACATTTTTTGTTTAATAAGCGCTTTTATAACTAATCTTATTCAGATGACGGCTGAACATAGGTCGAATAATGTATTTCTAAGTGTTTAATCAGCTTGTAATCAGTCGGTTTTGGAGAATTAGATACAATTGCTGAAGCGCTTGTTCAGCTACAATTCAGTATATATACAGCCAATGTAAAACTGTTTATAAAATAAACTGAAAATAGATGTACGGGTTAAGTCGATACGTTTGCATGTATGTCAAGATCAGGGTTGATATTTGTTGACACTCTTGAGTGAAAGTGAAAAAAAGCATCCATAAACGTTATTTTTTTACAATCCTTTCAGAGTTCTCCCTTCCCGCTTTTTGCATGGAAGTGAACTGTCAAAACACCTCATTATATTTCATGCGATGGAAGCAAGACAACAAAATCAGTTTATCAGTTAACGAAGATTGTCAAGGCATCGGTCAGCGTCAGTGAAAAAGTGTTTCGGTGAGGTTCATTTTGGTTGAGTGGACTGTTTGTTTTTCTTTTCCGCTTTGAAGTGAAGATCATTTGGTTGGATTTGTCGTCAAATTTTATTCCGTAACCGTGAACGATGCGCGCGATCTATTTCATCTGAGTATAACAGCACGCTACTAGGACGAAAATCTAGTGTATCTGAAAGAGTGCTGCGATCATTGGAAGTGAAAATTGAAAAGGATTGGCTGTGATTTTCGAAGAATTTTGCTGGGGAAAATGACTTTCATCAGCACTAGTCAAGATAGACGAATCGGCAACGCGATCTACCAGCAACCTCATGAGCATGAGTTCGAGATTCGAGATGGGAAGTAAGGTAACTGGGTACTAAAGAGATAATTTTCACAAACAATAATATAAAAATAAACGATGGAAAATACACACAAAAGTGCCGAAAATCGAAATATTCAGATGTGTTCGAAAGCCAGAATGTACAATTACAGCCAAGGAATTGTCATATAGGCGCTTATTTAGGCTATAAGCCAGCAACTGTTGGCTGTAAAAGAGTTTTTCTTCAAGCTGTACAAAGAATGAATAATCGCTTCTACAGAATCGATCAGCATGTATAAAAGTTGTTCAAATTGATGAGTTACTCTTACTAAGCCCTTGTTCGGCTATTCCGGAAGCCGTAAGTAACAAGTAGCTGATTTAGTTCTTCAAAACCGACTGATTGAAAGCTGATTAAACACTTAGAAATATATTATTCGACCTATGTTCAGCCGTCAGCTGAATGAGACTAGTTTTGAAAGCGCTTATATAGCCAAAAAATGTTTCTTGGGTCCGTATTGACTACATAGTTCTACTCAAAATTTTGGAACAAATTCTCGAATAATTTTGAGCAAACAAAGAAGACTTTTCGAGTAATTATGAGCAAACTCTCCAACAGCTAATCGAACTTGGAATTTTTCTGTGGTGGTCAGCAACATATTTCGACGAATATTAAGCAAATATATCGACCTACCGTAAACTAGCAAGTCTTCACGTTTTGTTTGCCGAACTTCTTCTGCCGTAAACCTATGAAATATTTTGCTGAGTTTACAGTTGTTGGATTCTCGGCAATAACTCCTGCTGAAAATCGAAAAAAAAAACGACTGGCGACATTTTTTTTACCTTATGCACAATGCGCATAAAGTCGCATCTAGTGCGCTGTTTAGCGCATCTGATGCGTTAAACAGCGCACTAGGTGCGACATTATGCGCATTGTGCATCAAAGTAAAAAAATCGAAAGTTGCGAGTCGTTATTTCGATTTTCAACTGGAACAATAAAATTATTTCCTTTGATGAACCTTAAATACCTTTAAAATTAAGTGGAAGATTAGCTCATAAACAAACAGACGTGCCTCATCGAAAAGAAATCTTGAAAAATCTTCGATCTTTTTTGAAACGTTACACTTATGCGCCACCAAGTGAGCTTACTAACTAATTTTCTTATATTCTCATCTGTGATTAGATAATTTACGAACCAAAAATGGGAAACAGAAAAAAATGTGTTGTCAAAACAGATCCAGAAGTTGCAAAAGTTAGGTACTTACCTGTACAAAGAATGCACCCTCATAGACGACGAAACGTACGTGAAGAGGGTGTAGCAGCTTCCCGGACAAAAGTTCTACAAAACTGGTGGGGTATTCGCATTTGCCGGAAATGTGGAAACTGCGCAGCCGACTATTAGGGTTGCAAATGGCAATTGCGGGGCTAGCGATAAAGTACACTGATCGATGATTAAACCCAAAATGTGCGTCTCTCCTCTAGCCACGTGAGTGCAAACTGCAAGCGGTAAACCGAACTTTTGCACGTTTCCACAGGATATTCACTAGGAATACTCTCTTCCAGTGCGGCTGAACCTTTCTTTAACGGGGCGAAATTCACCCGAGTTTGTAACGGTTGTCGGGGTTCCAGTGCGCAAGACGCATGTATTTGCCGAACTTCGGAACCGAGGGAGCACGCTGGTGACAGCTGCTCGGGCCTGCTAGCACTACCAGAATCCAGACTGCTGGACGCCAGCGCTAGAGCGAATCAGTTTTCCAGCATCCGTCAACTGTTTCGAACGGAATTCGGCAGTCGTGTGCCGGTTGGTGATGTGGAGGAATTTTTCCAGCAATCGGTTGAGCTGCACATGTGTAACAACAGTTAACAGCGCAAAAAGGTCGTTTTTCGCAGTCGGCTACGAACCGTGAGGATTAAGTGTCATAGCATGCTACGGTTGAGTTTCACCGGTGGGAACTAGACGGGGCGCAACCACGAGACGTTGTTGTTATTGTTGTTGTTGTTGTTGTTATTATTGTGTTAACATTGAGCCAAAGGACGGCTTGCTGCGAGTTGAAACCAGAGTGGTTACGGGCTGAAGGTGAATTCGATCAACGTCGATACGGATGCCTGCCGCTCATGATTCTGTTCCCATTTCGTTCCGTTTCGTTGATGATGCTGATGGTGATGAATAAAAAAAAATGAAGCATAAAACGATAGCGTAAAAAAGCTTCAGTGCGCTTCAACTGGCGGAAAGTGGCCAATCCAATGCCAATGGATGGGGGGCGGCAGGTGTAAGGTTTGATGTTAATCACTGTTCGGGTCGTTTTTTTCGCTTCTTCCGAGGCGTGAGAGTGACGCTCTGGCATACGTTCAAAGCAATTTCATTTGATTTTTTTTCGCTCATCCATTCCACTGAACCATGAAAATGAGAACTTGATTGACGTGCTGAATGCCCACGGGATTCAAAGTTAAACGACGGAAAAAATGTGCCGTCCTGAAAATGCAGCTCGTGACGCCGGAAACTAATCTTGAATAGGAACCGCGCGCTGGGGCGGACCATTTTTCACCCGGTCCCAAGGGAACCGTGTGCATGTGTGTAGGCGCGGTTTTACCGATAATAAAAGTGCATAAATGTCGTACGGCTGCTGGTCGCGGTTACAAAGTGTGCTTCGCGTTTATTATGCCACGCTCGAATATCCGGTTCAGTCGGAATAGTGGCATTTTGGGAAAGACTGGTGCTGCACAATTAATGAACATCGTCAACTGCCGTCGATTTCACACTACATACAATACTGCAGCCACCCATTTCGTGGTTGGGAGTCCGTCTGGTTAAGGATGGAGGAACAGTTGACGCGGAAACCGTTGCCGCGGGCCAATGAGAGAGCGTTCGCAAGCAGTGTTCGGGGGAAACAAGTGTGGATGTGAAACATTTTTAATTAAAAAATCGTAGGATGCCGTGAAAGGATATTTCAGCGAATGATGTTCAATGTGATCGGTTGATGAGTGTATAGCGAACTGGACTGTCACTGCGAGAAAGTTGCATTTGGTAAGTATTTTGTAATGCTGCAAGATGGGTGCCTCTATATAACTGGCCATGACCTAACCCTAACGCAGTTTGTGTTGAGATAATTTATTAGTGTTGCCTAGCGATAGAAACCATGATTGTCCCATGGCCATGGCTGCTGGAATTACCAACCCTTTGGCCGGTTTACATCCATTCCACAAATTAAGTTTTGCTTCACTAGAGACCATGCGCTTCCATGATTATGTTTACTGAAGACAGCTAGGGGGCCGTTCCTAAACCACGTGGTCATATTTTGATCACTTTTTATACCCCCCGTACCCCTCCGTGGTCTTTCGTGGTCTTTTGGCTACCCCCCCCCCCTCCTTGCGACTTTAACCACGTGGTTTTTTCATTTGTCAACTGCTAAAAATAGCTTAAATTTTTTACATTTTCGTTATTAAACTTTCAGTACCTACATTCTATATTTCTTAAATGCAAAAGCTTCATTCTTGACTTGGTGGTAACAATAAATTATATGTCAGGAAAAAAGACCACGTGGTCGTTTCGTTAACCCCCCACCCCCGTGCGTGGTCTTTTGACAAACCCCCCCGTCCCCCTCTTTATGACCACGTGGTTTAGGAACGGCCCCTAGCTAATTTGTATGAGTCACAACGTAGCCCCATCATTAAACATGATGCATGGAAGTTCGTTAAAAGAATAAAATACTTTGAAGTCTTGCTTCTGAGTATAAACTTTAACGTAGGCTTATTTATTTTATGTAATGAAAACAAAAAAAAAACCCGATACATATTTATCCAGAGAAAAAACTTTGCTCTCACCAAAGAGAGTTGAACCATCAATATGTCATTAGATGGATAAAATCTTCTTCTGTTTTGTGATAAGCTACTATACGACTAAAAGTGAATGTTAAAATCATTATGCTCTGACCTAGAAAATAGGTATAGCATCTCCTACACACTTAATTTATCTCGATAAAATTACTAACGGCTATTTAAGCTAAAAAGCCATACCGCGTGGGAAGGTTGTGAAATGTTCACAGTCCATACAAAATGTTTAGATTTTATATTTTATATTTATTTATCGTCAAAAATCTGTCCAGGTGAAATGGGGATGGCCGTTTATTATTTCTTACCGGATTCATCTGAATTTGCTTTTGTGCTTTCATGCAACAATACGTTATATTCTCTTCCTTTTTTTCCTTTCCATTTTAGTTTTTTAGTAGGACTACTACATCTTTATTTACTATACTGAAGTACTTTATGCGAAAACTGAGATGAGCATCGAGTATGTATTGTGTGAATTTTTTCGTTCTCGTTTTCGTTTTTGGGTGCAGAAGGGGGCCGTAGGGCCAAGTCTCCAGTGATTGATCACTTTCCATGCTGTACCAATAGAGAGATGTAGATTTGGCATCGCAGAATAATAACCTCAGGGGTCTAATGAATCCTGCTTGGGACTGCCGGATAGTAAGTTAAGTTGTTGAATATAGGGGATAGTCGAAGTAACAGTGATAATAGTTGCAGATAGGGCAGGAAAGGAAGTAGTAGATATAGATAAGGAGAGATATCTGTCAATGTTGTGTTTTACAATTTCAGTGATTTTGAATAATTTGTTTGCTTCATACCTGCTTTGTTTTAACTACCGCTTACCGTTTTTTGACTTCTTTTACCTCTCTGTTTTATTACTGACGTTGATACTGTTCTTTGAATGTAATCCTTAGTGTGCTTTGTCCAGATCCGTTGGTGTGTTGATTTGCGTTGTACCCTTTTCTGCGGTCTTTGATAGTTCTATTTCGTGTGTCTTCCTCTATGTTACCTTTTAGCCATTTAGCTCGTGGTTCCACGGGAGCCGAAAAAGAAAGGAAAATAAAAGAAAAAGAAGAAATGGGACATTAGAAATTGACCGATCTTATCTTTTCCCACTACACGTAAGCGTTTGTGAGTCATGGGATGCGATTATGAAACTCGGAATGAAATCGTAAAGGTTAAATAAAAAAAAAAAAAAACAAAAAGGGATAGATAAAAAGAAAATGTATATATGAACGATGTAGTCTATAAAGAAACCACGTACACGTTTACTAAATAATACTACATGCAACAATACAACTTTGCACATGTAACTAACAGTAAAAAGTGAAGAATTTGAGTTCACGTTTAACTACAGTCCATCCATAAATGCATAAGAGTCTCACTGCCAGAAAAAAAGTAAAAGCATTAATTAATTTTATCTAATAATTAACGAAATGTATTTCAAAAATTAATGTAAATTTAAAATTTAATGTATTTTAATCCTTGCCATCGCTTCATTATCATGATCAAGATAATCAAACCCTTCTACATTTTTTCAATAAAAGTGTTACTTTACTTTGAAAGAATTTTTACCTATAAATCAATCAAAGTAACCCATCACTAGCTAGGACTTTGTACCATCTTTCTGGCGGAGCTCGAATACCGTTACGATAGAAATGATCGTCTTTTCAGACTATCCACGAATATGCCATTTTTCGATGACTTGATGACTCCTTATGAACAGAACTGTCAGGCCATGTGCAATATCTAGGTTTTCCTATTCGAGCATTTCTATGTGAGCTCCGATGACTTTGACATAGGAAACCGACTGTTATGCAGTATAAAAACTATTATTGTGCATTTTCTTATATAGTGGTCGCGGTACTCGACTTTAACGCATTTAACCGTTATGTATGTGGCAGAGTACCCGGGTACTTTTTCAGACTTTATTGCTTTGAAAAAGAAGAATAACCTCAACTCAGCCAGCTGAAATTTATGCAATGCTCCTAACTAGAACGGAGAGGCTTCGATTTATTTTACCCCATAAGGACTCGGCAGGGTACCCGGGTACCCACAAAATGAAATGCTTCTTACTTTTTCATTTCCTGACCGATTCCCGATCTTGACCCATCAAAAGATTGGAGAATCTGTCTACTTTTAGAACCCGAGATTGACATGATTCTGTGACCACATCTGGTTCTTGTAAATTCGGATCTTCGGGAACATGTTCCGGTGAGACGAATTAGTACGATTGTCTATAAAGCCGAGCAATCACTTAAATCACTCCAGAAGTTCATTTTCAGTCATTTTGAGTCCATCTGATAAGTTGTCCGAAATGGCCATTTCGGAGCAGATTCTCGATCTTGAACATGGTTCCAAAGACCCGGATTTGCGGGAGTCATATGGCGATCAATGGCTCTTTAGGTCCCGTATACTAAAAATAGACAAATTTTCTATTTTTTGTGACGGGTCAGGATCGAAAATCGTTCAAGAATTAAAGAAATAGAAAGCATTTCATTTTGGTGGGTATCCGGGTACCCTGCTGAGTACTTACGTGTGTTAAAATTGCTGGGTACATAACGGTTAATGAAGTCGATACCTCAGTGATGGCTTCTTTCAGTTTCAACAGCTTAAAATAAATAACAACCTTCACAGTGTGTAAACTCAACCGAGCTGATGACTCAGAAGCATGACCGGCCAGTCTCCATGACTTTTTTTTATTTTGATTTTTTGAGTGACTCTTCCAAAACACACCAAAAAAACTCACCAGTGTTCCCTGATAATGGACTCGAGTAATCCATGAGCGATTTCAAATCTTGCTTCATGCTTGCAATATTATCATTTGTATTGATATGAGAGTAAAAAATAATTGTATCATCAGCAATGATTCTTGGAGTGATTTTACTGATATCGTTGATAAAGAGCAGGAAAAGCAAAGGGCAAATAATACTTCCCTGTGGGACTCCAGTGCTTCTGGAGCTTATTTTTCCATCGTAAGCGACGTATTGATAGCCATTACTCAAGTAGCAATGAATAATACTGTTTTGCCTGTCTCCTAGTACCATATCGATGTAATTTTTTTTTTCATTAATATTTCGTGATTAAGAGTGTCGAATGCTTTTGAAGTAGACTTACGTCTTACGGCAACATATACGGGGGTCCAATTTCAATATAGGGATCCAATTCCAAAAATCGAAAACATCAAGAGCTTCACGAAAATTGTCCACTTTTAAACGTTCTAAACACAGTCAGTTTCCACTTACGCTATTGCGTCTTAAAACAAAACGGTTATAGTTTGATATCACAACAGAATTTCGACCTTTATACTCACATCTACCATCGGCAATATCAAATACGCAACAACCTGCTTGAATTCGACACGGGAACGGGAACAATGTCTCCTTTCAAGCCACAACACGACACGATACAATGTTATTTTGTTGCCTTCAAGAGAGCTCTATTGATTCGGCTCGACAGAATGTCCACAAGAAATCGTTTTTGTTCTGAGATGAACTGTTCAGAAGATTCGTACATTTTTCGTACATTAGTATTGCGACACAAGAAATAATGATTTTTCGAACGTTGGAGAATTGAAAAACTGGAAATAAAGGAGTGACTTATTTATTATGTCAGTGCGGATATCGTACGCGAATTGACCACGGCGCAATTTTTCGAACGATGGAGAATGATATAACTAGAATTAAAGAAGTCACACCTCTATTTCCAGTTATATCATTCTTCAACGTTCGAAAAAAAATTATTATGTCAGAGCGGATATCGCACGCGATTCGACCATAAAACATTTATGCGATAATTGAACGAAAACTGCAATTGCAGTAATCGGCGTTTTTCAAGGCTGTATTTGGAAGAGCATAATAAATGTTTATTATTAAACTGCAACTGTGGTTTGATGCTGCTACAAATGCACAGCAGTGTGCTGTTTATTACGATTCGTTGATACTGTACATAACCGGCGGTATATACGAAACAAATCCGATTTCAAACAGAAAAGTTCGGCACGTTTTGCTTACGGTGTTGAGTCCGGTGTTAACCTGAGGTGTCAGCTCTTCCACCGGTTCGACAGAATTTCCATAAGAAATCATATTTTGTGCATCCGTATTACGAAACTGGGATAAATTGTGGGAACTTAAAATTAAGGCGGGGCTATTAAGAAGATAGTTACTTATACTTATACTTATACTTATACTTATACTAATACTTATAATCATACTTATACTTATACTTATACTTATACTTATACTTATACTTATACTTATACTTATACTTATACTTATACTTATACTTATACTTATACTTATACTTATACTTATACTTATACTTATACTTATACTTATACTTATACTTATACTTATGCTTATACTTATACTTATACTTATACTTCTACTTCTACTTCTACTTCTACTTCTACTTCTACTTCTACTTCTACTTCTACTTCTACTTCTACTTCTACTTCTACTTCTACTTCTACTTCTAGTTCTTCTGTTCGTAAATTGGTGCATTGTGTTAATAAAAATCGTCAATAACCATAGAATTATGTATGATAAAAATAAACTTTCTTTGATAAAATTGTTTGTTTCATTATAGCAAACAACATTGTAGAACATTGAAAAATTGTAGAAAATTACTACTAAATGTTTTACTGCAAAAAATTATTATCAGTGGCAATCTGTATACAACTCTACAAAATTCCATTTAAATTGGCAGATAGAAATGTAGTGTCTTTGACAAAGCTGTTTTTTTCTAGAATATGCTACAAATTTGCCAAACAAAGTGAATTTTTATATGCAAAAGTGAAAAAAAAATTTGTTTCTCACTCTTCAAAAAATTGCAATTTCTATAAAATGAAGAGAATAATGAATTTTGCTGACGGCACTACGGCTCTTGTTTGCAGCTTTGGAAACAGTGTGCAGCCAAAGACCTTCCAAAAAATGTTTAAAATCAGTCGCCAATTTTTCATGGTTGACTATATTTTTAGACAGAACAATATTGTTTGAACCAAGTTCAAACTCGAATATCACAAGGGAGTGATCACTTAAATCATTAAGGATCGTGTGATTGTGGAGACAGTAAGCATCACCTATTTTTTATATACATGATCGAGAAAATGTTGGTTGAGAGGTTTTGTTGCAAATGTATTCGTACAGACGAAGCCGTAGCGATGCAATAAATGTTTATACTTCAGCACTGTACTGCCGTGGGCTGGGATTTTGACGTAAGCGCCAAATTTTCATATTTCGTTTTTTTACGTAATACTATAGTATAAATAGTCCACTTCAAAATGCTAGTTGCCGTTTTTAAAAATATTGAAAAATAGCTTTGAAATATCAAAAACAAGAAGTGACGTTAGCGCCATTGCATATAGAAATGACGATGAGATAGGAGTGCTGCGATGCTTCTGGAGCGATTTTCTGTTTCTGGCGCTTACGTCAAAACGCCAGCCCACGGCAGTGTAGCAGCAGCGTTGCAAAGCGAGCAAAAAGCAAAACCTTTCTCCTTCTTTCTGCTTAAGAACGAGACATATGCTACGCTTCTCAAGTTTTTTTCACTCACGCTTTTGAGATACTCTTTATTCTTCAAGCACCCGCCGGAGTAGCTACTGCTGCTGCACCGGCACGCAAAAACTCTTTCGTTTTCCTACTCATAGAATGTGGAAGAGTACGCGAGTTCCTGCTTGCGAGTAGGAATAGTCGACTAAAACTGCTCGATTAGGAGGAGTGCTTGGAAGAATTTGCTCGAAAACGAAATTGTTTTTTTCATCTACCCTGTTTTGTTACGTGAACCGACAGACGAAAGTGAGCGAAGAATCTGTAAAGTATGACATACTGCAACAAGTAGGATATCAGACTGCTTTGGTAAGTTTTTTACAGCAGTCTAATGCAAAACCATTGCAATGCAATCTGTCGCGAGGGAATACACGCGAGTAGAGGAGTAGGCACGCATGTAATCTCGGCAGTCTTGGCATACTCATCGTGTGTAACAAAGAGGATTATAAAATTTGCACAGAACACCGAAGCATGTTGAAAAAAAAAACCGATGAGTTGATTGTTTTTTCGCACGCTGGAAGCAAAAGCACACTGTGTAAAGAAAACAAAATACGCAATATCAGAAAGCTTGTATTGTGAAGAGTAGGCGCATAGAGCTCTCGCAGAGAGACTTTCTCGATTGCAACTGATAAAATATAGATAGCGCACATTTATTGCTCATTGATAAGGGCACTATGATGAAAATTCTAGCTGGTTGAACACTTTTCTGACTGTTTTCTTGATAAAGTATTCTGTAGCGGTTACGTAGGGCTCTGCGATATGCTCACTGAGATTTTTTTTATTATCACGGAGTAGGTCTATGATAAGTTTAGCCCAGACACAGTTAATTTAATCAACGGCACGCAGCTTTGGCTCGCCTACTCATATGTGTAGTTATTAGGGTGGGGACTGTCTCCGCTTGGCGCATTGGATTTTAAATTTGTATGAAAATTTATATGGGAAAACCTACCTTTTTGCATTGACCTTTCTAGGGAGCTAAATAATGATCTAATAATACACTACATTATGTAAAAGTATAGTATTTTAGATGCCTAGCAACTTTGCAGAAAACACTGAAGAGCTAGGATGTCCCCAAGAAGAACTATAGCTGTTCAAAGTTGCGTATGCCGATTTAAATGCAGAAAATCTTGTTTTCTGGAAACATTATCAATGTACCGGCGTCAGTAGGATTTCCATCACAAATATCCTGTCGTAACGAGTTTATACACTCAGCTGGATCAAACAAACAAATTTAGGTCAATATTCTAGACGTAGAAAGAATCTACAACGTGTTTCAGAAGTTACTTCTGATGGAAATCTGACTGACGCCGGTACACTGGCAGTGTTGGCAGAAAAAATGATTTGCAACATAAATTTCGACATACTCAACTTTGAACAGCTCCAGTATTTTTTTGGGACACCCTAGCTCTTTGATGTCTTCGGCCACGTTGTTAGGCATCAAAAAACCTACCATTTGAAGTCATGAAATCTATGGTTTGAGCCACTTTGAGCTCTTTAGAATGGAAAATGCAAAAACGTTGGTTTTTACATACAAATCTCCATATAAATTTGAAATGCAATGCGCCAAGCGGAGACCAAACCAATCGACTTCCGATAAATTTAGGATTGTTTGGGGCTCCAAATATAACAAAAAAAACTTGGTTCTGGCTTTCTGCTATCAAGTTTCGTTTTTTCCATATAACGATTCCCCACCCTAGTAGTTATGCGTTAAGACACCGCTCAATAAGGTTGCGTGTTTTTATCTGCTCATCACAATGCCTACTAAAAAACTGATGTGTTGCAATTTATGTGTTGATTAATGCACAAAGATGACTGGATCTCGGGAACGAAAGCGGGCAAGAAAGACAGCAAAAAAGAACGGGAAATAGCTTGGATGGAGAATACTCCAAAGTGTAATATCGGTAGCAACGAGAAACTCACTTGAGGTGCATGCTGTTTATGAGAGAGACTAACAACACTGACCAGTAGCAGAAACGTTTTCACTATTTTAATACTCGATGTTACTTTTTATAAACATTGCTAAGCCTCTCGACGAATTGTCTCTGCTGTAAGAAATCCATTTTGCATCACCCGTCACGGGCGATAAAGAAAACTTTTGCTTCTTTGCTGCTGGAACGAAAAATGACGCTCTACGTGCCTTAGCTTCAAATCAATGCGTACCCTATGATTTCTTGTTTTTGGATCATTTCTAAAGCATGCAATTGCTTGGAAATGGCTTTGCAGAAACTAAATAACGAAGCAAGCTGTTCCTGCGATTGGCATGGACCTTAATCCTGTTCCTGCTCAAGGTGACTTCAGAGCACCAAGAATTGTATTGACTATATCTTGATAGATAATAGTTAGTTTTGACTTCACTTTTCTAAAAAATGTTGCATTTTAATACACTTTCGAGTTGGCAAATCAAATGATAGCTTGAATTAATACGTGAATTGTTGTTAAGAAAACTGCAGGAGAAAGTCAGGATTATACGACGAAAAATAATGTGTGTTTTATAATGTGTGTTGACAACCGTTTTTCAAAACCATTTATTAATCGATTACAGAATAAAAATAATTTTTTCGAATATTACGAATCATTAAATTAGCATTTTTTTTTCACTCACTAACGTATCCAAGCGGTTTGTTTATAACACTGGTCAACGAAAGTGAAAAAAAACTGGTCTAAAGTTCAAACTGGAAAAAAAACAATGATTTTAGCTATTTAACTATTCCTGTGAAATTTGGTGCCCCTAGCCATTGCAGTTACGTGACAAAAGCTCCAACGCGAACGTTAACCTTGCGCCTCCTTTCCCTGTTAAATCGATGGAGTTGCCAAGTACATCGTTCTAGGGAACGAGCTTAGGGAGAAATTCGGATCTAGAGCTCGATACTAACAGTCTAGAGAAAAACTTTCTTCTATCAAGTTGTTACATATGATGGAGCGCACATTTTCCTGTAATCACGAATTAACTAGAGCGACCCAAACTTTCGATGAAATCCAGCATCCAACTTTCTAACCTTTGCAGATAGAGCTGAACGATGTTCTACAATGTTGTAGCCCCCTCAATTTCACGTAACTCTTTAGAAGAAAGTTTTTTTCTATCTTTGAAAAAAAAGGATATATAGCTATTTTACTAAATAATAACAAGAAAACTATGAGTGCGGCCCTAAATCTCAAATTGAAAAAATTGAAAGATAATAACTATTTGATAATTTCTGTCTATTTTGGATGTTCTAGCCATTTCAAAAACGCGGCAAAGTTCCAACGCAAACGTTAACCGTGCGCCTCCTTTTACTGTTGAATCGGTGGAGACGCTAGGTTAACCATTCGACAGCGTTCTAGGGAACGAGTTCAGGGGGAAATTTAGATCTAGAGCTCGATAGTAAAAGTTCTAGAGAAAAACTATCTTCTTTGTTACATATGATGAGGCAGTTATTTTTGTTTTGTCACAAATTAGGGGTGAGGAAAGATTTCTATGAAATCAGATATCTAACTTTCGTATCTTTGTAGATATTTAGGATTGAAGATTGTTCTACTATGCTCCGTTGTTCCGTTGAAATTTTGTGAAAACTTTTTTTCTATCTTTTAAAACAACCGATTTAGAGTTACTTTATAATTCATGAATCATGATAAGGTGACACTGAAAAATGTGTGCCTTAATGAATTTTAAGAACGAAAACTACATTGTTTAATTTAAAAAGGAACAATCAAAAGGTGACTAAGCTTAGCTTTTCAGCAGGATTTTCCCATTGGGAAACAATTAGTTTAAAAATGTGCACGAGTTGAATTGCTTGTTTTGTGCGATACGGATAATTAGCGACTATTATGTGAGGTAGCCGAGGATAATGAGCTATTTCGATCTCCTTGTATACCGATACTATGGTTGTTGAGTCTGGTGGAGCTCCTTTCTACTATAATATTTATGGATGATGCAGAGAACTCTTAGGACTCTAGTAGCTGCAAGTACCAAACTAGTATTTTTAAACTCCTTCCCCAATTGATCTGGATGAGGCCAGCTTTGACGATTTTGACGTTTCTTCATACAATTCCAACTGTTTATGATCGCGGTTTATGCTTATTCCTGATTTCTATCCATAAAAATTGAAATTACTTTCGCCACATTGAAGCACTGTTGTTGGATGTTTAACGATGAACTCATTTGCATTTCATCGCTCCGTGAATCGTGAATCTTTACTGGGCCAATCGTTTGCTTTCGTTATAAACTCTCTTGTGCCAAACCTATGAGCTTTGGGTTAATTTATGAGCATTTTGACAGCACTCCGAGTAATACTCGCGCGAACCGAGGGACACTCAATTGTTAATGACTTCAAATTCTAAAGGCACAAAGCATTCTTTGTCAGCCGCAAGTTAATACCACCAGAAGAAGCTATTATGGTGAACGAGAATAAATTCACAACAATTACAGACATTTTAATCCACCAATTAGTTTGGTGTACCAATTGTCAAACAGACCACAGCCGGTGGGAAAAGTAACCCTCCGCTGAAGAAACCTTGGAAACGATGTAAATGAACAGAGCAAGCCTTTGAGCAAAGGAACGGCGAGCTTTTATTTCGGAGATCAAAAGAAAAGAACACGATCAACTTCTTGTTTTACATTTTCCTTTTGACCCTCCCCCTCACTGGGAAATCAACATTTACCTGCGTGAGAAGATTCTGCCTTTTTGTTTTGATTTTGCAGCCGTTATTTTCCGCTTTCAGTTTGCGAACATCAAAGCAATACCGGGTTTTCGCAATGTTAGCACAAATTCGTTTGAAATGATATTTATTTTCATACCGAGTTCAAATACCGTGCCACCGTGACCACGGTCTGTTATTTATACATTTTTTGCTTAGTGCTTAGGAAACCCGAACCCACTTAAACGTATCCAATAATTCAATCACTATTGGGCAGTTTGTTGGTTTTCAGCCGGTCCCGCAACTTTCCTCCGTTAAAACAGCAACTCTTTTTCTCCCCACGGATGGCGATGAAAAAGTTCAGAGGGTCGATATTCAAAATCCGTTCGGTTGCCTTTCCAAACGATGGCAAAGTTTTTTACATACATTTCGCTCACCCGTCGTCAATGCCACCACTGACGGCTGGGTGAGGAAGGGAAGCAAATAGAAGTCGAAATGTTCGCTAGCCACAATTCGATTAGGCTGCGCCCCCCGAAAAAAAAAACGAACGTGAAACGAAAACCAAAGCTTTCCTACCCGGAACCGGGCGGCCGGAAACGTTTAGATAACAAGTTTTCACTTGACCGACCGCCACCGGAACGTTCAGAAGTTTGGTCTAATAGTTTTGGACATACGGATTTTGGGTTGGCTTTTCGGGTTGAAAGTTGTGCCTGGTTTTCCCCATAAGCTGACGTTAAATCGTTATGCCACAAAATAGTGCGGTTCGCTGCCATTTGGGTGATAATAAATACGGCGAGATGTATAATTTTAGATTTGAATATGATGAAGAACTTCTGTTCAATAAATCGAACAGTTCAAAAACAGTCTGATTAAAGTTTTTCTGTGGTCATTTGTATGTAATTATTTTTTATAACATAACTTTCCCTGATAGTTATGCTTCGGAAACAGAGTTTCTATAACGACATTCTTCACTTTTCACACTGTTTGCCAGAGGTAATGAAGACATCAACCATGTGTTGTAACGGCACTTGTTCCAATCAGACTGTGAACTAACACTTCAAGCTTCACCTCGACATTTTCAGGAGTAGATCACATTTCCGATTCGATATCGAGAGGTTTTCCGTTTCCTTGCTTGCCCGGGTGGCAGCTGCAAGATATACCATCTAGAATGGGTGATGCAGATGTTTGCCAAAGCGATATTGGAAAACAGGGATCACGAATGGAAAATATTAAAGATATCTTTTATCTTTCTGTGACGTCCGAAAAATGCTTTGTAAGTGTAAAGTTATTAATAATATTTTGTTCACTTTCTTCGAACATTACATTGCAGAATTTCTTGATATATTGAGTGCCACTAGACAGCGATACTTTTTTTCGTGAAAATACTTTCGTTTTGCTTTCCACTCTTCACTTTGTATGTTTCACTTTCGACTTTTCACTTTTATTTATTCATTTTTCGCCTTCCACTTTCCACTTTTCACTCTACACTTTTCACTTTTCACTTTACACTCTTTACTTTTAATTTTTCACTTTGAAAGTTTAACTCTCCACGGTGCTCCCACAGACCGTTATTATAAAATAAAAATGCACCAAAGAATCTGAGTACACCATTCGATTCGTTATGACGTCCAGAATCTCTGGTCAAAATTTCAAAATCATCGTACGGTACATTTTTGAGTAATGCCCATTTGAAGGTCGTAAAGCACAAAAAAGTGATATAAAAACGACGAAATACTTATTGTAAAGCACGTTTTCAACCACCATTTTATGGAATAATTTCCAAAATAGTTTTTACACATTCCAAAGGTTATATTTCAAGACATTAACAATTGGTGGAAAGATTTATTTGAAAATCCCATAGTTCACAGTGGTCTAAACTCGAAAAATCGTGATCGTTCTAGATTTGACTGCGAAAAATTGATTTTATGTACTCAATGTCTTCAGCAAAACTGTTTTGTAGAACAAGGCCTTACTTTTGACGTTTTTAGTTTTTCGATTAATCCACCTAACAGTTAGATGAAAAAATATTTTTTCTAATTTTCAATATACCAGATTGCTTTTTTGAGCAAAGTTGTGGAAAATTCAAAAAGAAAAACAAAAGCTGAACACTGCGATGTTCTATCTGTACGTTGGACACGACAAAATTAAGTTTTTTGTGGAACACTCCTTTTTAAAATCAGTTTTTTGTCTATAATTTTGTCTGTAATGGTTAAAACTATGCAAAATGTTCTAAGATTTTATTCATTCAACTAAGATTCTCTCAAGACTATATAAAATTTATTGTTTTGACAATCATAGAAAAAGTTATAAACAAAAAACTGATTTTAAAGAGGGGTGTTCTACAAAAAACTCTATTTTGTCGTGTCGAACGTACTGATAGAACATCGCAGTATTCAGCAATTGTTTATTTTTTAAAATTTTCCACAATTTTGCTAAAAAAAACAATCTGGTACATTGAAAATTAGAAAAAAATTGTTTTTTATCCAACTGTTAGGTGGATTGATCGAAAAACTAAAAACGTCAAAAGTAAGGCCTTGTTCTACAAAACAATTTTGCTGAAGACATTGAGTACATAAAATCAATTTTTTGCAGTCAAATCTAGAACGATCACGATTTTTCGAGTTTAGACCACTGTGAACTATGGGATTTTCAAATAAATCTTTCCACCAATTGTTAATGTCTTGAAATATAACCTTTGGAATGTGTAAAAACTATTTTGGAAATTATTCCATAAAATGGTGGTTGAAAACGTGCTTTACAATAAGTATTTCGTCGTTTTTATATCACTTTTTTGTGCTTTACGACCTTCAAATGGGCATTACTCAAAAATGTGCCGTACGATGATTCTGAAATTTTGACCAGAGATTCTGGACGTCATAACGAATCGAATGGTATACTCAGATTCTTTGGTGCATCTTTTTTATAATAACGGTCTGTGAGAGCACCGTGTCTCCATTGTTCATTTTTTTCATTTTCCATTTTTCACTTTCCACTTTTCATTTTTCTTGTTTCACTATTAACTTTTCACTTTTCACTTTTCACTTTTTATTTTTAATTTTTTTCTTTTCACATTTCCCTTTTGATTTTTCATTTTACACTTTTCTAATTTCACTGATCACCTTCAACTTATTACTTTTAACTTTACATTTTACACTTTTCACTTCTCATCTTTCACTACAAAGTTTCACATTTCAGTTTTTCATTTTTCACTTTACACTTTTTACTTTTTACCACTCATTCTTCACTTTTTACTTCAAGAGTCTAAGAGTGAATTTCTAATTTCCAATTCTAAACTTTTCACTTTTTGCTTTCCAATTTTCTTTTTTCACTTATCGCTTTTCATGTTTCTTTTTTCATTTTCCACTTTTCACTTTTCATTTTTCACCTTTCACTTTTCATTTTTCACTATTCGGTTTGCACTTTTCGCTTTTCTCTTTTAACTTTTCATCTCTCACTTGGCAAGTTTCATTCTCAAATTTCCATTTTCACTCTGCACCTTATCCTTTTCACTTTTATCTCTGACTTAGCTAGTTCCACTTGCCATTTCTTCTAACCTTTTTTCTTTTTACTTCATATTTTTCACTTTTAACTTCATTATTCACTCTTTACTTTAAACTTTCGACTTTTGACTTTTAACTTTTCACTTTCCACTACACACTGAACACCTCTCACTTAGCACATTTTACTTTTCACTTTTCTTATGACACTTTGCACCTTCCCCTTTTCACTTCTACCTTTCAACTTAACACTTTACGCTTTTCGCTTTACATATTACACTTTTTACTTTTTTTACTTCTCATTTTCTATCTTTCACTTTTTTTACTTACAATTTGCAAGTTTTTTAATTTTTTATATTTCACTTTGCATTCTCACTTTCTATGTTTTTTTGTTTAATTTTTCACATTTTATTCTTCACTTTTCATTACCACTTTTCATTTTTGGCTTTTTCTTTCCTTTTTACATTTTCTATTTTTTATTTTTACTTTTCAGTTTTCATCTTTCAATTAGCAAGTTTCATTTTATTTTTAATTTTTTTTTAATTTTTCACATTTTATTCTTCAGTTTTAATTATCACTTTTCTTTTTTGAGTTATAATATTTCACTTTTTGCTCTTTTCTTTTTACATTTTCTCTTTTTATCTTTACTTTTCATTTTTCATTTTTCAATTAGCAAGTTTCATATTCATTCCTTTTGATTTTCGCTTTCCATTTTTATTGAAATTTTTCTTTTTATTTTACATATATCTCTTCTCGCTTTTCCTGTTTCATATTTTAGAACTTTTCACTTATATCTAATTTTTGACTTTTCACTTCTCACGTTTCATTATTTATATTTTACTTTTGACTTTTAACTTTTCACTATTGACATTTGCATTTTGTTTATTCACTTTTCACTTTTCATTGTTCACTTTTTACTTCTCACTTTTCATCTTTCACTTTTCACACTTTTAGCTTTTCATTTTTAACTTTTCTCTTTTCACCTTTTTTTATTTTTCATTTCTAACTTTTTACGTTTCTCTTTTCTCTTTTAACTCTTCTCTTTTTTCTTTTCACTTTTCACTTTGTTTTTTACTTTTCTTTTTTCACTTCTAACTTTTCACCTACCATTTTTTATTCTACTTTTCACCTTTCAGTTTTAGGATTTCACTTTCCACGTTTAACGTTTCACTTTTCACTTCGCTCTTTTAAAAAGTTACTTCTCACGTTTAATTTTTTACTGTATACTTTTTACTTTTCGTTTGTCGCTCTTTAATGCTCAATTTTCAATTTGTATTTTTTTAGATCTACCATATGCAATTTTAAGTTCTTAATTTTCAATTTATCTTTATTTTTAACTTCTATTCATATGTCCAAATTTTAAACTCCTAATTCTCATTTTCAATTCTCACCCAGCAAACCAGAAGTCGTATAAGAATGTTAATTCTAAGTCGCTCAAATGTGCATGCCAAGTTTAAAATTACTTAAGATGAAACATAAAATTTGCTTATCTAAACATATAAAAATGCAGCTCTGTCTGTCTGTCTGTCTGTCTGATTCATATAGGCTTGGAAACTACCAAACCGATCGGCGTGAAATTTTGTATATAGGGGTTTTAAGGGCCGGGAAAGGTGACTAAGATAGTTCGAGACCCCTCCCCCTTCTGCAAGGGAGGGGTCCCATACAAATGAAACACAAATTCCTGCACACCTCGAAAACTAACCAAGCAAATGGAACCAAATTTGGCATTTGGATGTTTTTAGGAGTAACAAATATGTACATGTTGATTCGACACCCTTCCCTCTTCTGGAAGGGAGGGGTCCCATACAAATGAAACACAATTTTCTGCACATCTCGAGAACTAACCAAGTAAACAGAACCAAATTTGGTAGGTGGATGTTTTTAGGGGTAACAAATATATCCAGAATGGTTTGACACCCCTCCCTCTTCTACAAGGGAGGGGTCCCATACAAATGAAACATGAATTTCGCACAGCTCGAGAACCAATCAACCAAATACAACCAAATTTGGTATGTGAATGTTTTTAGAGGAAACAAGTATGTCCATAGTGGTTCGACTTCCCTCCCTCTTCTGTGAGGGAGGGGTTCATCTAAACATATAAAAATGCAGCTCGTGTCTGTCTGTCTGATTCATATAGGCTTAGAAACTACCGAACCGATCGACGTGAAATTTTGTATATAGGGGTTTTAGGGCCGAGAAAGATGACTAAGATAGTTCGAGACCCCTCCCTCTTCTACAAGGGAGGGGTCCCATACAAATGAAACACAAATTTCTGCACATCTCGAAAACTAACCAAGCAAATTAAACCAAATTTGACATGTGGATGTTTTTAGGAGTAACAAATATGTTCATGATGATATGATACTCTTCCCTCTTCTGAAAGGGAGGGGTCCCATACAAATGAAACACAAACTTCTGCACATCTCGAAAACTAACCAAGCAAATGGAACCAAATTTGGCAAATGGATGTTTTCAGGAGTAATAAATATGTCCATGTTGGTTTGACACCCTGCCATCCTCCGGAAGGGAGGGGTCCCATACAAGTGAAACACAAATTTCTGCACATCTCTAAAACTAACCAAGCAAATGGAACCAAATTTGGCAAATGGATGTTTTTAGGAGTAATAAATATGTCCATGTTGGTTCGACACCCCTCCCCTCTTGTGGAAGGGAGGGGTCCCATACAAATGAAGCACAATTTTCTGCACATCTCGAGAACTAACCAAGTGAATAGAACCAAATTTGGTAGGTGGATGTTTTTAGGGTTAACAAGTATGTCCATAGTGGTTCTACTCCTCTCCCTCTTCTGTGAGGGAGGGGTTCATAACAAATGAAACACAAATTTCTGCTTATCTCGAGAACTAACCAACTAAATGAAACCAAATTTGGCAGGTGATTGTTTTTAGGGGTAACAAATATAATGGTTTGACACCCCTCTCTCTTCTATAAGGGAGGGGTCCCATACAAATGAAACTCAAATTACGCACAGCTCAAAAACCAATCAAGCAAATATAACCAAATTTGGCAGGTGAATGTTTTTAGGTGTAACAAACATGTCCATAATGTTTCGACACCCTTCCTTCTCCTGCCATGTCTCCAAATACCATTTCGAAATCCAAGATGGCGACTTCCGGTTTCTGAAAAATAGCGGCAAATGACCTTATACCACCCAACATGGGTATTTCCGGAATTTTTTTTTCTTCATCTATAGTTTATTTGACACGGCACAAATACAATTCAATGTTTAACGGCGCCAATTATATCTGGTAGCTTACTTTCTAAAGTATCTTAATAACTAAAAGCAAATTTTTTATCCTCGCTGCCGACTACGAGCTGAAACTAAATCTAACTTAAAGCTAGAATATTTTGCATTAAAAGCACAGGTTTGCTGTTTGATGGTTTTCATTGCCATAGGTAAGCAGCATATTAAATTTGCTCCGCTGCTGGGCCAAGATATTACGGACTGTCATATTGGGTTGTTTCCATCGGGCCTTGAGAGTATCGTGCGGGTCTGATTGCTGTTTCCGGATCCGGGGTCTTAACGTGTTCTTGTCGTTTGGTTGGATGTAGGCGGAAGGGGATAGGACTAAACTGGGGCGTGGATGGATTTCAGGAAAACGTATATAAGGGACATGTAGGATAGGTCACGGCTCGCCAAGACATCACGAACAGGAACAGCCGGCTGCCTACCTTCGGCCTGCAGGGAAGCTATTAATCTAGACCTGGCGTCACGGTGTACAGGGCATGACCAAACAACGTGCTCTATGTCGTGATAACCTGCACCACAGGCACAGATACCACTGTCCCCGAGCCCAACACGACGGAGATGCGCGTCAAATCTATAGTGATTGGACATAAGCCGGGACATCACGCAAATGAAATCCCGACTTACATCCAACCCCTTGAACCACGGGTTCGTCGATACCTTGGGGATTATGGAATGTAACCACCTTCCCAGTTCCCCCTTGGTCCAAGAATTTTGCCAACTGATGATCGTATTCTGACGCATAAATGCAAAAAAATCATTAAAGGCAATTGGTCTTTCATAAATATAACCGTTTGTTGCGCCCACCTCAGCCAAAGAGTCCGCTTTCTCATTACCCGGTATCGAGCAGTGAGAAGGGACCCACGCTAAGGTAATCTGAGTAGATTTTTCGGATAAAGCACTCAGATGTTCCCGTATTTTCCCCAGGAAATACGGAGAGTGCTTAACATCTTTCATCGATCGGAGAGCCTCAATGGAACTGAGACTGTCCGTAAAGATGAAATAATGGTCCGTGGGCATTTTTTCGATAATCCCTAGGGTGTACTGAATTGCAGCTAATTCTGCGACGTAAACAGAAGCAGGATTATCGAGCTTATGGGAGACGGTTAAATTGTTATTGAAGATACCGAAGCCAGTAGACCCATCAAGAAGTGATCCGTCAGTGTAGTACATATTGTCGCAGTTGATGTTTCGATATTTATTGGAAAATTTTTTAGGGATCTGCTGCACGCGTAAATGATTGACGAGTTTCTTCTATCATGGATGTATCGAAAAACACAGTAGAATCAGAAGTATTTGATAAGTCGACAAGATTTGGAATATTCGAAGAAGGGTAAATATTATGGGACATGTGATTGAAATACAATGTCATAAAACGGGTTTGAGAATTAAGTTCGATTAACCTTTCAAAATTTTCAATCACAGGATGGTTCAAGACCTCACATTTGATAAGAATGCGAGAAGACAGGCTCCAGAAGCGGTTTTCCAATGGTAGTACTCCAGCTAAGACCTCCAAACTCATCGTATGGGTCGACTGCATGCAACCCAAGGCGATACGCAAACATCGATATTGTATTCGCTCCAGTTTGATCAAATGTGTGTTTGCTGCGGAGCGGAAGCAGAAACACCCGTACTCAATAACAGACAGTATCGTTGTTTGGTAAAGCCTTATAAGGTCTCCTGGGTGGGCACCCCACCATTGTCCGGTTATTGTACGAAGAAAATTCACTCTTTGTTGACATTTTTTCATCAGATACCTCACGTGACAACCCCAGGTGCCTTTAGAGTCGAACCAGACACCAAGATATTTGTGTACCAAAACCTGAGAAATCGTTTTACCCATTAATTGTGTTTGAAGCTGAGCAGGTTCATGCTTCCTAGAAAAAACTACTATCTCAGTCTTCTCCGGAGAGAATTCGATACCTAGCTGTGAAGCCCAAGCAGACAAATTGTCCAAGGTATCTTGCAATGGTCCTTGCAAATCGGCAGCTTTGGCTCCTGTAACAGAGATTACACTGTCGTCTGCAAGTTGTCTTATCGTGCATGAATTTGCCAGATATTCGTCGATGTCATTTACATAAAAGTTGTAAAGAAGGGGGCTTAAACATGAGCCCTGGGGAAGACCCATGTAGCTAATGCAAAAAGTTGCCAAATCGCCGTGCGTAAAATGCATGTGCTTTTCGGACAACAAATTGTGCAAAAAATTGTTCAAAATTAGAGAAAATCCTTGTCGGTGAAGTTTACCCGAAAGAATGTCAATAGAAACGGAATCAAAAGCCCCCTTAATGTCCAAGAACGCAGACGCCATTTGTTCTTTGCGAGCATACGCCAGCTGAATATCTGTTGAAAGCAACGCAAGACAATCATTCGTCCCTTTGGCACGGCGGAAGCCAAATTGAGTATCTGATAGTAGACCATTTGATTCGACCCAGTGGTCTAAACGACGGAGTATCATTTTTTCCATCAATTTCCGGATACAGGATAGCATTGATATCGGCCTATAAGAGTTGTGATCAGAAGCTGGTTTCCCTGGTTTTTGGATGGCGATCACCTTCACTTGCCTCCAATCCTGCGGTACAATGTTTTGCTCCAGGAACTTATTGAACAAGTTCAACAAGCGCCTCTTGGCATTGCCGGGTAGATTCTTCAACAAGTTGAATTTGATTCTATCTAACCCAGGCGCGTTATTGTTACAGGACAGAAGGGCAACTGAAAATTCTGCCATCGTAAAAGGTGATTCTATCGCGTCGTGGCCCGGAGACGCATCACGAACAATGTTTTGCTCAGGAACAGAGTCCGGACATACTTTCCTGGCAAAATCAAATATCCACCGACTTGAAGACTCCTCGCTTTCGTTGACCGTTACGCGATTCCACATTCTTCGGGCTGTGTTCCAAAGAGTGCTCATCGATGTCTCCCTCGACGTCTCGTTCACGAACCGACGCCAATATCCGCGTTTCTTTGCTTTAGCCAGGCTTTTAAGCTTGGTATTAAGCTCCGAATATCGTATATAGTCGTCGGGTATACCTCCCTTCTGGAAGGCCAAAAACGCGTCGGATCTTTGCGTGTAGACATCGGAGCACTCTTTGTCCCACCACGGAGTTGGTGGCCGCTCTTTGATCGTTACGCCGGGATATTTCTTCGTTTGGGCTTGCAACGCGGCGTCGAGGATTAAGCCCGCGAGGAGGTTGTATTCTTCAAGTGGTGGGTGATGTTGAATCGACTCGACCGCTTTTGAAATCATTTCCTCGTATAACTTCCAATCGACATTCCGTGTGAGGTCATACGGAATGTCAATTGGTCGCATGCGAGTTGAACCGTTAGTAATTGAAATAAGAATAGGCAGATGGTCGCTACCGTGAGGATCGAGGATTACCTTCCATGTGCAATCCAACCGTAGCGACGTCGAACATAAGGATAGATCCAAAGCGCTTGGGCGCGCTGGAGGTTTCGGGATACGTGTCATTTCACCGTTGTTTAAAATAGTCATGTCGAAGTGATCGCAAAGGTTATAGATTAAAGAGGAGCGGTTATCATTGTAAGGGGAACCCCAAGCCACACCATGAGAGTTGAAGTCTCCCAAAATCAAACGTGGCGAGGGAAGAAGTTCTATTAAATCAAAGAGCAGCCGTTGCTCAACCTGTGCTCTGGGAGGAATACATATTGAGGCAATACAAAGCTCTTTACCTTGTATTGTCATTTGACATGCGACAACTTCGATGCCTGGAATCGAGGGGAGGTTAATACGATAGAAAGAATAGCACTCTTTAATCCCTGAAAGTATTCCTTCATATGGGGTGTCTCGATCAAGGCGAATAATATTAAAATCATGGAAGTTGAGATCAATATTTGAAGTAAGCCAAGTTTCACAAAGGGAAAATGCATCGCATTTGTTTTTATTTATCAAAACATTAAACGAATCAATTTTTGGTAAAATACTTCTACAATTCCACTGTAAGACAGAGATAGAATCCTTCATATACGCAGTTGAATTAGGCATCGAAGGATACAATCGCTGCAAGGAGGGGCCATTGGGCAGTCAACTGCTTCAAAAATGATCTGTTGGGAGGAATGCTGTAAGAAAAATTTTAATTGGATAGGGTATATTGAAATTTTCAAAAATCCAGTCCACAATGTCAGAAAATTTCACTAATCCAGAGTTTGTTTCATCAACTGGATGTGCAAAAGGAACAACTGGGGTTTTAGATGTTCCTGGCAGTGCTGGGAACTCCTTCTGGGACTTTAAATTTGCAAGCCCAGGAGGAGTTTGCTTCGGATTTTCCGCAGCACTGTTTGGTTTGTCGTACTTTTCATTACACTTTGGGAAGTCTTAGGACCTTTACGGGGAAGTTTAGGAGAAGAAACATTTTTCCTCTTCCTAGACTCCCCAGGATTGGCATAAGATGTTCCCGCTGATGAATCGTCAGAATCGGTTTCATCAGAGGGCAACAGATCAAAGGGGTTCGATGTTATGGTAGAAGTGGTCACGGTCTTCTTCAGCATCTCAGCATAAGAACGCTTTGAACGCTCCTTAAGTGACCGCTTGATTTTATCTCTGCGCTGCATGTACACCGGGCATGTGGAGAGCTCATGCTGGTTTCCCCACAGTGAATACATTTTTCAGCATTAACACTGCAAGAATCTTCCGCATGAGTCTCCCCACACTTGCTACATCGTGCCTTATTGCAGCAGTAGGCGGCTGTGTGGCCTAACTGCTTGCAATTGGTGCAATTCATAACACGGGGTACATACAATCGCACAGGCAGACGAACCCGATCGATCGAGACGTGGCTAGGGAGTGCAGATCCGGCAAACGTAACGCGAAACGAGTCTGACGGAGTGTAAACTTTTTTACCGCCGACGAGAGACATGGACCGCAATTGCTTACAATCCAAAATCTTCGCCTGTGTTTCGGTATTTTTTAAGCAACCGGTTGCGCTTTTTAGGATACACTTGACAGACAGACTCGAATCGGTTATGACACCGTCGATCTCCACGTCTCGTGCGGGTATGTAAACGCGATACTGGCGTGTGAAGAGCTCAGAGCAAGCGATAGCATTGGCCTGTGCCAGATCACTGACCACGACACGGAGCTTGTTAGGTCGGACCTTGGAAATTTCGGTCACGGCCTTGTACCCCTTCGTCAGGTCTTTAGAAATTTGCAGTATGTTTAATCGCTTTGAATTCACTCCTGCCTTAGGACGAAAATAAAGAGTATAGCTGCCCTGTTGAGATCCGTCCGGGTAAAGCCTGGGGCGAGGGGGGACTGGAGAATGAACAGGGGAGGGGGTAACAGAAGGGTCAGGGTCAAGGGGGTTCGGGGATGGTGGCACGGGAGGCGAGGGATCTATATCCATCGCGCTAAATGTAGCGCACTAGCGTACTAGCGCCGACAAGAACACGTACCTATTTACTTCTTCCTTCCAGCAGTGGTTGTCCGATCGTTCGAAGCTGCACCCAAAGCAGCTAGCAGCACCAGTACAGCAGCACCAATACAGCCACCAGCAGTGAGCCGGGTGTGAGATCACTCAGCACAGCGACACGACTCGACTGTCAAATGATGGCCTTGAATTAGAAAGATCTATTCACTGTGCACAGATCAAAACTGCAGCTGGTATTTTGCACCAATACAGCCAAAGTTGCGAGCCGGGTACAGAACGTAGCGTCACAACTCACAATCTAGTTGGCCTTTAGCGCGAATAATACACTCTTTTGTTTGGCTATTCGTACACACGGACCGGATTGTAATAGAACGACCACTTTGCACGTCCGTTTCTGCCGAGTGTTCGACGCGGAATGATATTTCCGGAATTATTATGATGCACTGAAGCCACAAATCGACCTTAGACAACATTTCGAATTGTAAGATGGCGACTTCCGGTGTCTGGAAAACATCCGAAAATGACCAACTACCACCCAATATGAATGTTTCTTCAACCAGATTGGCGCTCAGAGGCCAAAAATTGTCTCCTAATGCCATTCTGAAAACCAAGATGGTGACTTCCGGTTTCTGAAAAACAGCGGCAAATGACCAAATACCACCCAATATGGGTATTTCCGGGATTGTTATGATGCACTGAAGCCACAAATTGACCTCAGACAACATTTCGAATTGTAAGAAGGCGACTTCCGGTGTCTGTAAAACAGCCGAAAATGATCAAATACCACTTAATATGAGCGTTTCTTCAATCAGATTGACGCACGAAGGCCAGAAATTGTTTCCAAATGCCTTTTTGAAATCCAAGATGGCGACTCCCGGTTTCCGAAAAACAGTGGCAACTGACCAAATACCCCTCAGTATGCGTATTTCCGGAAATGTTATGATGCACTGAAGCCACAAATCGACCTATCAACCTCGGACAACATTTTGAATTGTAAGAAGGCGACTTCCGGTGTCTGGAAAACATCCGAAAATGACCAAATATCACCCGATATGAGTATTTCTTTAACCAGATTGACGCTCAGAGGCCAAAAATTGTCTCCTAATGCCATTCTGAAATCCAAGATGATGACTTCCGGTTTCTGAAAAACAGCGGCAAATGACCAAATACCACCCAATATGGGTATTTCCGGAATTGTTATAACGCACTGAAGCCACAAATCGACTTCAGACAACATTTTGAATATGGGTATCTCTGGAACGAGAATGAAACTGAAAATTGACCTCAGACACCATTATGAATTGTAAGATGGCAACTTCCGGTTTCTAGAAAACAGCCAAAAATGGCCGATATCCATACAATACGAGTACCTTCGGAACCAGATTGATACACAGGAGCTAGAATCGACCACAGACACCATTTTGAATTCGAAGATGGTGACATCCGGTTTCTGGAAAACAGCCGAAAATGACCAAAAAACACCCAATATGGGTGTTTCTTGAACCAGAATGACGCTCAGGGGCCGGAAATTGTCTCCAAATGCCATGTTTTGATGGCAACCTATGGTTCCTGAAAATAACCCAAAATGACCAAATACCACCCAATATGAATATCACCGGATCCAGAATGATGCAAGGAGCTATGAATTGACCTTAGACAACAAGTTGAATTGGAAAATGGCAACTTCTGGGAAACAGCCAAAAATAACCGAATACTACTACATATGGATATGTCCGTAATCGAAATGATGTAAAGAAGCCAAGCATTGACCCTGGACGTCATTTTGAATTAGAAGATGACCACTTTCAGTTTCTGGAAAACAACGAAAATAACTGAAATGCACCCAATATATATCCGAAATAGAGGTCATATACAAAAGCCAAAAGTTGATGATGTTGCCATTCCAATAAAACCAATCCTTTTTTAACGATATAATCCAATCGCAAGGAATCAATAAATTTGAAACGTTTGAAATTATTGGATTAAACACTAAAATAGGCGGGACGAAGTTTGCCGGGTCAGCTAGTAACAAATGAAACACAAATTTCTGCTTATCTCGAGAACTAACCAACTAAATGGAACCAACTTTGGCGAGTGATTGTTTTTAGGGGTAACAAATATAATGGTTTGACACCCCTCTCTCTACTATTAGGGAGGGGTCCCATACAAATGAAACTCAAATTACGCACAGCTCGAGAACCAATCAAGCAAGTATAACCAAATTTAGCAGGTGAATGTTTTTAGGTGTAACAAACATGTCCATAATGTTTCGACACCCTTCCTTCTTCTGGCATGTCTCCAAATACCATTTCGAAATCCAAGATGGCGACTTCTGGTTTCTAAAAAATAGCGGCAAATGACCAAATACCACCCAATATGGGTATTTCTGGGATTGTTATGATACACTGAAGCCACAAATTGACCTCAGACAACATTTCGAATTGTAAGATAGCGACTTCCGGTGTCTGGAAAACAGCCGAAAATGACCAAATACCACCCAATATGAGTGTTTCTTCAACCAGAATGACGCTCAGAGGCCAAAAATTGTGTCCTAATGCCAATGTGAAATCCAAGATGGCGACTTCCGGTTTCTGAAAATCAGCGGCAAATGACCAAATACCACCCAATATGGGTATTTCCGGGATTGTTATGATGCACTGAAGCCACAAATCGACCTCAGACAACATTTTGAATTGTAAGATGGCGATTTCCGGTGTCTGGAAAACAGCCGAAAATGACCAAATACCACCCAATATGGGTATTTGCGGGATTGTCATGATGCACTGAAGCCACAAATCGACCTCAGACCAGAACCAGACCATTTCAACCAGAATGACGCTCAGAGGCCAAAAATTGTCTCCTAATGCCATTCTGAAATCCAAGATGGCGACTTCCGGTTTATGAAAAACAGCGGCAAATGACCAAATACCACCCAATAGGCGTCGTACACAAATTACGTAACGCAAGAAGGGGGGGGGGAGAGGGGGGATAAGTCTGCGTTGCTTATTGTTACATAGGGGGGAGGGGGGTAGTTGAGCCCATTACGTAACTGAAATATTTGCTCAACATTGCAAATTTGGAGGGGGTGACAGGTTGTCCAGCGTTACGTAACTTTAGGGGGGGAGTCATATCTAACATAGAGGGGGGAGGGGGTCTGAAATCTAGGTTTTTAGCGTTATATAATTTGTGTACGACGCTATATGGGTATTTCCGGGATTGTTATGATGCAATGAAGCCACAAATCGACCACTGAAGCCACAAATCGACTTCAGACAACATATTGAATTGTAAGCTGGCAACTTCCGGTGTCTGGAAAACAGCCGAAAATGATCAAATACCACTTAATATGAGCGTTTCTTTAATCAGATTGACGCACGGAGGCCAGAAAATGTTCCCAAATGCCATTTTGAAATCCAAGATGGCGACTTCCGATTCCCGAAAAACAGCGGCAAATGACCAAATACCCCTCAATATGCGTATTTCTGGAATTGTTATGATGCACTGAAGCCACAAATCGACCTATTAACCTCAGACAACATTTTGAATTGTGAGAAGGCGCCTTCCGGTTTCTGAGGAACAGCGGCGAATGACCAAATTCCACCCAATATGGGTATTTCCGGGATTGTTATGATGCACTGAAGCCACGAATCGACCTCAGACAATATTTTGAATTTTAAGATGGCGACTTCCGGTGTCTGGAAACAGCCTAAAGTACCACCCAATATGAGCATCTCTGGAACGAGAATGAAGCTGAAAATTGACCTCAGACACCATTATGAATTGTAAGACGGCAACTTCCGGTTTCTAAAAAACAGCTAAAAATGGCCGATTTCCATACAAAATGAGTATCTTCGGAACCGGAATGATACACTGGAGCTAGCATCGACCACAGACACCATTTTGAATTCGAAGATGGTGACATCCGGTTTCTGGAGAACAGCCGAAAATGACCAAATAATACCCAATATGGGTGTTTCTTAAACCTGAATGGCGCTCATGGGCCAGAAATTGTTTCCAAGTGCCATTTTTAAATCCAAGATGGCGACTTACGGTTCCGGATCACCGGATCCAGAATGATGCAAGGAGCTACAAATTGACCTTAGACAACCGTTTGAATTGAAAAATGGCAACTTCTGGATAACAGCCGAAAATAACCGAATACTACTACATATGGATAAGTCCGTAATCGAAATGATGTAAAGAAGCCAAGCATTGACCCTGGTCACCATTTTGAATTAGAAGATGACCATTTTCAGTTTCTGGAAAACAACGAAAATAACTGAAATGCACCCAATATATAAGTTGAGGATTTGCCATTCCGATAAAACCAATTATTTTTAAACGATATAATCCAATCGCAAGGAATCAATAAATTTGAAATGTTTAAAATTATTAAATTAAACACTAAAATAGGCGGGACGAAGTTTGCCGGGTCAGCTAGTATCGTATAAAATTTAATTCCTATAAGACGCAATATCAGATTATAAATGAAGTAATTTATCGTGTCATAAGTCGTATAGAATGCAATTTGAAGTTTCAAATGAGGCCATTCAAAATAGCCTGCGAAGTTATACAAGTTTTGTTTTCACAATGCACGTAAATGGCCTCCAGATTTGTATACATAGGCGCTTTTCATGCATCTTATATGGTCATTTTTTACCAAATAAGAATTCACTTAACAGAGTTGAGTGCAAGTTATATGAACCAATTTGTTTGCTGGGCAATCCTCTACTCTTAATTAATAATTCACAATTCCCAATGTTCAATGTTGAAATCCCATTTCTCAGCAGCTGCTCCTTTACTGACATTTTTTTTGCAAAAAGTTTGCTCTTTAATATTTTCTATTTCTTGATATCTGACCTGCAACTTTCAACCTTCATTTGAATTTTTAACTTTGAAACTTCCGCTCCCAACTTGGCGTCTGCTTACTTTGTATGACATTTGACTTAAACTTCTGTTTTTTGACGCT
This sequence comes from Wyeomyia smithii, assembly GCF_029784165.1. Taxonomy (NCBI): domain Eukaryota; kingdom Metazoa; phylum Arthropoda; class Insecta; order Diptera; family Culicidae; genus Wyeomyia; species Wyeomyia smithii. The sequence goes on from NC_073696.1 coordinate 230,334,614, forward strand.
CAGTAATTTGTTTTTTTTTGGAACATGCCAATTGTTGATTCAAACTTTTGTTGTTGGTCCGTTGACTTTGACCTTTCAATTTTTCATCTCTCAATCAAATACTGGAAAAAACTTTCCAAGCAGTCGATTGTTTAAGGTTGCACCCGAAATATGGTTGCAACTTGTTATTTGCACAGAACAACCCATCACGAATCTGACCGCTGACCGGAACGATAAATGTTTGCGAGTTTTTGATAGAGAATCTGAGAAACAGAAAAAAAAACAATACGTTTCATCATCTCTCACGCTTACTGGTTCTTGGGAGCAGGGCAAAAAGCGAAAATCTGACGAAAACTTGCCATCAACAACACTCATCGAGCGTGCCTTCGCTTAGATCCGGTGGATGATGATCCCCCCAGAGAAAACAGAGGGAAAAGTTTTGAGTTTTTACCGCAAAGTTTGTTATTTACTGCTCGATAATTTCGATCTCCATTCAGTGTGCCGTACCCTACATTATACTATCTGTCGGATGTTCTTTTACTTTGGAATAAAAAATCGAACCTACAACGCTGGAAGTGTACGGTTTTTTTTTATCCCTATGGAAAATCAAGCATTAGTACAAGGGAAATTTTAGGTCCAATGTCGAGATTGTTACAGGCGAGGGAGGAACGAAAAACTTTTTCGACTTGAATTTATTGCTTCGCTGAAAATATTTCCCGCCTCCGCCCCCAACTCAGGCATGGTTTGCTACGTGTGTGAAAATTTTTTACTTTCTTCCGGCAGGAGCTCCAGATACTGGAGCTGGAATTGGTATTCCTTTTTGCTCTGTGAGGCGCTTCCAAATTGGAAAATTTGATTGAGGCAAATGTGTGCAGTCAGAAAATTTTCCCAATCAAACTCTCAAATTCAGGCCTTCACCAGTACATTGAACATCAAATAAATGAATTATTTTATCGGCAGCAGGAAAAGATCAAACATCAAACATTGTGGTTATAAAATAAATGAGTTGATTCTGTACGTTCTGTCAGACGCACACAGATACGAGACATGCATCTACTTTTCCTTCATAAGTTAACATCGAATGGAACTTAAAACTTTCTCCCAGTGACACAGTGAATGAAGTCATCAAGCTGCGGTGGTGTTGTCAGGCGTTTAGGCATCGAGCAGCCTTTTATTCGGTCGGTGGTGCCTCCCAACGAACAACTTCGACACTGTCGAGCAAAGAAACACTGTTTATCTGTCGAGTTGTTGAATAAACTTGTGCCATTATGGAAACATGTTTCAGTTATGCCGCGAAAGATACTTCCTCCCACTCGGGTGCTGACAAGTGCTAGAGCATCGAAGGAGCGAAACGTACTGCACAGCACACCCACAAACAGACCGAAAGTCATGAATCATCGATGACGACAACTTTACGCGACATGGTTTTCAGTGTGTTTTTTTTTTCTATAATTTCGTTTACTTCAAAAACGTGGAGGTGGCTTTACAAAGGGCCCAAAATTCATTTGAACATTTAAAGTTTAATATTTACATAATTGTATTTGATGATCTTCAACTGACAATTTACATTATCAAATGTTGGATTTTGCGACAAAAAATTCAATCAGAAAAAATTTCGTTTATTGGATTGTTTTGAATTAACATTTCATTCGTCTTATACAATTACACTCACTAGTATGTTCTAAATTTGAAAAAAAAAAAATACTAAAGCATTCGAGCACAATCTATACAGTCATGGAGAAAATAATAAATACATTTACAGTGTTGGATAATTTTTCGTATTTGCGCAGTGATTTTAATTGTAGTATGATGTTATGTTACGTTATTATGATCCGCAGACACTCTTTTGAAAAGAGGCACGGAGAAATGACTGGAGAAATTTCTTTATCGGTGATTCCGAAAATTTTTTGCGTGAGTTAGTGTTTTTAAAGTGGCGACAAAAATAAATACACTATTGAAATATATATGCAAAACAATCCAAATTAGCTTTATTTCTCTACATATCATTAGCAAAGTGACCTTAAAAGGTAACAAAACTCACTTTCAAAATTTGGGGCTTGTCCTTTGTTTTGTAAAGCCATATTCAATCTTCCGGTTATGTTTAGCACCAGGTTTTCACGAGTAGAAGCTGAACTAGCATTTCACGCTGCCTGTCCGACGTTTCATAAGCCTGTTTTATTCTTTGGATGATGCTTTGCAACCTAGACTTTCCCAATCTTCCATAGAATTTCTAAAGGATTTAAATTAAAAGTCTACGCTGGTCAAACTAATAATTTCATATTTTCGTTTAAAAATCATTTTCGTGTTTTCAATACTGCATGTTTAGGATCGTTACTCTCCAACTAGGAAGCATGTTTTCTTTGGCATACGAAAGCATTGCGCTACATAAAATATCTACACAGTCGTTAGTATTCATAGTATATGTTATAAAATCAATGGGTTCCATACCAGCATCAGAAAACAGTATTACACCGTTTTGTGGTCACTTCCAAATTTTATTAATTTCGTGGTTAATTGTGCGTTGAAGGCAGTATTCACCGGTCTTCTCACCAGCTGCTGACCGTTTGAAACAAAAAGGTTAAATTTCGACTCATCCGACCAAAACACGATATGCCATTTAGTTGCACCCTAGTCTAAAAACTTTTTAGAAAATTCAGTTTTTGCCAAAATGTGTCGCTTTTGAAGTAGAATAAAGTTTCTTGTGTACCTAGGTGGTCGATTTTGCTTCCATATGCCGAAGAAAACATTTCACTTTGCTGGATCTTTATGCAGTATAACGATCCTAAACATACAGTATTGAAAACACGAAGATGATTTTCAAACGAAAATATAAAATTATTAGTTTGACCTGCGCAGACTCCTAATTTAAATCCTTTAGAAATTCTATAGAAGATTGGGAAGTCTAAGTTGCAAAGCATCATCCAAAAAATAAAACAGACTTATGGAACGTCGGACAGCCAGCGTGAAATGCTAGTTCAGCTTCTACTCGTGAAAACCTGGGGGTAAACATTCCACGAAGATTGAATATGGCTTTACAAAACAAATAACAGGCCACAAAATTTTGAAAGTGAGTTTAGTAACGTAAAAAATCACTTTGCTAACAATATGTAGAGAAATAAAGCTAATTTGGATTGTTATGTATATATATTTCAATAGTGTATTTATTTTTGTCGCCACTTTAAAAACACTAACTCACACAAAAAATTTTTGGAACCACCGACAAAGAAATTTCTCCAGTTATTTCTTTCTTTCAAAAAGAGTGTCTGCAGATCTTAATGACGTAACATAACATCATACAACAATTAAAATCACTGCGCAAATACGAAAAATCATCCAACACTGCAAGTGTATTTATTTTTTTCTCCATGACTGTATGTATAAAAGTGAATGTCTGTCTGTCTGTTGTACAACTAATGAACTGAACTTCGTTACACACAGTTAAGATTAATAATAGTTTATTTGACACGGCAATTGTTACACACAGAATAAATTTTAAACTGAAAGCGCTGAAAAGTGTCAAATTTTTACTAATGTATCAAGTATTCATTTTTCTTTAATCATGTATTTTTATTGATTTGAGTAACTCTTCGAAAAGGCCCTTTAGAAATAACATTATTTATTTAAACAATATATAAAATAACGATACACAGTGATAAAGAACGACAATTTAGGCGGAATTAGAGTTTTTGACACGATTTTGTGATTTTAGAACCATTAGAGAAGTTGCACAGGGAATACATATAAGTTGAAGCGATGCGAAATTAACATATGTAACGTAAGGCAATGCCTTATAATACACACAGAAAAATCGTCATTTTAGTCCCCTCGTCCACCCTCGTGGACAACCGTGGTCATTTAAAAATCCACGTGGACATTTTTTTCAAAGAAAAATTGAACAAAGTTGTTTCTGTGGTTTATTTACTGATTAAGCGTTAAAAATGACAGCAAAACAATAACAATAATAGATGATATCAAGAAAAGTAGAAATTGATTCTAAATTTTACTGTGAATGGTTTCGACTAAAAACAAAAGTAATTTCAAATGCCGGTGGAAATTTCTGTTGAAAATAAGCTGATATGTTGATCTCATATTGGTTGTTGCAAAAAATGTAATAACTTCACTTCAAACCAGTAAAGATATCTAAATTCTTGCAAGCGTTATTAAAGTCCAGAATACAATCACAAACTAAGCTTTGAATGATTTGAAATACTCCTTAACGCGTGAAAAACCAACACAATTGACTCCAAAATCTACTCTAAAATGACTTCTAGCAAAACTAAATTTGAGGCTGAACATAAGCATAATATGACCGAAACGAGAATTAATTTTCAATGGAGTTATAAACCGCTCGAATGAATCAAACAAGAGACAAAACAAAAAAGATTTAAAAGTTAGCTCAACGTGGCTGAAAGCTTCTGTAGAAACTAAAAATATACAGCTTTTTTATAAAGTCAAAAAACATTTAAAACCTTATACACGAAATTGAACTCAAAACGCTCCGAGAAGCAAACTGATTGAAATCTTTTTAACTCAAAAACAAAAAAAAAGTTTACGAAAGCATACAAAAGATTATGCTAGAAAATTAATCCACCTAGCGGTCAGACCCAGCCTTTCTCATTCAAACTTATTATTTGTAAAAATCGATTTACATGAACGCTTCAATCCAATAAATGTATATTCACTCTTAAGGTTCTAAAAAAATGATGTTGTAATCTATACATATAAAAATGCAGTCCGGTCTGTCTGTCTGTCTGATCCATATAGGCTGGAAAACTACCGAGCCGATCGACGTGAAAATTTGTTTGTAGGGGTTTTTGGTGCCGATAAAGGTTCCTATGATAGTTTAAGATCCCTCCTTCTTCTGGAAGAGAGGGGTCCCATACAAATGAAACACAAATTTCTGCATATCTTGAGAACTAATCAACTAAATGGAACCAAATTTGGCAGGTAAATGTTTTTAGTGGTAAAAAATATGCCCATAATGTTTTGACACCCCACTTCCGGTGTCAGATTGATGCCAAATCTGCTGAAAATGATCGAATTCCACCCAATATGAATATATTCAGAATTAGACGATGTACAGAAGCCAAGAGTCGAGGATGTTGTCATTTCGATAAAACCAATCATTCCAAACGATTTGTTATTTGACTTTGATCATATCCTATGGCCGATTCGTCGTGCATTTGCAGACTTTAAACACATCGCAAGGAATCAATGAATTTGGAACGTTCAAATAGTACGAAACCAGATTTAAACTATGGCTTTGAATTTCTTTTCTTTCCATAACTTTTGAGTCACATATTAAATTGTTATTAAGTTTATTATTTGTAGGTTTGAGAGATGACTCGTTCGTATGACACTAGTTATGTTCAAATAAGTCACGTAATCTTTGAGATAATAGACTTTCGTTGTTTTATTAACAATTTAATACATAACGGTTGCTTAAGTTCGATTATAATAAAATGAAATGGGAACGAATAGGGCAGCCAAACTTTGAACCCACGTTCAATCATAATTCATCAGTTAACGCTTAACTAGTACGCTTATCTGATAATAATATTGATCAATTCGGTTGTGTAGTTTCTGAGATAATGAAGTTTCGTGATTTTCACATTTCAGTACATTACAGACGAAGTTACAGTTCGATTACAGTTAAATTCAATAGGGTGTTTTGAGGCAGCCAGACTTATTAATTGACACTAATTTTGTGGAAATCGGGTCAGCCATCTCTGAGAAAAGTGAGTGAGTTCAAGTAGTCTTCGGAATATGTTCCTTTTCATAGCTGGATTTCACATTTTTAAACATAACAGTCAAAGTAATAGTCTGTTTGCAAAACAAATCAATAGGGTCTTATGGGGCAACTAGACCTTCCATTTGACACTGATTTTATGAAAATCGGTTTAGCCATCTCTGAAAACATGAGTGAGATTAAACAGTCTTCAGAACACGTTTCTTTTCATAACTTTTGAATCGTATGTTTAATCTTCATAAAATTAAAAAGTTAAGGGTTTTTAGGTAGCCCGTTCATTTGAAATCAATTTTGTTCAAATCTGTTGTGTAGTTTTTGAGATAATGATGTTTCATGGTTTTTACATTTTGATACATAACCTCCAAACTAAAAATCCGATTACAATAAAATTCAATAGGGTCTTATGGGGCAACAAGACCTTTCATTTGCAATTAATTTCATGAAAATCGGTCCAGCCATCTCTGAGAAAAGTTAGTGAGAATAAAAATCTGCACATACACACACACACATACACACACACACACACACACACACACACACACACACACACACACACACACACACACACATATATATATATATACAGAAAATGCTCAGCTCGTCGAGCTGAGTCGAGTGAAATATGCCATTCGGCCCTTTGGAGCACTTGTATACTTTCGGTTTTGTAAGTGATTGCTATTTTCGGTTTTGCAAGTGATTGAGAAAGGCAAAAACATACAAAAATTTATACTAAGAAGAAATTAACTCCCAATTGAAAAAAGAAAAGCAAAGAACACCTCTAAAACCTCGATAAAAAAACAGATAAGAAATTGATTTCAGATAAGTGTCTAATAACTTGAAAAAGCAACTATAAATCAGAAGAAAAAACAAACTCAAGAGAAAACTTTAAATCCAGCTCAAAATGGTCGTGAAACATCTCTAGAACATAGAAGAAGCGAAAAAGGAAAAAATGGTTTAAAAATCTTCTTAAACTGACAACGACTCTTAAAACCAAAATATCTGTAGAATTGTTGTTATAGGCCAATGTATTCCTCGACCTCCGTCCACCCCTTAGTTATTCACGTGGAATTTGGACGGCCCCTAATTCAATTGAAAATATGCGGCCGCTTTTGAGAGGACGATTGGTTTTAGTTATCACGAAGCTGAAGATATGCTTGTATGACAATGCTTCCCACACAGGCGGGAAATCCAAAATCTAGCGCTGTGGAAGGTGATCTACAATCACCAACGCGTGGTTCGCTGGTTTTTTCCGTTATGTCCGTCCCCTATGGAAGGCTGCAGTATGAAATCGAAATCCGAAGGTCGAAAAAACGTTGAAAACAGTGGCCAGCGGTTTCAAGCAAAATCCCAACCTTTTCGTCCGAGAAGCAAGCTGCAAATGTCATCCACAACTGTGAATCGAGCTTAAAAACGAACCGAGCTGTCGACTTACGAACATGTGGTGACTCCAAATTTTGACAATAAGCAAAACAAGTCGGATAGACAGCGATCGCGAAAGCTGTACGTGAAGATGCTGACCGGAAAATTTATGTGCAGGTTATGTTTTGCCCGAATTTGACATCTTGCCATTACGGAAAAAGGCCATGAAGTGATAGGTCGCGAACAACGTCTAGGTGGTGCCAAAGGACATAAACCTTACCAATACACCAGAGCTCCACGCTATAGAAATACTGGGCTATCGTCAAGCGGAACCTCAAGAAGATATGAAAAAATAGTTATCAACGAGATGTAGTTCAAGACGAACTGGCGTTCTGCGGCAAACAAAGTGACCGTGAAAGCTGTCCAAATCTTAGTGCCAGAAGTCAAGAGAAAGATCCAGCAATTCGCATTCGCTAAAAAGGATGCTGAAGTCAATATTTTTTTCTATTCTGAAGGAATTGAGCTTGACAATGAAACTTGATTTTATTTTTTTAAATAGAAAAGATTGCACCCATACATTTATGAATGATTAATTTTTGACTGTAGCACTCTTTACTATCTACAATTTGCCGAAGACGTAACACCGATCAAACAAACCGTTCTGGTACTATTTTCTGTAATAATCGATATCTTTTTTATAAAAAGAAAGTCGTAATTCGAAGAAAAAAAAAACAAATATCACAAAATGGCATCTCTAGTTTATAGGAACATCTGTGCGAAGCTTCAGTCAGATCAAAAATAACTATTGAAAATACATATGCAATGGAATTGCTCAATTGTTAGCGTCACACTATCATAATTTTCCGCGTTTTGGTGGACGCAAAACTAATTCTCCAATCGATGGCTCTAAGAATCAAGGAAATCCGTTTAAAACTGATTGAGTTTTAAGCATTTGAAAGTAGACAATTTTTGTGTCGTTCTCGATTTTTCGGTCTGTCAATTTGCACTCCTATGTTGTCATAAGACGTAGTTCTACATCAAAATAGATTCTATAAGTTGGCATACGAAAGTCATTTTTTGCTTGGTCGGTATTTGTGTGAAGTCGCTTTCACTGTATGTAGTTTTCACTTGGCTGCACACAAATAGAAATTGAGTTCTACAGCACTGATAGACGACGAATGGTCAGCGCTCTACTCATGAATGGCTCGGTACGATACTGTTGCCTGTACCAGCACTTTTTCTTCAAGACATTAGTTTTATTAACATTCTAACAGCAGATCGTTGAATTGTCTGATGAAAGAGGTTGTTACGAACTTATCGAAAAGCTTTACTTTCGAGACATCAGATAGTATAGGCTCATGGAAGCAAATATTAGTTGACCTGTGCCGTAGGTGTAGACCTACGTCAAAAACGTATCCAGCTTTTTACGCACCATAATGGCGGGTGCTATAATGCGCGTTCGTAATTTGTGAACCTCTCTGCTTACGTCAGTTTTGTGATTTCTGTAGTTTTGGCAACATTAATGTTGCCAGATTTATTGTTTTTTCGTGTGAAATACATGAAGAGTCAACTGACGTAAGCAGAGTTGTCAAAAGGGTAGGTAACATATTACGAATTGTTCATTATGGCGTCCGCCATTATGGCGCGTGAAAAGCTGGATACACTCGACAAGGAGAAATAAATTTGTTTTATTTATGTCAAGAAAAAAATAAAAATAAGTAGAAGGTGTTACCCAAGACGTCGAATGACCACTTGGTTAAAACACCCCCAAATAAAAATCAACATCTTATCTGGTATCCAAGACACGACCATATGATAGACGTTGGACTACGTAAATTATTATTCATCAAACCCTTCAGTTATATATGTGGTCTCGTGGACAAAAATGGCAATGACTGTAAAAAATGCTGGCTTTGATTTGAAATTTTCTACACTCCATTTGAAATATTGAAAGATTTAAGGTGAAACGGTATAGGAGCCAGAAATGGCCGACTTCGAAAAAAAGGCTATGCAACGCCTGTGAAACACATTTTTGCATCACCCCAGATGATGCGTTTCCTTTTTCCTAAGTCTTGTGCCTGTGAAAACTCTTATGTGATCATTTCTGGCTCCTCTACCGTTTTGCCTGAAGAAGGACGGTTATAGTTTGAAACCACAATATTTCGAGCTCAGAACTAAGTTCCGTAATCTCGTAGCCGCAGAATGCAACATGCATTAGCGAGATCTACTGTTGCGTGGCTGAGAATGCTGCTTTGTTGGTATCTGCTTCCATCCGACACAAAACGAATTTGACTGTGTTTCTTTCAACCCGTTGCAGGATACAACGTGTTATTTGGTTGCGTGGCTGAGAGCTCCATCGTTCCAGCCGCACTGTTTGCCAACACGAAATGAGATTCATATATTGTATATTCGTATCACATACGGAATAAAATCTTATTGCGTATTGCGAAACAGTGAAAACGATAGAACTTGAAAAAAAGGCGGAGCCACTAACAACATTGGTCTAAAATTAACATCGCGAAGCGAGATGACATTATGCTTAAAGCCCCCGTAAATAAACCAAATTAGACAAAAGATAATATGGTGTTAGTGTGGATATCTTGACGTATTTATGCGATAATTGAATGAAATTTGCAATTGCGTCAAACGGCCTTTTTCAAGGTTGTTCTTTTAATCAAATTGCAACTGTGAGCAGAATCGGTGTGTTCTGCTGAAAATGAGTATCCGTTTCAGAACATGTTTCACACCTCATTCAAAATTTTGGCAATGAAGACGGGTATTTAGAATTTTGCTGTCCTCCTGGCGCACAGATGCTATATGCAACACGCGACATATTAATGAGCTTTAGCGTGGTGAAACAACCGTTACTTCCAGCGATTCTCAACCTTTTTTTGTCCGCGTACCCCTTGGCGATATTTTCCAAATCGATTGTACCCCCTGGCTTAGAATGTTCTCGCAAAGTCGGAGAGAGAAGTGGTAGATCATGTTGTGTAGTTTAGGCTTTAATTTGAACTTTGTTTGACTGTTACAGTCGTTTTTCAAGAGGAAGTTTGAACAACAAATGAAAGATTATGAAGAAAAAATGCTTTGTCCGCCATTACTGATTTATCTTTCGCGTACCCCCTGAAGGCTTTCGCGTACCCCTAGTGGTACGCGTATCTCGGGTTGAGAACCGCTGGTTACTCAAATAAAATGGAAATCAATATCTGACAATGTTTTTAAATCTCATTGTAGACTTCCAGTAACTGGAAGGCTATGTGAAAACTAAGCAACATGTTTAAATACTCCCGTTAGTGTTTGACGTCATTTTGAACGACAATATAGCGACTTCCGGTTGAAATCAGCAGACTGGAACATGATACCTGAGGAGATGGATAGGGATGATACAGATAAATTTTACATATTATTTGTACGAGAGAGGTTCTATTTTTAAATCTGCTAAAAAATATGAAATTATATGATTTTGGTTGAAAAATTGATAACAAGTTTTAGGAAGGATTTCAATTAAAAGTTTGGTCGAGGTGAAGCGATTTGTGTTTGAGATGAGATTCATATTGCACTGCAAATGTTTGTAGGTAGGAGGGCATTTTTTCGATCAAAAGATACGATGGGTCCCGGGTAGATCCGAGCAAACTATCTCAGGATTATGGAAGATTGGAATACAAATCCTTTCATACCTTTCTTATTTCTTAGCGGCCGCACATTTTTGCATGAAAGTTACCAAAATTCTGTTTTTGGCAGTAAATGTAGGGATGACGATAAAAAAATGAATTAGCTCTAATTAGCTAGAAGTGGGGCAGTAAAAACCACGAAAAATTTAATACAGTAGATTAGACGTTATGAGTTCTTGTTCCGCGTATTTAATCACTCCTTGTGGTGTATGAATTAAGTGGAAATACCAAAGATGCAGTAGAACCGTTGAAAATGTTGAGCAATGCACAATGGTCCAGAAACCAAATTTAGGGGGAAACTTGGGTCTAGAGCTCTATAGTAACATTTTAGAGAAAAACTTTCTTCTACAAAGTTGTTACACATGATAAAGCGCTTATTGAAAAATTATCAAAAATTAGGGAGAAAAATTAGTTCTACAATGTTATAGCTCTATTTATTTTAAGTAACTTTGTAGAAAAAGTTTTTCTCTATCTTTAAAAACAAGCGATTTATATTGAAAAAATACATGTTACCCTCTAACATTTTTATTTCAAGATTCATCTCAAAACTGTCTTTGAACGACTTTTATAGCTTTTTAAGAGAAACAATTTGCAATGCTGACATCGTAAATATTTCAATTTTACTCAAAGTTATTAATATTTTTCATCAAAAAATATGCGTTTTTCATTTGTATGTCATTCTTTTTGGGGCAAACATAAAAAATATCTCTTAGTCTTATTTTGGCATACTTGACTCCTTTAAATGGAGGAATTTTTAACAATATGTTATTTTTTAAATTTGAGTAAATTCAATTTAAAAACAAGACAAAAATTTCAATAATTTTATACATTATGCATATGAAAACACCCAGATTTATTTTTTGGTATTTTTTCTCATAACTAGGAATGATAACCTTCAATTTGATCCAAAAAGATTGAAAATCGATCAACTGGTTTAAAAGTTATGATTTTTTATTTAAATTGAATACATTTAACACAGTCGTTTTTTATGGTCACCCTATTTCGAAGATGGTCACGCAAAGTGTTTCAATTGTGCTCAAAATCACAGAGATGCATCTCTGTTGAAAATAATCAAACCCGTATTGTTTCTTTGGGTTGTTAAGGGAACTAGCTCCGAAATAGGGTGACCATAAAAAACGGCTATATCCGATGTATTTTATTTAAAAAAATTCATAACTTTTGAACCAGTTGATCGATTTTCGATCTTTTTGGGTCAACAACAATATCGCACGCAACAATTTCTCCATTTTTAGAGTCAAGTATGCCTTTCAAAATGAGACCAAGAGATATTTTTTATGTTCGCCCCAAAAAGAATGACATACAAATGAAAAACGCATATTTTTTGATGAAAAATATTAATAACTTTGAGTAAAATTAAGATATTTACGATGTCAGCATTGCAAATTGTATCTCTTAAAAAGCTCTAAAAGTCGTTAAAAGACAGTTTTGAGATGAATCTTGAAATAAAAAAGTTAGAGCGTAAAATGTGTTTTTTCAATATAAATCGGTTGTTTTCAAAGATAGAGAAAAACTTTTTTTACAAAGTTACTTAAAATTAATGGAGCTATAACATTGTAGAACAGACTTTTCTTCTATTTACAAAGATAAAAGTTAGATACTTGAACGCATCGAAAATGTTGGTCACCCTAATTTTTGATAATTTTTCAATAAGCATATGTAACAACTTTGTAGAAGAAAGTTTTTCTCTAGAATGTTTCTATAGAGCTCTAGACCCAAATTTCCCCCTAAATTTAGTTTCTGGACCATTGTGCAATGGGTAGATGCAAAAACGCGAAAGAGGTATTAGCTAGTATTTAAGTATTAATTTTGTCTACTTGATTGAATTGAAGCCCGAATGTCAACATTTCAAAAAGTAAAAGTTTGGCCCAAATGATAGCGCCCTGTCGGTCAGATCATTGCCTAACTTTCACCCCAATCCGTCAGATCTAGGAAGTCGTTAGCATATTTCCCGAATCGACCTTAAATTATTGTGACCAATAAATTCCCACGGTCAAACACAGTCGAATACCAGTTTCGGTCAAAGCTTCTGTTTCCTCGCCGTTCCCATCTCTGCCACCCACCCCACACCCCATGAGACCGGAATAGTTCATCGGACGCCGGCGAGAAGGAATTCGGTAAAAGGATTAGATCCTAATAACTCCCAATAAAATAAACTTTGACAGTCGGATTTACGGTCACGTACTCTCTTGATTCGCCGATTTGTCCGCCCTCGCGACAACAGGAAGCACGACCACGCTGGCGGCACCAGGCATGAATATAATCATGGCCAAAACGAGGTTTATTTATATGTCGAGCCTCACGCAGCCCAAGTATAAGTACCTCTCGTTTAGCTTCTTTCTGTTGGGGACGGGATTTCCTCCCTCGAATCTTATTCCATGCAAATAAAATTATTGCTACACTTACATTATTCCAATCATGGAAATCGCAGCTTAACGTTGTGTTTTTTTCCTGTGTCTTACCCCGAAGGCAATGGATTTTCTTTGTCCGAACGAAAGTTATTTCGATTTTCGGAGATTTCCACAATGCCATGCGTCCGTCCGTTTGTTCGGTTCGATTGAAAACGATTATTTTTTTGCATTTCTCCGTCGCCATTTGGTTTGTTATTTATAGCGCATGGACCTTTTCTTTTTCTCCCCGGTGAAAACACGCTTTCCTCAGTCTAGGTCCGATGCTTATTATACGCTTGACTGGTTTTGGTTTTCTTCGATTTGGCCGGAATGTGCAGGGTTGACCGCACTTAGGAAGCACGATTTGTCAGCCTCCTTCTCGCTAACGGACGCTTTGGCTAATGGGTACTAAGTTTTTACGGTTATTTTACACATTTGTCCGAGGCGGTTGCGTAGTCCAGCCAGTAGTGCTAGTAGTCCGCCCTCGTCTTCGAAAATCCACTAAACGTTGTAAATGACGATGAAAATGTGGCTAGTAACGCGCACGCGGCAGGATTATTTTCGGATGGTGGTACCAGTGGTAAGTTTTGTTCTTCTTTTGGTTCAAACTGGTTATTTTTTTTCAGTCTTTCGCATTGTACCCAATTTTGTGAGAACATCTTTTCTAATCATTTACGTTATGATTGTATGCAATAACAGTGAAAAATGCGAGAAACCATAATTGTATTACCAACAATAAAAAAACATGACAAACACATAAATTTGATAGATGACGAAAATACGTTTCAATTTGCCCATTTCTATATAACTTCCTGTTGGCCACTTCGTTAGAGTGGAATCAGTTTAGCTTAACCGTTCTAACCTTTCCTGTCGAAATAGCCCACGATAAATAATCTTCATCATTCTTCTGTTTTATTGCAGCTTATGTTGGCCGCACTTAAGTAATAGGACAGGCCTCCCGAATGGAAGCGAAAGTAGAAGTTCATAGTTGGACGAACAATTCCAGCAGGGATCGAAGTGTGAAAAAACTCATCAATTCAAGCGCACAACCAACACCATTTTTATACGACTCCTATTCGGAGAAGTGAAGTAACCGGATAAACTTAGCTGAAAAGAGTTCTAGGAAGCAAAAAAAAACAAAAATAATGTGTCAATAAAGTGAGAAAGGCCTTTCGACTGCCTCCTACGAACAAAGGAGGCTCCTACGAAAGGAAATCGAAGTTACACGCCTACTAAGCACTCACTTTTACAGAAGCAGCAGAAGGTAGGCCGTGGGTCTCCGCTACCCACCTGCGAGTGTGTTTTTGGTTTATTTTTCTGGTGGGAGTTCTCGATACGTGTTTCGAATCATAAGATGGTGATCAACGGAACCGGCCGGACAACAGCGGTCGTACATTGCCGCAGTCGTTGCTGCGTGCGACGACCGGTCCTGGCAGCGGTAATGACGGTGCTAAATCCAGCTTCTACCGGAGCGGCGCTACTGGTCTGGCTTGTCGTGCTGACTGCGTTCGTGGACGGTAAGTGGATGGGAAGCGTTGGTTTCCCCAATATTTTTTTGTTATTTTTCTGGGAAGTGTCGACTGTATGAATTCGCACGAGCGCGTGTGTTTGTCGACAAATCTCACGTTTTTTTCAGCAGGTATTGGAGTAACCGAATCGTGCAGGACCTTTCTAGCACATATCAACATGTGTTTCTCCATTTTCTCGGGTATTTTGTTCGTTGATCCTATTTAAGCTCCGGCTGTCCTTGTGAAAGTCTAGCTTTTAAAATGAGATGACATTACTGGAAAATCGCCGGAGGATCAGAAGATGGATTTGTTGATTTATGATTTAGAGGAGAAAAACTTTCGTCATTTTGAGAAAAGTTGTATGGAATCGTTTTCTTTTTAATTTTTTGTGTGATTTGTTATTTATAATTGGACGACGTGGAAAAAAAATAATGCTGGTATATCTTCAAACATACTCTCATTTGAATGACTTTTGTTTGTCGTGTGTTCAGCTGGCTGCATCCTGTGGTTTACAGTCAAGTTTCAAAGCAACTGTGAAGAAAAGAAAACGTTACACGTGTTTATCTAAAGAAATGGGAAGACTTCTCCGCTGAAAAACATTGTGCCTCTGTCGAGAAATAATGTTCTGTTCTTTGTCATCATTGAGAAAGTCGGCAAAAGGAGATAAAATTAATTTTCTGCTAGAATAAGACCTACGTGAAACTTAATGATAAGACCTCACCTCCCAATTTTATACTGTTTGCGAAAAGGAAAGAAGGATGGCGACAAAGCAAACACATCAATTTTTGCTGGAAAGTTTGGCAAAAAGGTTATGGTTTGTAGGCAATTTGCTCCTGCAATTTCTTTTTAAGTCGCTCATCGTGCCAGAATCAATGAATGTAGATGTCTACGTGAAGTAGTGCATGAAAATGTTTTTTTGCCGCCTCATTGAGCGATTTTTGGGCTCTAGTGAAGACGTGTCTCCGTAGATACGTGAAGCCGGCTGACACGATAGTCTCAGCCCTCGCAGGCAGAAATTCGAGAAGCTCATCTGTTGAGCGTTGAGTTTATCAAAGTAATGAGAGAAATTAAATTATCATTAACAATCCGAAATTTATACAATTTATCAAGGTACCACACACCAAAAATTTTCTTCATAGTTCAGCAAAGTATATTATTGGAAGCATATCAACAAACTAGTCGTTTCACAGCTTTTTTTTTTTTCAAAATGTTACTATACACTGTTTTTTTTGCTAGAAACTAGCAATATTTCGCAGGATTTTGCCGAGCTGTAAGACCAACAGTTCCTCCAGCTTTCTATACACCATAGAAAAATTTCATCAAACTGACAGCACTTAACTGTAACTTCAGCAAACTAAAATTCATTTGGCGAATAATCAGCAATTAAATTCTGCTGTTCATTCAACAAAGCAAGATGAGCAAGAGTACATTTTGAGGGATAACCAGTTAGTGTAAGTGAACCATGTTTACCTCAAGCACCACCTTTTACCCAGCCACAGAATCATAACCGAATTATTGTTAAAAGATGTATATTTAAGATATCTGCTTTTACGTTAACCCAGCCCAACAATAATTTACCTATGGTCCTGTACCTATCACCTCTCAGTAACTTAGCTATGATCCTCTATGAGCTTCGCAGTGCTTTGGAGAATTTAACTAATGATAGCTTTATGTATTCAGCAAATAGTTTTACTGTATTGTGTATTCAGCAAATAGTTTTACTGTATTTCCGAAAATCATTGAATCGATTGAACTAATCAATTCAATATTGTTTTATATTAAGAATAAAATAACTGCATGAAATTCAGTGAACTGCGAAACTGAATTACAGTAACATTTTGAAAAAAAAAAAATGCTGTGAATCAGCAAACAAGTCGCTTCCTGATATGCTTTCAGCAAAGTATCTGCTGAATCATGAAAAGACATTTTGGTGTGTGATTCAATTCTACAATTTAATGGATTTCGTTCAGTAAACCAGTATTCAGTGAATCATGATAATACGGCAAAATTATATGCTGAACACAAAACAGTGAATGAATGTATGCTGGAAATAAATTGATATGTCAAAAATTCTCACGTCAAACTGTCATTAGTAAAACGCGCCAAACAGCTGTAAAGCTTATACGAGATCATGGCTAAGTTACTGATTGCTGATATGGAACCATAGCAGGGTTACTGCTGGGATAGATGAACATCAAAGTTGATGTTGCGCACTTTGCAGTAAACCAAAGATAACCTGAACAAGATACCTAACTTCCATATTTTTCATACGTTTTGAACACGACCGATTTCCGACGGTTAGTGCTGCTATCTGATGACTTAAATTCTCATAAAATTGTCACTATGAGCAAAACCGATGCATCGTGCATAGTCCGTCATCGATCGTTGAGCTGTTCAAGATTGTAAATGAAAAAGGTGTAGCAGCTCGACGCTTAAGATAACATGCAGATTAATGATATTGTCATCGTTTGCGCCTAATGCTATTGCCATATTTTTTGCATATCAAAGCACGAAAAGAAAAGTGTGAAATTGACTGTCAGAGTGGGGGTTTATATTGAAGAGTTATATTTATTTTCAGGTCCCATTCTACCAAAACTTAAGGTTTGATATGTTGCAAGCCAGGTTTCAGAACCATTGGTTCACCGGGGCACCCGATTTTTGCTTTATATTAACCTCGGCAAGAGTGAAAAGCATGACTGTAGAGCGTGCTCATAGCGGTAATCAGGAATTTCTGATGGTACGCTTAATTTTGAATGATGCTCCGATAATTCTTGATTCTTCCGGAGAGCTAAACATTCGTACACATTATTATCATTTTTCGGATGGCAGCACCGTACAGTCGTCCACATGGATACTGAAAAAAATGTTTCACCTTTCAGCAGTCATGTCTTGGCCTTGTCGTCAGTTGATTTTGACGTTAGGTATACATCATATTAACAGTGTATAAATTAGTTCGACTTTTGCTCACGCGTAGCGACAATCATGTCCGATGAATTCTGTAAGAGTCAGGTATCTTGTTCTAGTCATCTTTGAGTAAACTGTACTCTGCAGTTCAGAAATGCGACCACTCACAATTGCGATAAAAATGCAAGCTGTCAAAAAATTAGTGAGATATGGTTGTTCCTCGTAGGAACGAAATATTTTTGATCAAATCTCATATAGAGCGAAAACCGAAAAAGGATAATCGGATTCAGGTTATTTTATCGGATTTATTTTTGGATGACAAAAAATGTGTTGTTGAACCGTGAATTACGATTGAAACTAGACCTGTGCGCCGACCATATCATCGGCGGCGGCGGTGTAGAAAACATTTTACCTCGGCGGCGACCGGCGCGCTGGCGTGACGCCGTTGGATTGTATCGGCGGCGGCGGCGGCGGCGTGTATCGGCGTGATGGCATATGGATGTTAGGCATAGTATGCTAGGCATACAGACGCGAGGCTTAATGGATGTGAGGCATAATGGATACGAGGCATACTGCCATAAGGCATAACGGATGCGAGGCCGAATGGACGTGAGGCCGAATGGACGCAAGGCCGAATGGACGCGAGGCTGAATACGATATTGTATGATCGCATGAGATCCACTCATCATGACTATGTGTTCCAGATTTGCAACATACGTTCCGCAGCAGAGTCTATTGAAAAATATGTTGCACCCTTGATGATTGACAAAAAGCGTCATTCAATGAATTCTATATTTAACTCAGATATTTTTTTCTCTACGTATGTAGTTTAAGCGAAAATATATTCCTAAAGAGTTTAGGTTGGGTATAATATTTTTTCAAATCATGCGGCGCAGACGCATAATCGAGGGCAAGGATACGTGGCGGCACTAAGCTGCCGTGGTTTCCACAGTCCGTGCCGGCCGCCGACCCGCCGTCGGAAGCGGCTGCCTTTTGCACACAAACGACTGATGGTCCACTCAAACAGAGTTTCTCTCCCTTAGTTAAGTCCGAACGAGCGGTAGCGAGTAAGGACATCATTCGCTCGAACAGCGAGTAGGCCGAAGGCCGCGAGTGTATTGCTTTCTAAATGACACCCCAAAGCGAAATACATGTTATTAAAAGACGGCTGTGATGATTACGATAATACCGTATTCCGCCTCACTTCCCATCGGCCTTGTGTCTATTCGGCCTTGCGTCCATTCGGCCTAGCGTCCCTTCGGCTTCGCGTCCATTCGCCCTCGCGTCCATTCGGCCTCGCGTCCATATGCCTCGTGCCCGTATGCCTGCCATCCATTATGCCTAGCGTTCTATGCCTTGCGTCCGTATGCTTTCTGTCTGTATGCTTAACGGGTTGTTATCTTTTACGAATGTTCCCTAAGTGTACATTATTTTAATTTGTGGTAATTTGATACAATATTTGACATTAAATATTTAGACTTTAGTCTTTTTTATCGAAAGATATAAAAAATTTCGAAGTCATTATCAATAATTTGCACGGGGCCAGGTTGCTTCGAGAATATTGTTTCAGTCATTATAACATAAGTTTATATGTTTATTTTAATTTTTAATTTTTATGTAAACGTATGAGCAATCCGGGAATGTTAAAAAAATAAGAAAAAATGATTAGTGGTTTTTCATCTATTTTTTGGTAAATATTTTAGCTTTCTCTAGAAAATGAGGTTTTTTTTAGATCAATATGTGAGGATTCCTTGAAAATCGACTACGTTTTTGCTGAATCCTCCTTACTTTGTTGCTTGAACGTTAAGGCATCGAAAAAAGAAGAATGGATCGCCTTCGACCCATCATATTTAAGGGTGATTTTCATAGTAATGACATCACATACATGTGATTTTGTTGCTTTTTTCAACACTATTTCGAGCAAACAAAAATTTTCCAGATGGTAATGAAGAATCTGTGGAGTTTAACGAAGATTTCTATTTGAATCCAACTTCGCTCAGAGATCTGGAGAGTGATAGACGTGTTTTCAGAGCTGTGCTGGATTAACAATTCTATTGTGAACTTGAGTTTTGTTTCAAGTGTATTGTGCTGTGCACAATAGTGTACTGTATCGTCTAATAAAGAAACTGATGGAAAAGAGCAATGGCTAACAACGGTTTTCGTGCAAGCACCATGCGAATGTACTTTGGTCAGGAGCGGGTTGCTCCAAGGGACAAGGAGGTTTTCAACTTTTTCCGTAAACATGAAATTACAAGTGACATGCTCTTGTCGATGTACAAGGAGGGAAAGGAATTCTCGGTTTTCGCCAAGTTCCGAGATGAGAAGGTGCTTATGGAGACGGTAAAGAGATTACCGGATACTATAGACTTTGAGTACGAGAACGGAAACAAGGCGGCCATTGCTATTTCGGTAGCAGGGAAGCAGTTTAAGTATGTTAGAATCTTTGGTCTAACGCCGGAGGTAGAAGATAAGGACATTGCGAAGGAGTTGCAGAAATTCAGAATCATCCATCACATGGTTCGGGAGAAGTACGGCACGGAGACTGGATACCCCATTTGTTCTGGTGTTCGGGGGATACACATGGAGATTCTACGCGACATTCCTGCTAGTATGCATATTGGCCATATGCAAGCTAGAATTTACTATCAGGGTCTACCGGTGAAGTGTTTCATTTGTGAATCAACGGGGCATCTCAAAGCAAATTGCCCCAATCGTTTATCAGTGAACAATCGACTGAAAATTGCTATTGGTAGTGGTGCTCACAACGGCCTCACCGATGGCGCTGCTGTTGATACTGTTGGTAAAAACGCGGTTGGTGGAGAAGCTGATAACGACAATGCTGGTGATCATGATACTGATCGTGTTGAGGTTGCAGGTGGTATTGATGGCTTTCCTGGTGCCGTTACCACTAACAGTGAGGGTAATAGTGGACAAGCAGGGGGTATGAGTTACAAAGACACTCTCCTGGGAGTAGCCGCAAAATTCGGTGGCGCGAAAGAGTTATTGCCGGCCTCCAGTGGAATGGTGGTACTCACCAAGAAGAGTTCTTCGGCACCGTTAACAAATGATGTCGATACTATGGACAAAGGAAATCATGAACAAGGAGGAAGTGATATGGAGAGTGAATTTAAGGTTATAAATAGGAAACGTGGTCGTAAATTGAATTCTGAAGGACAAAAAGGGACGGACTCTGAACTCTCAAGTTCAGAACCGGATCACAATAACAGTGATGAAGCTACTACAGTACCCGTCACTCTCGATATCAGCGAACTACAGATTATAAGGACAAGATCAAAGAGTAAACAACTGAAACCTAGCTCAGGTGAGACTTAACATGCATTGATTTCGTCAATTCTGATTAAAATGGACTTCGTGTTATCGATTGGTACAGTTAACTTGAACAGTTCAAATTCAGATTTGAACAAAAGTTTATTGAAATGTTTTGTTAGAGATCACTCTTTAGATGTAGTTTTTCTGCAGGAGGTTATTTTTGATAATTTTCAGATCATCAATACACATGTGGCAATTCTTAATAGGAATCATAATGAACTAGGCACGGCCATGCTGGTCCGAAAAGGACTAGAATATAAAGATGTTCTTTTCCAACCTAACGGAAGAATACTGTCTGCAACCATTGCTAATGTTAACTTTATTAATATGCATTCTCTGGAACAAATAGAAAAAAAGAACGAGATGAAATGTTTAAAACAGATCTTACTGTGCATTTAAACAAGGGATCTACCACAACAACTATACTGGGTGGTGATTTTAATTGTATTTTGGAGGCTGGTGACTCTAAAAATTCAAACAAAAATTATTCGTCTGGCTTGAGAGGTGTTATTGATTCTCTAAAATTTAAAGACATAATGCTTTACAAGAAATGTAACGAGTACACTTTTATTCGCGCAGACTCAGCATCACGGATAGATCGTTTCTATGTACCATCAGCCATGGTTGATTATGTAACTCAGTCACAAACAGTAACTGTAGCTTTTTCTGATCATAGGTCAGTTATAATTAAAATCAAGGTTAAAAAAACTGATTTAGCCATTCATGGTAGGGGATACTGGAAAATCAATTCTTCAATCATTGGTAACGATGATGTGCATAGTAAATTTGTATCTGAATATCAGATTCTTAAGAATAGGCATATTTATTCTACGGATCGTAATTCCTGGTGGAATTTCGTTTTTAAACGGAAATGCAGAAGCTTTTATAAAAATGAGAGTTGGAATTTAAATAAAAAACTTTTCCAAGGTAAACAAGCGTTGCATACATAAAAGGCAAATTTGACAGGTAGGCTTTTGTTAGGAGACGACGTGTATAATGAGTTACAGATTACAAAATCACGAATTACGGAAATGGAAATGGAACGACTATCTCAAAGTGTTTCTAGGCTTGGGCCGCAAACAATGGCATATAATGAAACAATCAGTGTTTTTCAAATTGCTGCGCAGTTGAAAAGATCAAGCGCATTCATCCGCTTGAAAGATAATAACAACATTATCACCTCTGAGCCTCAAAGATTAGGGGAAATAATTTTCACTCACTTTTCGAACCAATTCAAAGAACCTTATCGCAATGAAATAAGAAATATCGACACTCTAGACGCTGTGAATACAATGTTAGATGCAAACGATCAAGCTCTGCTAATGGAACCCATATCAACAGACGAAATATATAAATCTTTAAAATCATGTTCAGCTAAAAAATCTCCTGGCCCCGATGGATTAACGTACGAATTTTACCTTAAAAACTTTGATGTGGTTAAGTTTGACCTGGCTTACATTTATAATTCTTACTTGATAGATGGAAATTTACCACCGAAAGAGTTTACTTCAGGTATAACAACACTTGTGCCAAAGAAAGGTGATCACCTAGGCTTGAATAATTATAGACCGATAAGTTTACTCAACACCGATTATAAAATTTTCACTAAGATAATTGCAAATAGAGTTATGACGATGTTAGATAAAATCATTGGTCCTGGTCAGGTGGCATGCATGAAAAATAAGTCATGTACTGAAAATCTTAAGAACATACGCCGTCTAGTAACCAGATCCCAAGAGAACAAAAGAGTTAAAGGATTTCTAGTAAGTCTTGACCTCATGAAAGCTTTTGACAGTGTCAATCACGGTTTCCTTTGGAAAATTCTTTTGAAATACGGTTTCCCCGAAAAACTTGTGACATGTTTGAAAAATTTGTATTCTTCTGCCACTTCTAGCGTACTTTATAATGGTTTCCTGACTAAAGAATTTCAAATTAAAACATCGGTCCGGCAGGGTTGTCCGCTGAGCATGGTGCTGTTTGTCATTTACATCGAACCATTGATAAGTAAATTACAAAGTAGTATCACAGGCATTCTTGTTTATGATAGGTTCCTCGCTGTTACTGCATATGCTGATGATCTAACCATCTTCGTCAGAGATGAAAAAGAGTTTGATCTGATGCTTCAAATAATTCACTCGTACAGCTTATGTTCATTGATTAGATTAAACTTGGACAAATCATCATTCCTAAGAATTAACTCATGCAGAGGAGGACCGTTCTTAGTGAAGGAAGTATCAGAGCAAAAGATTTTAGGACTACACGTTGCAAACAAGTGGACAGATATGGCTAAAATTACATATAGTAATATAATTGGTAATATACAATTTCAGTTGTCGAAGAACAGAATACGGAATATGTATTTAAATACATTCATTCTTTCGAAGCTCTGGTATATAGCGCAAGTAATTCCACCGAGTAATCTGCAATTAGGAAAAATGAAAGCTGCAATTGGCAAGTTTCTTTGGGGTAATAGTGTTTTCAAAGTTGATCGAAATCAGTTGCATTTGAGATGTGAAGATGGTGGCATTGGACTGGTTGATGTAGAAAGCAAATGCAAAGCTCTGTTCATGAAAAATATCCTTTATGACCAGTCAGGAAACAACAATGCAAATGAAGAATACCTGTTAAAGTTAAATCATTTGAGCCATCTATCCCGAAATGGTAAAGAATGGATCATAGAAGCTAAATTTTTGAAGCAGAATATCGATTTGAAGTCTGTTATGTTGATGTATTGGTATTTTATTGACAGCAAGTGTGTGGTTCCTAAGGTTGAAATTAATTTTCCCCTTGTGCAGTGGGAAAACCTTTGGGAGAATATCAAATCCTGCTTTTTGTTGATGGAGGACAAGTCACGATTGTATTTTTTCGTGAACGATTTGATACCAAATAAAGAAAAGTTATTAAGCTACGGCATTGGTCGTCTTCAAAGTTCCAATTGTGACATATGTTCATTACCAGATGACAACAAGCATCGCATTATAGCATGTAAAAATGCACATCAAGGCTGGGCATGGGTCAATGAAGTGCTACGTAAGCATTTAAAACTAAAGTTTTCGAATGCAGAGAGTATTCTTTCGTGGAAAGTAAACCCAAAAAACCAACGACAGAAAGCTGCCTTATGGATAGTGTGCAGGGCCATTAGTTACAATTTGTTTAGAGAAGGTGATCTATTTAATTTTAAAAAACAGGTGAGAGAAATGCGATGGAACAACAGACATGTATTTAGAAGACATTTTGGTAAATATTGTAATTTTAACTAGATTTGTAAAAAATGTAACCAAGAAATGCAGAAATAAATACTATTTATATTAAAAAAAAAAATGAAAAGAGTATCTCATTTTTTCAGTTTTTCTATGGGTAACCTAACAAAATATATGAAAGTTGAAAACGACCCTCTAACGTAAGATCTATCGAATTTTCCCAAAGTCGGTCTACGGTTAATCAAAATGAACTCATCGACAAACTATCTATCTTTTTTTTTCGAAACTGAACGTCTTTGGAAATAGTGTTCCTTGCCATTTTTTTGGGTTTTACACTTGTTTTACTTTCTCTGCTTGGTTTATCATTTTCCGGTTGCTCAATTGTTTATTTTTATTTACTTGATTTCTTACCATTATTATTTCTAGTTTTGACATCATGTCAACCCTGACGCAATAATTTTTTTATTATCGTTGAATTAACAAAAAACTGAAAATGAGAGTTCAAAGCACACATTATGCGCAATTATAAGTGGTAATTAGTGTCACGCCGATACACGCCGCCGCCGCCGCCGCCGATATAAGCCAACGGCGTCACGCCGCACAGAGGAGTACCTAGAACAAAAAGCTGGCCAAAATTAGAAAAAAAAAATTTTAAGCGTTCTGGTGCCACTATATTTTTTTCAGCATCTTAAATAAATGCTTCACAAGATGCCATCACTCGATTAACATTATACGGTGTTTACATAGGCTGGGAGCGCTGTAAACATTGACAAATTTTCAAGCATTTTTTTGGGAATCGAACCATTGATAGTAACAACTTGTGCCAGGCGTCAACAAAATGATAATTGATCAATATTTTGCAGCAAATGAGTTCTTTATGTTCAATGCTAATAAACCGGTTGATAGAAATTCCGAAATTAAAAATTATAACTACTCTTCAGAAGTTTTGGAAATGGGTGATTTTTATGTATTTTTGAGCATTTTCAATATTGAAAAAGTTATCAAATCTCGCGGAATCCGATCATATCATCTTCGGGGGAATGAAAGTTCATATCATCACGAACACATCCTTGCTAATAGCCTATCCGGTAACGTCCGGCTTGACATTTGCGACCCGTTTGAAAAATGTTGTTTTTGATAAATTTTAACGTTAAGTGTTGGCGCTCGATGCACAGAATTAATAATCCGGGTAAAAACACTCCGGCTTTTTCCAACTTACGCAGGCATCATATAATCGGTAAGCATCAAATTGAAAATTCGAAATGAAAATATTTTGCCACATTATTTATCTGGTAAATTCTTCGATTTGCACGAGCGTATTACTTCATCTGCTCACTAACACTAATGGAGACACATTAGGCTATGTAAACACTAAGTTGTGTGTGTGATATTTGGAGTTACTCTTTGATACAATACTCGAACCAGCTATAAAAGGTCAATGTGTTTTTACCATTGTAGAAAACAAGTCTTTAACTGAGCTCTGAGTTAGCTTCTTACAGTTTACAAAAAAAATACTAGTTCCATTACATAAGTTCCGAACAACTGCCTGTTTAGACATGAGTACTGTTGAACGTAAGTTTAATCAAGTCAGTCATTTGTATATTATTAAGTGCCATTTTCAGCTAGTTCAACGTTGTATTATTTTGTTTGGTCTAAATGAACCTAGTTGTCAATATACTGAGAATCTAAGAACATAGGTTTCATTCGCTTACATTTTTTTACACATTCGTTTCTAGATTATAGTGAAGGTTGCAAAATTGTGACAAGGCAGTGTCTTTATGAGGTAATGCAACGCAATACTGGTTCAATATTCAAAAAAATCGACCTAATGGAAAAGAAACTATTAAAAGAACTTAATTGTCCCCATGATCAACTGCACACTGTTAAGCAAAAATTGGTTAAGTACAAATCCGAGTTTAAAAAAGATGGTCTAGTTGCTCTTACAATAAAAAGACGTTTGTGCAAAAGCACTCTTGTTGGTTAAAGGGGTTTTAAAGTTTTCCTATGTGGCGAAAAGTGGAAACTTCTGGTGCTGGACGCCCCAACAAAACATTTTTTGAGGCAAGCGAACGTAGTAAACGGCGTAAGACACAGGAACTTCGGAAAAATGTACCAATTGAAGAATTAATTTATGCAACGCAGATGAGTCAACGGGCATCTGGTAACATTGCAGCTGCAACAATTATCAAAGATGTTAGTGAATTACCATCTAAAGCACATACCTATCAACAAGCTTTGGTAAAATTAGAAACTGCAAAAGTAAATAGACATTCGCTTTCAGAAGCATTGGCTATTTTCGTTGAAGCAGATCTGACAAGGAGTCAATGGGAGATTATTTATGCTTCAAATAAGTCTATCTATCCATCATATTCGTCATTGCAAAAGGCTAAGGCACAATGCTACCCCGAAGAAAAATTTATTTCGGTTTCTGAAGTCTGCTTAGAGGTTCAGCTTCTAGGCTTACTGGACCATACAGTAACCAGATTATGTCTTTATCTGGATGAAATATTGACAACCTTAACAACAAAAGAGCAACAAAGTTTGGAACTATACTCCAAGTGGGGTTGTGACGGCTCACAGCAAGACAAATTTAAACAAAAATTTAAAAACAGTGGCGGTAGTGACAGTAACATTTTTTTAAGTTCGTTCGTACCCCTAAGACTGTTTGTCAACAACGACAACAAAAGCAAGTTGGTGTGGCAAAATCCAACTCCATCATCATCTAGATTTTGTCGCCCGATTCGGGGCCAGTTCATACGTGAAACCAATGAAACAACTGTGGAGGAAATGTCGCATGTCGAAAAGCAAATCTCACAACTTTTAAAATCGAAATACTATGCAAGCAATGAACACCTGGTTCAAATTAAGCATACTCTTCAACCCACGATGGTTGATGCAAAAGTTTGCAATGCAGCAAGTAACACTTCATCTACCATGCGGTGTTACATTTGTGGTGCGACATCAAAGACATTTAATGATTTGAAAATTTCGAATGAGAATCCAGATACATTTAGATTTGGCCTATCAACGTTACATGCCAGAATTCGTTTTTTTGAACTCATACTTCATTTGAGCTACAAGCTACCATTGCAAAAATGGCAAGCTCGTCTTGACAAAGAAAAAGGGATCGTTGCGGAGAGGAAAAACAGATTCAAACGGAAATGAAAACTCAGCTCGGACTTCTGGTAGATGTGCCGAAAGCAGGTTGCGGAAATACAAATGATGGCAACACTGCTAGGTGTTTTTTTGAGGAAGTTGATGCGGTTGCTGAAATAACTGGCGTTGATAAAGAATTGATTCACCGATTCAAAATTATAATAGAAGTCATAACTTGTGGACACAGTATAGACACTGACAAATTTTCGAGATACGCGATGGATACAGCACGGAGGTATTCATCACTATATCGTTGGCATCCCATGACCCCAACCGTTCATAAGATTTTAATGAGAAAAAGTAAACCTTTCATCGTCGAAACTCTCAATATGCTGAAGATAGATAACGTCGTGGGTAGCTATGATAAAGACTTTGCGAAAATTCGAAGCGACTCTGATGAAGAATCCAGCTAAGCGAACGTAAACAACTGTGATTCATCTCTAACTTGAGCAGTTTCTTTAACATTTCTCTCGTTTCAGGTTTGCAATCGTCAAGCATTTCTTTCATTTTTCCGTCTTATCTGTAATAAATTCATGATACCTGAACCGCAGAATAAAAATAAACTAAACTTGAGAAGTCTTCTAATTTTTTTGGCATGAAAGCCAAATTAACACTGCTGTGTGGATTCAACACGTCAAGGGATTTCAGTTTTTGTATAGTTTAATTCAATAAACATTCAACTGTCCATTTTATTTCGCTTGAGTGTTAGATTAGCTAAATTCAGGACAAGAACACGAAACAAAGTGGCTACTGGAATTTGAAACGAACACAACATTTTTCCCATGGGCATAAGAAGCCCATAAATCATGGTTATCATGGTTATATCATAAAGTTAAAATTTCAAACAAATTACAAATAAATGGTATCAAATAACTGTGAAAACTGATGTACAAATTTTCAATAAGCATGTTTTTAACTGCGAAGCAAAAATGCCGGTCGTGTTAATCACATATATTATACATGTATGTATGTATGTATGTATGTTAGTTCTTTGTCTTTCCTGAGCTCCATAATTTACGTAAAATCGTTGTATATACGTTCTATCTTTCTATTCTGTAAAGGAAAAAAAATAAATTTATTAATATCAGATTCCAAAATTGTAAAACATGTTTTTTTTTGGTCCTAATAGGGTTAATTGAACTTATTTTACATCTGATCATTCTGAAATCATTTATTTCCACTTTTCACTCAAATATTACCCAAAACATTGCTAAATAGCAGCGAAAATAACTTTGGCCAGGTTTTCACTCGAACTACTCCTCTGTGCGCCGGCGCGCCGGTCGCCGCCGAGGTAAAATGTTTTCTACGCCGCCGCCGCCGATGATATGGTCGGCGCACAGGTCTAGTTGTCGTACCGAGAAACTAATGATTAGTGATGATATTAGTCGAACTCTAGGCTTTTTATCTTCATTAAGACAATCGATGCCAGATGAATACTATGGAATAATAACAACTCTAACCGTGATGGCGAAAACAGTTCAGAAAACAGGACATCGTGCGACAGTTCGTGGACACCGGATACGCCTGTGCCGGCATTTTCAACATCTTGGCACTATTGGACAATAATCAGAGCATCGAAAGAAAATCCGGTTCCGAACGGCCGAAGATCCTAAGCGACAAGAAGCTCCAAAGGATACTGAAGAGTTAGACCGAGAGAAACCTTGCGAACATGGACATACATGTCAGGAAGCGACAGTCCCTTCCACGGGTCCCGAAGCTGCAGGCAATGACGCAGCGCAGCGCCTGAATAAGATGATCAAACCGATTTTCCCGGCTTATTGCAACGTGGCGGTAGTGATGGACGACGAGACCTGTTTCACCCTGGATGGCAACGACTGGCAGGGCTCTTCGTATTTTACTTCCGTCTCGAAGGAAGTGAGCAACAAGGTGAAGTTTATTTCACACACCAAGTGGTGCTGGTGTGGCTGAGGGGATGTCAAAGTCGTTCTGTTTTTCGCTTCGGACTGGCCGTAAACGGGGAAAATTATAGCACGAAGTGCCTACTGGAAGTTGCGTCATTCATCAAGAAATACCATAATGCCGAAGAAGCGGTGTTTTGGCCGGATCTGGCGTAGGCCAATTACTTAAAGAAATAGTTAGATGAGATGGAGCGGCTGAACATCGGTTGCTGGAAATCCAGCACACCAAAAATCAGTGTGCGAAGTATAAAACTCTGCTAAGCAGAACGCGTACAAAATTTCATTGAGTGCTAAAAATCTGCGAAAAAAAAACAAATGATAACTCATGAAAAATCAATACCTCAGAAAAAACTAGAAACAGTTCTAATCACTACAGCTTAACTTGCAGTCCTGGAAAAAGCAGAATCTCATAAGAAGAGCCTATTTGAGAAAAAAATAGAACTAGTATTTAAAATTTATCAGGATATCAGAGATTTTGAGATTCTTATTCTTAATTTACAGATTACCAACAGGCAGAAATTGTCCTAAGTGGTTGGTTACTAAAACATCGATAAATTAATGCATCAATATGATGTCACAGGTCGTGGTTTTTGGCGAAATTCGAAGACCTTTGATTTCAAATTTCACGGGATTCACAGCCCTAATAGTCCTGACTCAGAAATAAAAAAAAATAGTAAGGAAGAACATGGCTAACTCTACTTAAATTTTTCTCTAAGGCGCTGAGAGCACCATTGCACGAACGTTGCTGGTCGCTCTCAGTTGCTCCGGGCTAAAAAAATGAAAATAAAGATGAATTTTTTCTATGATACCTTTCATATTAAAATTTTGTAGAAAACAAAAAAAGCATTTTTGATATGTTACCGGCCGTGAATAATAAAATTACATTTAAAAAGCGGATGACGAGAATTCCATTACACGCCATGAAATAATATATCTATTTATATAAAAGACATGTTTTGTATGTTCCAGCATAACTCTCGAATGCCTGAACCGATTTCAATCAAACTTGGCATACGTGTTGTTCGTACGAAGGAAGTGGTCATAGAAATATTGTGAAGCGGAAAGGGCAACCCTCAAAGGAGGAGGAGGTCTCAATTGATAAGAAAATCAATTTTTTCAGGCATTAAACATTCGCATGCATTCGAATAAACACGATACTTTTCAGGCCTGTGGTCAAGTCTTGAGGCCGGAAATTGATTTCCATAAACCGGAATATGATGTCGCAAACGGGAGAGGTAACTATCAAAGAGGGAGGGGGTATTAATTGATAAAAAAGTCAGGTCTTTTAGTGCATTATGTGTACTTTTCGAATGAGTACGTCAACTTTCATGCCCTCGGTCGGTCATGGCCAGAAGTTGATGTCTAGGGACCAGAATATGATTTTTTTTTCAATCAACGTTTATTTGACACGGCACAATACAAGTTAATGTTTTATGGAGCCAATTAAATCTAGAATTTTACCTCATAAAGTATCTTAAAAACTAAAGACAAATTTTTTATCCTCGCTGCCGACTACGAGTTGAAATTAAATCAAAGATTAAAACGAAAACTAAACGCGTTTTAAAATTGGTGATTTGTTGTTAGGGCGTCATGATGTTCTTCAAACAGCCAAAAACAATGAGCAGCTTATTTGTTATGTTCTGCTAAACCAAGACACGAACTGGAAAATGGACTTGCTCGGGCCTCTAGTTGCTGGTATTGTGCGGGGTCTAGTTGCTGGTTCTGGATCGGGGGTCCAAACGTGTACTTGCGGTTAAGTAGGATGTAGACGGAGAGGAGTGGGGCTAGACTGGTGCATGGATGGATTTCAGGAAAATGTATATGGAGGACATTTATGGAAGGTCAAGGCTCGCCAAGACATCACGAACAGGAACAGCCGGCTGTCTACCCTCGGCCTGCAGGGAAGCTATTAATTTAGACCTGGCGCCACGGTGTTCAGGGCAAGACCAAACCACATGCTCTATGTCGTGATAACCTTCACCACAGGCACAGATACCCCCTTCCCCGAGCCCAATACGATGAAGATGCGCGTCAAACCCATAGTGATTGGACATGAGCCGAGACATCATGCAAATGAAGTCTCGACCTACATCAAATCCCTTGAACCACGGGTTCGTCGATACCTTGGGGATAATGGAATGTAACCACCTTCCCAGTTCCCCCTTGGTCCAAGAATTTTGCCAACTGATGATCGTATTCTGACGTACAATTGCGAAAAATTCATTGAAGGCAATTGGTCTTTCATAAATTTCACCGTTTGCTGCGCCCACCTTAGCCAAAGAGTCCGTTTTCTCATTGCCCGGTATCGAGCAGTGAGAAGGGACCCACGCTAAGGTAATCTGAAACGATTTTTCGGATAAAGCACTTAGATGTTTCCGTATTTTCCCCAGGAAATACGGAGGGTGCTTAACATCTTTCATCGATCGGAGAGCCTCAATGGAACTGAGACTGTCCGTAAAGATGAAATAATGGTCCGTGGGCATTTTTTCGATAATCCCTAGGGTGTACTGAATTGCAGCCAATTCTGCGACGTAAACAGAAGCAGGATTAACGAGCTTATGGGAGACGGTTAAATTGTTATTGAAGATACCGAAGCCAGTGGACCCATCGAGAAGTGATCCGTCAGTGTAGAACATATTGTCGCAGTTGATGTTTCGATATTTATTGGAAAAAATTTTGGGGATCTGCTGCACGCGTAAATGATCCGGGATTCCACGAGTTCTTCTATCATGGATGTATCGAAAAACACAGTAGAATCAGAAGTATTTGATAAGTCGACACGATTTGGAATATTCGAAGAAGGGTTAATATTTTGTGACATGTGATTGAAATACAATGTCATAAAACGGGTTTGAGAATTAAGTTCGATTAACCTTTCAAAATTTTCAATCACAGGACGGTTCAAGACCTCACATTTGATAAGAATACGAGAAGACAGACTCCACAAGCGGTTTTTCAAAGGTAGAACACCAGCTAAAACCTCCAAACTCATCGTATGGGTCGATTGCATGCAACCTAAGGCGATACGCAAACAACGATATTGTATACGCTCCAGTTTGATTAAATGTGTGTTTGCTGCGGAGCGGAAGCAGAAACACACGTACTCAATAACAGACAGTATCGTTGTTTGGTAAAGCCTTATAAGGTCTCCTGGATGGGCTTCCCACCATTGTCCGGTTATTGTACAAAGAAAATTAACTCTTTGTTGGCATTTTTTCATCCGATACCTAATGTGACAACCCCATGTGCCTTTAGAGTCGAACCAGACACCAAGATACTTGTGTACCAAAACCTTCGAAATAGTTTTACCCATTAGTTGTGGCTGGAGCTGAGCAGGGTCATGCTTCCTTGAAAAAACTACTATCTCAGTCTTCTCCGGAGAGAACTCGATACCTAGCTGTAAAGCCCAAGCAGACAAATTGTCCAAAGTATCTTGCAATAGTCCTTGCAAATCGGCAGCTTTGGCTCCTGTAACAGAGACCACGCTGTCGTCTGCAAGTTGTCTTATCGTGCATGAATTTGCCAGACATTCGTCGATGTCATTTACATAAAAATTGTAAAGAAGGGGGCTTAAACACGAGCCCTGGAAGACCCATGTAGCTAATTCGAAAAGTTGCCAAATCGCCATGCGTAAAATGCATGTGCTTTTCGGACAACAAATTGTGCAAAAAACTGTTTAAAATTGGAGAAAATCCTTGTCGGTGAAGTTTACCCGAAAGAATGTCAATTGAAACGGAATCAAAAGCCCCCTTAATGTCCAAGAACGCAGACGCCATTTGTTCTTTGCGAGCATACGCCAGCTGAATATCTGTTGAAAGCAACGCAAGACAATCATTCGTCCCTTTGGCACGGCGAAAGCCAAATTGAGTATCTGATAGCAGACCATTTGATTCGACCCAGTGGTCTAAGCGACGGAGTATCATTTTTTCCATCAATTTCCGGATACAGGATAGCATTGCAATCGGCCTATAAGAGTTGTGATCAGAAGCTGGTTTCCCTGGTTTTTGGATGGCGATCACCTTCACTTGCCTCCAATCCTGCGGTACAATATTTTGCTCCAGGAACTTATTGAACAAGTTCAACAAGCGCCTCTTGGCATTGCCGGGTAGATTCTTCAACAAGTTGAATTTGATTCTATCCAACCCAGGCGCGTTATTGTTACAGGACAGGAGAGCAACTGAAAATTCTGCCATCGTAAAAGGTGATTCTATCGCGTCGTGGCCCGGAGACGCATCGCGAACAATGTTTTGCTCAGGAACAGAGGCCGGACATACTTTCCTGGCAAAATCAAATATCCACCTACTTGAGGACTCCTCGCTTTCGTTGACCGTTACGCGATTCCGCATTCTTCGGGCTGTGTTCCAAAGAGTGCTCATTGATGTTTCCCTCGACGTCTCGTTTACGAACTGACGCCAATATCCGCGTTTCTTTGCTTTAGCCAAGCTTTTAAACTTGGTATCAAGATCCGAATAGCGTTTAAAGTCGTCGGCACTGTCTGTATCCCGGAAGGTCAGATACGCATCGGATCTTTGCGTGTAGACATCGGAGCACTCTTGGTCCCACCACGGAGTGGGAGGCCATTATTTTATTGTCACGCCGGGATATTTTTTCGTTTGGGCTTGCAACGCGGCGTCGAGGATTAAGCCCGCGAGGAGGTTGTATTCTTCAAGTGGTGGATGATGTTGAATCGACTCGACCGCTTTTGAAATCATTTCCTCGTATAACTTCCAATCGAAATTCCGTGTGAGGTCATACGGAATGTCAATTGGTCGCATGCGAGTTGTCCCGTTTGTAACTGAAATAAGAATAGGCAAATGGTCGCTACCATGAGGATCGAGGATTACCTTCCATGTGCAATCCAACCGTAGCGACGTCGAACATAAGTATAAATCCAAAGCGCTTGGGCGCGCTGGAGGTTTCGGGATACGTGTCATTTCACCGTTGTTTAAAATAGTCATGTCGAAGTCATCGCAAAGGTTATAGATCAAAGAGGAGCGGTTATCATTGTAAGGGGAACCCCAAGCCACACCATGAGAGTTGAAGTCTCCCAAAATCAAACGTGGCGAGGGAAGAAGTTCTATTAAATCAAAAAGCAGCCGTTGCCCAACCTGTGCTCTGGGAGGAATATATATTGAGGCAATACAAAGCTCTTTACCTTGTATTGTCATTTGACATGCGACAACTTCAATGCCTGGAATCGAGGGGAGGTTAATACGATAAAAAGAATAGCACTTCTTAATCCTTAGAAGTACCCCTCCATATGGAGTGTCTCGATCAAGGCGAATAATATTAAAATCATGGAAGTTGAGATCAGTATTCGAAGTAAGCTAAGTTTCACAAAGGGAAAATGCATCGCATTTGTTTTTATTTATCAAAACTTTAAACGAATCAATTTTTGGTGAAATACTTCTGCAATTCCACTGTAAGACAGAGATAGAATCCTTCAAATTAGCAGATGAATTAGCCATCGAAGGATACAATCGCTGCAAGGAGGAGCCATTGGGCAGTCAAATGCTTCAGAAATGATCTAACTGTTGAGAGGAACGCTTTAAGAAAATTTTTAATTGGATCAGGTATATTGAAGTTTTCAAAAATCCAGTTCACAATGTCTGAAAATTTCACCAATCCAGTATTTGATTTATCTACTGGATGTGCAAAAGGAACAACTGGGGTTTTGGATGTTCCTGGAAGTGCTGGGAACTCCTTCTGAGACTTTAAATTTCCGAGCCCAGGAGGAATTTGCTTCGGTTTTTCCTAAGCACTTTTTGTAGTGATTGTATTTTTCATTTCACTTTGAGAAATCCTAGGACCTTTTCTGGGAAGCTTAGGAGAGGAAAGATTTTTCCTCTTTTTAGACTCCCCAGGTTTTACATAGGATGTTTCCCCTAGTGAATCGTCCGAATCGGTTTCATCAGAGGACAGTGGATCAAAGGGGTTTGAAGTAAAGGGAGAGGTGGTCGCGGTCTTTTTAAGCATGTCTGCGTAAGAACGCTTCGAACGCTCCTTGAGTGACCGCTTGATTTTATCCCTGCGCTGCATGTACACCGCGCATGTGGAGAGCTCATGCTGATTTTCCCCGCAGTGAATACATTTTTCAGCATGTACACTGCAGGTAGCCTCAGCATGGGTCTCTCCACACTTGCCGCACCTTGCCTTATTGCAGCAGTAGGCCGCAGTGTGACCTAACTGCTTACAATTAGTGCAATTCATTACGCGGGGAACATACAGGCGCACAGGTAGACGCACCCGGTGGATCGTCACGTGACTGGGCAGTGCAGACCCGGCGAACGTAACCCGAAACGAGTCTGGAGGGGTGTACACTTTTTTGCCGTCGACGAGCGACACTGACCGCAATTGCTTACAATCAATGATCTTTACATCGGGGCATGCGGCGTTCCTAAAGCAACCAATTCCGCTTTTCAGTATACACTCAACCGATAGACCCGAATCGGTCACGACGCCGTCGATCTCCGCGTCGCGAGCGGGTATATATACGCGGTACTCTCGAGTAAAGAGCTCGGAGCAGGCTATATCGTTGGTCTTTCCGGTCATTGACCACAACACGGAGCTTGTTTGGTCTGACCTTTGAAATTTCAGTCACGGCCTTGAAACGTGACGTCAGGTCTTTTGAAATCTGCAAAATATTTAACGATTTCGACTTTGGCCCTGGTTTTGGCCTAAAGTACACAAAAAAACAGCTGCCCGCCGCTCCGTCTGGATAAAGCCTGGGGCGAGGGGTGACTGAAACAGGGTCAGAAGATGATTGATCAGGAGGGACAGGGTCGATGGGGTTTGGGGACGGAGGATCGGAGGGTAAGGGATCTACATCCATAGCGCTTAGGTAAGCGCAATAGGTCCGACAAGAAGCACGTACCTCTTTCTTCGCGTTCTCGACGATGCTCGAGTTGTCTTCGACAGCACAATCACCAGATCACAGCCACACGCAGCAACACAGCCAAACAGCAGCAAGTAGTGATGAACAGCACAGGAAATAAAAGGCCCTGAGCGCGGGCTATAACACAAATCAGGATTCAGGACAAACAATGCAGAAGGCTTGGACATTGTTTTGGAATCAATTTCGCGATTCATGCTTTCTGTCAAACTGTGTAGGAGTGAGTAAAATGCTTAAATAATTCAGATATTTCTAGAGAGAGAACTATGTTCAAAAAATGAAAACGGGTGTCCAACGCTATTTTTTAATTCAAGATGGCAACCTCTGGTATCGGAAACGCTGTGAAAATAGGAGAAAATATTCAAATACTCCCCATTATAGGTTTATAGATTATGTTCAACCATAAGGATGGTATTGATATTTTTTGCACAGAAAAGTCATACGAAAAGATATAGCTAGCATTGATTTACTAATAGTAGGTATTAGTAGGGGAACTGCTCCATTATTCATCTCAGGCCATATATTCATCTCATACAACATGAAAAAACAATTGAAAACAGGAAAAAACGCATCTTTTCTTCTTAAAACAATCTGCTAATCCATGAAATGGATTTTTCTTAATTCACTTCAGATTCCTCATAAAGTATAATCCAAAAAAACTCACTTAAAAGCACTAAATTTCATATTATAGTCGGGCATCTGAGCTCGAAAACTCATTTAATTCAATCACCTACCTTAGAAAACAAAATCCGCGCATTGTTGTGTACGGCTTCAACGGGACTCGTTCAGCAACCAATTAAAGTTTTTTTCATCACTAGCGGACCACTTTATCATTTTGTCACTAAACAAAATCACTAGTGTACTAAAAATACTTTAATCTTTGAAATGTTCACCGCAAATATCCTAAAACATATTTGAAATAGCAGAAATATATGAGATGAATTTCTACAATTGCTAAATTTCAACTGTATTTATTTTCATCTGTTTTCACTGCATTGAAGAAAATCAAAAGTTGCCAAATGGGTTGCTGTTAATACGAACAAATCATATTGAAAATGTTCTATTATTACGAGATAATTGACATAAATGGAAGCACTGTAGTGGTTACCTAGGTTACCATATTTGCACGTAAACAACTACAGCGGATATCTAGGTAACCTATTACGACGGGCTACGGCTACGTTCATTCATGATAATGTGATTCATTCATGATTAACAGTGCACTGCAGTGTGATGAATATGGGGGCGTCGTGAGATGAATAATTGAGCAGTGATTTAAGTTTTGAGATGGATATGGAAGCGTTGTGCAAAATGGTTCGTTTCACAAAATTCAGGATAAATCTAGCTAAGTTTACTAAATATACAATACTGAACGATTCTATAGGAGCACGTTAGCGTATTTTGTTTATTTGTTCAATGATTTCATGAAAATTTGTTGTTTAATCCATGCATTCTTCGTGAATATCGGCTTAATGAGATGAATAATGGAGTAGTTCCCCTAATTGTGATTTAAAGATGATTACTATTTTAACACTAAAAAGAGTCTCGTTTCGAACGCAGATTTAGACCAATCAGAGCTTAAAACATGCCCAAATATCATTCATTGGCGAATGATAAAATAGTCAAAGCCTTGCCATATGGATATTTCCGGAACCATAAAAATGCTCAGAAATCAAAAATCGAGTCCAAACGCCATTGTGTAGACCAAACGGGAATTTTGGAAAATGGCCAAAACTGACCAAATACCATTTAACATAAGAAGGTACTTGCGAAACCGAGTATATACCAAGAGACCTGAATTCGGCTCCAGAGTCCAGGCGCATTTTTGAAAACCATGGTTGGGACTTCCGGCTCTTGGAACTCTTCATAAAATGACCTTAAAATTCTTAAAATTTATTTTGCTCGAGCCCCATTCAAACGCAAATCCTACTTCTTCATTATGGGCTTCTAACGGAAACCTCCATAAAAAACACAAGTTACAACCTTCATATGTGCAGCAAAAAAAAAAAAATCAGAATATTCTTATCTCTGGATGTAAAGTTCTTTACCGCTAAACGTTGGTGGTATGAAAACATGCCCCCGGTAACATTGTCACACCCGTGCCGTCCTCCAGGGCGGGCCAAGCTTTCTTCCGGGTTAAGATGGTTCTCTCCAACCGACGGACGAACGGCCCCCGGGCGCTAGTAGGAGGACTTTCGTTGAACTTCACTGAGCTGGGATTAATTAAGAGATGATGTGCTTTCCGCTGCCGGCCGGTGCACACCGTAACACAACGCAAGGAAAGGCGGCAGGCAATCCCACAGGCATTTTCATGGCTGCTGACAAGGCGTAATCCGACAACTTGAAGGTTCATTAAATATGCCAAACTTACACAAGCACGAAGCGAGCAGTTGTGCAGTCTGTAATGTCTGTGTAGGAACGCTAGCCCTCCCAGGCCCGGCTGGGTTGGTCTTGATGCCGTCGCGTGGGTGCGTTGGGGAGATGGGTAGGTTTGCCGTTGTAATTATGAAGATGTTAGGCCTCCCCATTAAACTACTGCGAGCAATTTTAAGTGGAGAGATACTTGACACCAAGAATCTCGGTATTAGCACGGTTATGAGCCATGTTTTTATGAGCACTTTCAGGGAAGTATATTTTGGCTTTTTGTCGAGTTTGTGAGAGAGAGAGAGAGAGTAAACGGGTTTTTGATAAACTTTACGAGAACTGGTCGTGATGTTGAAATTTAATTTATTTGAACAAGGTGCTTTCGAATTTACTGACGTTGGTTTACGGCCACTGTAAAGCCCTCCCTAGAAGCCGCTCTTTTCCTATATTAAAATTAAATTCGGCACAATTTGCTAGCTTATTTTACGATGGGTTCCTTGTTAACTCGTCGTTACGTTGAAATTAATTTTTAAATTGCGGGTTGGTGAAATGTTTACTTTTTCCGCAACCCGGTTATAACGATTGATTCTGTTAGCAAACATGTATGCTTATTCA
Organism: Wyeomyia smithii; assembly: GCF_029784165.1. Taxonomy (NCBI): domain Eukaryota; kingdom Metazoa; phylum Arthropoda; class Insecta; order Diptera; family Culicidae; genus Wyeomyia; species Wyeomyia smithii. The sequence continues at coordinate 230,373,668 of NC_073696.1, forward strand.
ACTGCTTTATTTTTCACTTCGCTTGGTACTGTACACTGTTTGCTTTACTCACTTTGAACTGATTCCCGAACGGTGTTTTCATGTTTAGTTGATTTTAATACAATCCGTTCTATACATTGGTTTCAATAGAATTTTACTGAATTGTGTGTTGCTAACAACGTCTAAAATGTGTGCCCATCGTATTCAATACACGTAATAAACAAATAAATTCTATATATTTATTTTAGAAGCTCTCATTTACTCACTTGGTGTTCAAACACATCATAATATGTGTAGAATGCGAGTGACTTCAGTTGGAAAGCATTATTGTTGTACTTAACAAGTATAAAAAAACACAAACTCTGGAATACAAAGTTCTGTGGTGGTGAATTTCCACATATTTTTTAAATTTTATTTCTACCGTTTAATCCCAGTTAACAAAACTGTTGAAAACTCAAAAACATAAGGATATTTTTTTCAATTTAGAACATATAATACGTTACCATTTACGGCCGACCTGATCTGCTTCTCAGACGGATCAACTGATTTCGTCGATTTCAGAAACACTTGGTTTGATTGTGTTTTCTGTTAAATATCCAAAAGAGGGATTATTGCTCATATTTGTGCTAACGTATGGATATTATGAACAATTAACACAACTAAGTTCAAAGTAAAAGGGTTTGTATTTATGTGCACTAGCGCAGACTGTAGGACTTGTAAAGGGTGATTTTTTACTTTAGACTGTCTAATAGGGTAGGGAACATATTCTTAGCAGCTTTAGGAACCGCCTGTGTATTCAGTCGAAATACTCGAAATGTGTTGGGTGAAACTCAAACAGTAGTATATCAATCTGTTCGCTATCGTTTTCTCTGTCAGAATCTGTTTTCAGATTGTAAACCTAAGTTTGCAAACTTTAACAATCATCAATCAAAGTTACCAATCGAGGGACACTATTCCAATCACCCCGAACCTATTTTAAGCAGTTTCCATCTGTTTTGCAGGTTTTATTTTTTCAGCATCCGAGGTGGCTCCTGAATGGCTGCAATATAGGTCGATTTGTTTCAATTGCAATTGTTCACAGATTTCTTTGTGATTAACGGTATTTCTTATATTCGTAAGACAGCTAGACAATCAAAGTTTTCGTTTCTATCATTGAAATTGTCGATATTGATCAAAATGCAGGAGTTTGAGGCCTGTTTTCTTCGACTGATTAAAATAGGCGCTACTGCTTAAGCCGTTCCCTACCCTAAATTGTTTTCAATTTATTTCAATTATTTATTTCAATTCATGCCAACATTCGCACTACGCACATGCAGAATTTACCTTGAAAAGTAATTAAGAAAACTTCTCTCTTTTGTAACCGGTTTGTTACTAAAAAGCAATGACATATCTTATCTTTTCAGGTAACAACATATACTGTCATATATTTAGCACATGTTACGAGATCATAACTATCTAATGATGGCTGTTACAACTGAACGCAAAATGTTATTTGTTTCTTTAAAAGCATTAACGAAAAATTATCCCTCTTTAGTAAAAAACAACACATTTAGTCGCATATTTTGCACATGTTACGTTCATAGCTGGGTCTAGGGGGGTTAGCAGGGGGGCCATGGCACCAACAGATTCAACAACTTATCTTCTTTGAAATCAGGCATCAGTGGTGCCCCGAAAGAATTTTCTTATTCCGAATATTTGAACAGAATCTTACAGCTATTGGTGCAAAGTTCATAAAACTTTTTCCCACGGCCATTTCTATAGTTTTGGGTGTTAGGCCATTACAAATTTTATTTTCATTTTATGTCAACCCCCTTCCCCCCCCCCCCTTCAAAAATCTTGAATATTGGAAGGGGAAGAAAAAAACTCAAACCGTTTTGTTCATTTCATTGGTTTTCCGACAGCATAAATGCTTAATTTAGCAATAAAAAAGTTAGGTGACAGCGAGAGTGTCGTCGAAAGGCAAGCGAAATAAATAATAATAATAATAAAGTGTTATTTTTCAACATTTATTTGAGTGCAAGTTACAAACGTTATAACTTGCACACAAACTTTTATCAAAGATATTTCTTTTTTTTCGTCTCGGTGTTATTTATTTTTTGCCACCCCCTCTGTAACTTTGAAAAGCTTGGACATAAAAAGAATTCGAAATTTGTATCAGCCTTATGGTGAATTATCCCAAAAAAGATCCTTCGGAGTAGACAGGCAGGCTTGTTTGTCTCCTCAACATGCGGCAAGAGAAGAGTGAATATCCACCGCTCACCTCGTGCCCAGCTTGAGCGCTGCATGTAGCAATTTTTTTAAACTCCACAGTCCATAACTGGTATATTTTTAGGTATAGCCATTAGCCATTACAGTTCGACAATTTGAAATAGCATTATACTGGCATACTTGAAGATTAAAGATGTTTCGGTTTTTTCTAGAGTATTTGTTCCATTATTCACCTCCCTAAGCCGATATTCACGAATTGAAGGATTGAACACCAAATTTTGACGAAATCATTGAACAAATAAACAAAATACACCTGCATGCTCTTTTGAAATCGCCCAGCATTGGAAATTTAGTAAACTTAGCTAGATTTATCCTGAATTTTGTAAAACAAACCATTTTTACAACGCTTCCATATTCATCTCAAAACTTAAATCACTGCACAGTTTTTCATCTCACGACGCCCCCATATTCATCGCACTGATAATCATGAATGAATTACACTTTCATGAAAGAACATAGCCGCAAACCGTCGTTTTGCACGTAAACAACTACACTGGATACCTAGGTAACCTACTATGGTTACTGTAGTTGTTTACGCGCAGAATTGGTAACTTAGGCAACCACTGCAGTGCTGTCGATTTATATCAATTATGTCGGAATAATTCAACATTTTCAGCATGATTTTTTCGTATTAACAGAAACTGATTTGGCAACTTTTGATTATATTCAACGCAGTGAAAACAGAAGAAAATACATACAGTTGAAATTTAGGATTTGTAAAAATTCATCTCATATATTTCTACTAATTGAAGTTTGTTTTTGAAAATTTAAGGTGAACATTTTAAAGATTAAAGTATTTTTGATGTAGTGAGTGATTTGGTTTAGTGGTTAAAATAAAAAATGGTTCGCTAATGATTAAAAAAAACTTTGGCTGGCTGCTGAACGAGTCACGTTGCACAGTGGTCCAATAAGGCAAAAAGTGGAACTTAATTCCATAGCGCCTTTTAACTTCATCCTAGCTTAATAGTGTCTTCAGAGCAGTTGTTTGTATGAATGGGTCATAATTGAAAATTATCATAAAATATGAAGGGTTTACTACACTAAAAATAAAAAAAAATAACTTTTTTGTGTTAAGAGATAGAAGAATAGTTTATTCAGCAAAGTTTTTTTTTTTTTTTTTTATTCTCGCTTATTTTCCGTCGGTCTAGTTCCGCCACTGTTGTGGCCAATCACCGACGCCCAGGGAGACGACTCCACACCCAGGACCCTAACTCACGACCCGTTTATTAACGAACCAGCGCCAACGGCTTTACTTCCTCATGCGATGGAAGGCGTGATCCCAGAGATTTTTCGCCTCAGAAAATCTTCCGGTGTCGGCTAGGATTGAATCTAGACAAGTTGGGTTGGTTGCGAGTGGATCACGCCACCTCACAACCATCGACACCTATGTCGGCGGTGGGATTCGAACCCAGGCGTCGAGCGTGGTTGTCGGAGACGTTACCAACCACACTAGGCCCCCGCTCAGCAGCGCAGATATATATGGCATATACCTCTGCTTGAAAAACGGTGGGCCATTTTCCCAGGGAAAACGTTTCCCTGATACCGGGTCCGTATATACCAGATCCCGTTAGGGATCCCATTTTCGAGCCGTCCGTATAAAATTTGACGATGCCAGGTGGAAGATTAGGCCCTCCATTGTTCCACATAGAGCGGTTTGTTTCAATCACTCTATATGGAATATTCATGTTGGTTCTAACGTCCATCCAGTCGGAGACTGTGGTTAATAGCGGAGTTAGTTTGAACTCCCTAAGTATGCGAAGGTGGCCGATTTGGTCCCCTTCAAGGTATTCTGGTATACCACCACTACAGGTACACCCACTATTACTGGCACATCTACCCTACTCTGGAGGCAATTCGTAGCATCCCTTATGTTTTATTTTGCTTATTTCACATGACCATGTCCTTCCCCAGTGCAAAAGCTCTTTGAGCGAGCAATGAATACACCAAGGAAAATTTTTCTACAACATTTTATGAAGCGATTTTTTTTCAATATCTGCATGGTATGATGTGGATGCGGATGCGAACGCGGGTGTCAATATTCATGCGGATGTTCCGCATTTGCGAATGCGGATGCGAATATCCGTAACATTCCGCATACCAACCGATAAAAGAGCAGTCGAGCGATTCTAAAATGCGTCAGCTGTGATGGTTTGGGGAGGTATATCGACTAAAGAGAAATTACCATTGCTATTCATTGACTGGGGCGTGAAAACAAACAAGGAGTATTACTTGAAACACTAACTATCTAACGAAATCTTTCACCCAACTGCAGCCCACCATCGGAATTTCTTTTATCTGTGAAGCAACGTAAAATTTTCTACCTGTCACTGACTTCCGGCGGTTTACCGGTGATGAAAGCGAACATTGCGAAAAAAGGATCGATAAGTTACAGACGTGGCCATATGTTACTTAGTTGCGGCTTCATCGATTCTTGCATGTCGCCTGCAAACCATCGTATCACGACCAGACACCCTAACTCCCGTACCTTTGCTTTTGGGTGGAAATCATCAATCTTCCATCCAGGCTAAAGAGCCTTCGTTCACAATATATGTTAGCAATGTTTTTTATTTCAAATTTGAAACAATGAAATGGAAAACTATCGAAATAGAGGAATTACCGTTGGTTTTAAAAAGTTTCCGTTCTTTCTTGTTGTTGCTGCTGCCGCGTTTCAGGGTGCCGACCATCGCACAGTGGTCCAATAAGGCAAAAAGCGGAACTTAATTCCATAGCGCCTTTTAACTTCATCCTAGCTTAATAGTGTCTTCGGAGCAATTGTTTGTATGAATGACCCGCATAATCGCAAATTATCAAAAAATAGGAAAAGTTTACAATACTAAAAATAAAAAAAAAACTTTTTTGTGTTAAGAGATAGAAGAATAGTTTATTCAGCAAAGTTGTATAAAATTCAAAAATATGAAACTTTGTTGAACAAATAAAAATTCTATCTTTTTTCGGTACAAAGTTATAAAGTACATTACATGGAACTTATTTAAAAGTTAGTTTTTTGTACTTTGTTAGTTGCATTTTACACGAAAGTGTTGTTCCGAGGAATTGTTAGGGCACACAAAACACACATTTTTGCCGAAGATCATATATCTCCAGGACTTTTCCTTACAAAGTTATATCATATTTTAGCTTATTTTTTCGATAAATACAAGAATGTATAGGTTAAAAAGGGGCTAGTGGAATCATGATGTCAATACTTTTCCTTGAAGTTAAGCTGAAGTACTGTAAACTTCTTTAGGTTCCATTTGTCCCAATCCACCCATTTTAGAGTACGGCGAGCATATGTCACAGTAGGTTTTCATATATCAAATATTCTAACTTTTTTGCGTTAAGAGATAGAGGAATGGTTTATTCGGCAAAGTTTTAGAACGTGCAAAAATATGAAACTTTGCTGAACAAACAAAATTTCTATCTTCATTGGGAACAGAGTTACAAAGTATTTCATGTAAAAGTTACTTAAAAGTTAATTTTCTTGTACTTAACTTCTGTTAATTACATTTTACAAGAAAACGTTATTCTAAAAAAGCATTTGGGCATACAAAATACACGTTTTTGTTGAAGGCCGCACATCTCCAGGACTTTTCCTTACAAAGATATAGCAAATTTCAGCGTTGTAGCCGTATAGAGCAATGCGCGGATTTTGTTTTCTGAGGTAGTTGATTGAAATAAATGAGTTTTAGGCATCTACACGCCCGGCTATTATATCAAATTTAAAGCTTTTAAGTGAGATTTTGAGGATTATACTTTATGAGAAATCTAAAGTGACCTAAGAAGAATATTTTCCATGGATTAGTAGATTGAATTATTTAGAAAATATGCGTTTTTCCTGTTTTCAATTCTGTTTTCATGTTGTATGAGATGAATAGATGGGCTGAGATGAATAAGGGAACAGTTCCCCTACGACATTTCGGTTTCAAACAAAAATAAACAGACAACTTTTTCCATTGCAACAAGTTATTCATTTCAAACTTCTCAGCGTTTTCGTCGAACACTCAGACCAATTCAAACCGGTACCTAAAAGATCTTTTGATCTGCTTTAGCAAGAAGGAATTTATTCCTCGCCTTTTGGTAGATCAGATTACACCCGCCTTTGAATTCATTTGCGCTGGTTTTTGTTTTCAATTTTCGTGTTTTCGAAGGTTAAACCATTCGCTTATCATCATGTTGTTCATCTTGTTTTTACTTTCATTACCCCGATTAGTGCTGTCACGGGCCACAGTATGTTTTCGTCATCATTTACGAGATGAGTACAGCGGAAAACCCGGCGAATCCGCCAGATGAAGCTCAAGATTGAATTAATAACGCGATAAGAAGGCAGAATTTGTTCCCCGCGGCAGTAAACCGGTATGAAACTCCTACACAGTAAACAACTGTCCCACCCTATGCCAAACGGTCCACCTGCTACGATGAAGATGATGATGATGGTGATTCTGAAAAATGTCGAATTAGTCTCGGAGATAAGAAGACAGAAATATCTTTCCCACGTTTCAACTAGTGACTATCGGGGTGACCATGACTTCCGTCATTCGCCTGCTGAGGTTCGTTTTCCAAACGAAAACCCCTCGAGCGCCGTTTAAGGTTATCGAAACCATCTGGTACATGCCTAAAAATAGGGCACTTATTTGTATAATGTAAAACAACAATCGTTTAGACGATGTTCTTTGCATTTTTACAACATATTGCCATCTACTTGGGATACTTGCTTATCGAAATTGAAGCAACCAAGCATGAAATCCCCTCCAAACATTTTTGGTAGAGTATGCTTCAACACAGAAATATGTGCGTTGTTAAGTAACGTTTCAGCTTGAGCATGAACAGACACGAAAACATCCACAAAAATATATCCTTGTCATTCCAATTCATTTTTTATTCATCTCAAATCCAGAAGCACGAAAGAACCACACACTCCATCAATCAATCATTTAAATACTTACGAAAATCGTGTATATCACAAGAAAAAGCAGCTCAAGCTTACTTGTGCTCGAGAAAAATCTCCCCCACGGTTGCTTCCGTAAACCGAAACTGACAGCAATCCGCTTTAATAAGCTAAAATATTTAATAAACGAATTCAATTTTCCATCACCATGAGCATCATCGTCCTCATCATCCTCATCCTCGTCATCATCGTCATCGTAACGATTGTCCTCCCCGGGTCGCCATCAGCGCAAGACGGCGTCATTTACCGAGACGAAATTCCGAACGACAGCCACCTATGGGACCGTGACATGGAAAATTTTACGAGAAGAAAAAAACAGCACTTGTGAAATGAGAACAAGCAAACAGCACACAGAAGAGGCCGGTCGCTTTTTATCCACCTGCGCTTCGGGAAACCTTTTCATCCGACTCTGGCTCAACCTAGCGTGTAAAAATTTTATTAACTTGTCTGTTGAAGTTTTCTTCGCATGAATTTCTACCCCCAACAAGGGTTTACATTTTAAATTGCCCCAATTTGGTAATGCACACTCTACGTATGAGTAATGAACCCCTTTTGTACGCTCACTTGCTCACGCATGAATACTCACGGATAATCAAAATAGCAAATCATAATTTTCAGAGTCTGTACAACTCCTTTGCGATGAAAATCGCAATATTAACAATTGAAATTTGATGTCAATTGATGGTCACGGGAAATACTAAACAACTAGCAAAGCAGTATAATTTACGATTCGCATTGAAAGCTGGCGCCTTGTAACTTCGGGGTGATAAAACTTAACTCTGCTGAAACCTGAAATAAAATCCACTTTGATAGTATTGTAAGCATCAGCAGTGACACAATCGCAAAGTTTTTAACGATTCCGTAATCTGTTGAAGATGAAATAGAATATGAGCAAAAATAAAGCACAAGAAATATGGCTTACTGAGTTGGAAAAGCCATTTTCGGTGACAAAGCGCGGATCACGCTAAGATAAAGGCAAAATTTTCCGCTCCTTCCATTTTGTCCAATAAAAATAAGTCGATAAAGTGCGAATGGCCGTGCAGCATTTCGCGTCTAGTATTTGAAAAATTAGTACGTACTTAAATAGTGCTTTATTGCTTTCGGTCACTTGTATGCGCAATAAAACAGGTATCGACTTTTGAACAGAAGATATGAAATGCACTTTTTAGTTAACGGTCGAGGCTCGCATCAGTTGTGCTCTTCATTTATTGTACATTTTTGTCGTTTCTCAATTTCGTTCTTTTCAAATCCGCTGTTTTATTTATTTGATTATTTGGCTGTTTCAGTCTGTTTGTACAAATGCAATTGTCTACCAATTCTACCTTGGATCATGGAATTCAATCCATTGATATCTTTATTTTTAGCAGCCAAATCTCTGGTTCTTATAGCTTTAAGCATCCGGTCTTGGAAAGAATTGAGATGTTTGATTAATATCGAAATTATTTGATTTGAGCTAAATTATTGTATGAAGTCGATGAACTATATAAGCATCTACATTTTCAACCGCATAAACATCGCTAAAGCAACGCCGCGTCTACGAAATTACAGAAATGCTGCTAGCCAACAATCACTGGCAACTGATTGGAGCTGACCTTTGATTGATTGTTCATTGAAAGCTGATATTCGAAGATTTATATTTCAACTGGAAATCCTTTCATGACATGGAAAGTTTGCAGCGCTGTAGGAATTGAATCTAGAATTGAGAAGCGTTAACTAATTAAAATTGGCATTGGATAACGATCCAGAACTACGAGAGATATGATACTTTAAATCTCGAAAACGAGCTCTGCGGATTGTAGACACACCCAAGCCTTTTCAATATTTTCTCCCAGCCTTTGAAAATTTGGTGCTCTAACATCATCAATACTAATCGCATTACCCTATTTTGTAAGCGCTGTAGTCTCAATATTTTTATATCGTCTGCAAGAAAAAATATGAATGAACAAAAATCTATATGGGGTGCAATGATTAACTTATAAAGACTAATTTTACTACTAACAGTCAATTTATTTTCAAACGGCACAGAATACCGTATTTTTTGCCATTTTCTTGATGACATTGTCAATGTGAGACTCAAGAGGTAATTTGTCATCAATAATTACTCCGAGATACTTTAATTCACTTACACGATCAATCGTCTCACCATCAATTGTAATATTTCGTCTGGTCTGGAGTTTCATTAGCAAATTAATTAATGACGCAAAACCGTGAAACTCGCTCCATGTCATTAATATAAATAATTTCAAACCATTTGTCATTAATATAAATAATTTCAAACCATTTGTAGTATGCTGTCCTCATGATACCAAAGCGCTCCAAAGTTTGAAACAGCGCGTTTTAGATCCAAAAACACCGCAAATTTTTCCTTCAGCCTCGATTTTTTCTTTCCACTTTGCTAACACCAAATTCAAAGCAGACTCACAAGAGTGACCCTCTCGATAACATGATTGTTCTGGGAGTAATAAGTTATTACTATTCAAATAGTCCATCAGCTGGCCTTTTACAAATAGTTCTAAGATTTTCTCTGATGTGTGCAACATGTTAATGGGAACGGAACTCTTCGGCTTTATCCGTTCCAGTAATCTTGGGGGTAGGAACCCCAAGCGATTCCTTCCAAACTTTAGGTAAGTGTCCTGTTTGTAATGATTTGTTAATAAGGTCCAGCCGATCGTGTCCAACGACATGAAAGCAATCTTATATTACTTTTGCGCTGACATTGTCGATACCGATCTCTCCAATGAAAATCAAGTATCCTTGAAATGTGCAAAAGTAGATTACGTAACGCTAAAAATCTAGATTTCAGACCCCCTCCTCCCTATGTAACGATAGGTAACGTTCGACATGACTCTCCTCCCTAAAATTACGAAACGCTGATGAGCCTGACCCCCCTCCGAAATTTTCATTTTCGAGCAAACATCACAGTTACGTAACTGTCTCTACTACCCCCCCACCCCTCCCCCTCTACGTAACAATAAATAACGCAGACACAACCAACCTACCGCCCCCCCTTAATGCGTTGCGTTATTTATGTACGACGCCAAAGGTAGGCTGAAAACCAGCAAATTTATATTTATTATGGACAGGCTGTATTATTTCGAGAGGTTCATTGAAGTTAATTTTTCGAGGTAAAATCTGATTTCTCTCCGCCGGGAATGGATTAAGTCCCTAATACCACCAGGAATTTTGGCCTTGGTCCTGGGTACACTAACAAAATGGTAGTTCAGCCGCTCCTAACATGGAGAATAGACGATCTTTCGAGCCGCTTCTAACATGGCATCTAACATTGACAGATCGTTAAAAACAGTTTAGTGGTTTTTTATAAGCCTCGACTTTAGTGGCAAGACATATTGCGAAACATTTCCAATATTCGATATTACAAAGTATTTATCGTTGCATTTCCAGGCACCCATCTAGCCAGTCCCCCTAACGACCCAACGAGAAAATACGGGTTTGATTACTTTCAACATAGATCCATCCCTGCAATTTTAAGCTTAACTGAAGAACTTTGCGTGACCAATTCCGAAAAAGGGTGACCATAAAAACTTCGATGTATTTTATTTTCAAAAATTCATAACTTTTGAACCAGTAAATCGATTTTCGATCTTCTTGGATAAAATTAAAGGTAATTACTTCTAGTTCTAAGTAGAAATACCAAAAAAATAAACCTGTGTGCTCTTATATGCATAATATATGAAAATATTGAAATTTTTGTCATGTTTTTAAATTGAAATTACTCAAATTTAAAAAATAACATATTCTTAAAAAATTCTCCATTTATAGAGTCAAATGTGCCCTTTAAATTGAAACCAAAAAATATTTTTCATGTTTGCCCCAAAAAGAATGACAAACCAGAGAAAAACGCATTTTTTTTTATGAAAAACATTAATAACTTTGAATAGCATTGAGATATTCACGATGTCAGCATTGCAAACTGTTTCTCTTGAAAGCCCTAAAAGTCGTTCAGAAACAGTTTCAGGATAAAAATTAAAATAACATGTTAGAGCGAAAAATGTGTTTTTCCTATATAACTCGGATGTTTCCAAAGATAGAGAAAAACTTTTTTTACAATGTTACTTGAAATTAACGCAACTATAACATTGTAGAAAAATTTTTTCTTCTATCTTCAAAGATAAAAAAGTTAGATACTTAACTTCATCGAAAATTTTGGTCACCCTAATTTTTGATAATTTTTCTATGAGCGCTTTATCATATGTAACAACTTTGTATTTTTGTATTTTGTATTTTTCTCTAAAATATTGCTGTAGAGCTCTAGACCTAAATTTCCCTCCAAATTTGGTTTTTGGACCATTGTGCTGTGGAACATTTTGATATTCCACCGAAGAAGTAGTCATAATTACAAGATTACTCACGGCTTTTGATATTCCGAAAAAAAAAACAGATTCAGGCAACATACAAAAAATAGATTTTTCGACAATAAAACTTAAGTGTCGTTACCGCAAAATAATTGCGCATTGAGCGGTTGCCAGCTGAGAGGTTGTTTTTGATTATTTCAGTGACCGAGCGTCCGAATAAAGGGGTGCAAAATTTTAAGAAAATTTTTCAATTGTTTTATAACTTGGCAGTAAAAATACGGTGGGCGGTCTTGCCCCGCAGGGCGGTCTTACCCTGTTTACCCCTACCTACATCACTACTCCTTGACAGCACATTATTGTCGGAGTCTGTCGGAGTCTGTCGGAGCGATAAAATGTGAAAGATAAACGATAAATATCAAAATAAGTCCACCAATATCGTATATTACCGAAATATTTCTCTTAAAAAATAAAGTTGTCTAGTTGCCCCTAGCCTGGACTAATTTGACGTCTTGAAGGTAAAGGTTCCTCAAAAAGTGACAACAGCCTTTCTCAAACGACGTATTAACCTACTGTTAGAACGTTATAAAAAATGATGTCTTGAAGGAAAACATGCTGTTATAGACAATTGTATCGTGCTGTACCCCAAAGTCTCTTTTTACTCGTTTTTCAGCGCGGAATTTAAAAAAAAACATTATGTTTCTACGCAGGTTTCGGAGTTTACGCGGTTTTTATGCGGGTTTTGCAGAAAAATAATATTTGCTGTGACGTGTTTTTTCTGGTTTTTCATTTTTAAATCGTTTATTCAGATTGTCCGATTAATTCAAATATTAAATAGGTATTCACTAGTTTGGCCTAATCTTTTTATAGATATTATTTTTGTTTTTCAGCCGGCGGCGGAGATAACACTGCTATTAACTTTTTTTGATAGTCTTGACCACAGACGATTAAAACTTACTTTACTTTTACTTTATTTGCCGACGGACCGTTACCGGTCTAGGGCCGAACGAATTAGTCCAGTTTCTTCTGTCTTGGGCAGCCGTTCTCCAGTCACCTTGTACGCCAGCAGATGGTGCATCTTCTTCCACCGCGCACATCCACCATGTGCGAGGCCTACCATGAAGTCGACGGCTCCTTCCTGGTTCTCTGCTAAAGATAGTTTTGGCGGCTCTTTCGTCTGGAATTCTGGTTACATGTTCAGCCCACTGAAGCCTGCTACAATGTATTATCTATCTTCACTATATCGGCATGTTTGTATACTTGGTACAAATAGTGGTTCATGCACCTGCGCCACACTCCATTTTCTAATTTACCGCGAAGTATAGATCGCAGGACTTTACGCTCAAATACTCCAAGCACTCATCGATCAGCTTCCTTCATGTTACATGTCCGTAAAGGGCCACCGGGAGTATCAGCGTCCTATACAGTGCTAGATTTGTGCAAAACTACTGGACCTTAGCTGGTTACGTAGTCCGTAGAAGATCCTGTTTGCAGCTGCAACTCGTCATTTTACTTCCCCAAGCAACATTTGTAACATCTATTTGAAAATGAAATTCAATGGAAACTCGCACAGCGAACTCATTACAGTTACTGTGAAATATACTAGGTTAAATGGAAGAAGAAAAAGTCACGTATTTGTCGCAAATTGACTTTTCATCTCACTAAGATACATAAATGTTACATAGTGGGTAGTGTAACTTTGATGCCGCACAATAACTTTAATCAATCATTCATTTTTACAATTATGTTTACATGCAACTGATATGTGGCAATTCCAGAAATCTTATTACATTGTCACTAGTCGACAACTTGCATGAAATATACATACTTTGAAAGGTTACATTACAAGTAAACAATTTTTCCACCACACCGTCATAGTTGGTAGGGTTTTTTTTCTGGTTATCTGTGTGTGCACTCTGTACAACACCAAACGGCATCGCTGCTTTGTTTTCAAACTCTTCACGATAAAAGCACCATATAGGAAAACCAAGGCCAAGACGAACCATAACTCATCTCTATATGCAACTATGGATATTCTGAACAATAATAATACTAGTCATATGCCAAGAGAATTCGAATAATTTCGCGTGTTCACATATTCAAGGCATTATCGAAATGAATTCACCCTCATCAGCGCAGCAAACTGATGTAGCTTTCGCCGTATCTGGATTGCCCTTGGTTTCCCTATGCGACCGTTGCTTTCAACAACAAAAGCAAATGTCAAAAATGTTTTTGTTACACTGTGACAAGATGCATTGGCAGAATAAGTTACTTCGTGACAAGATTTGTCAAGCTTTTGTTACAGGATAATTTACTGGCAACATTTGAGATGCCGTTGTTTCCGTGAAATAAATTTGTAAAATAAACAAGTGACAAATAAAAATGCCGAAGTTTAATAGTAGTCACGGCAGAGAATTGTGACTGAATTGTGATTTTCGAATGTAACGTCAAATTTATTCTACTACCGGCTGAAAGTTTTCGTACACTTTATTTAAAAATGTCATATTTATTTTTAAATTGGAAAACCATTGCAAATATTTGATAAAAGTATAATCCTATTGCAACAAATATCATAACACAGTGCAACAATTTTTTTGCCTTGGCTTCTATGTATGATTTTTCGATGAAGTTTGATGCGAAAATAAATTTCCACGAGTTTGAGCATAACTCAACTTAAGGGGCAACAATGGCGCCATTTTGAATTTTTGAGAAAGCGAAAGTTTTCGATGTTTTTTCGACGCCATTTTGTTTTGAAGCCAATTATCAAAACTCTAAGAGTTTGTCCACATATTAGCATCTTCTTACCCATCTTTTAAAAGAAACAGATCCTAAATCGTACAAAAACTGAGCTCAAAACGGTGATTTTACGAAACCGGTTTTGGCATGGTTGTAGTATATTTCAGATAGTTCTAAAAGTAACATTATTATTCTTTAAAAGCAAAAAGATTTCCATAGAATGTTTCATAAGATTTTTCAGTAACCATTTACATTGTAACCGCTTAAAAACGAAAATCCGCGTAAAAAACTAGGTAATTGAAAAATGCGCGTTGATTCGAAATTCCGCGTGAAAAAAGGTGTTGATCCGTAAATACGCGTAAAAACATTAATTCGAAAATCCACGTAAATTCGAAAATTCGCGTAAAAAACGTGATAATTCAAAATCCACGTAAGAAGAACTCGCATACAAATTTTCGTGAAAACCGCCTGCAAAAACCTGGGTGTTTTTTCTCATTACACTTCAAATAAACTGACTCGTTTTAACTAGTGCCACTCACAGATCTATTGTTTTTTCTTTTATGAATATGTGTGCTTTATTTCACGAAAGATATAGCTATTCTATTGACCGGCAGTGTAAATTCGAGTGAGATGATAGAAATGACGATTATTTTGAGCAAATAAACTAAATATTTTTGCTTCATAAGGAAGTATCAAGCAACAATGTTTTCTTATCAAAATAGAGGGATAATCTATTAATTTTCATTGATAATTACACTTCCTTTAGATATGGAATTTATTCCGGCATTGGTAAATGATATTAATTAGTATGTAGTATGATGAATAAAATGATTGAGTTATTAAATGCCTAAATGCCCAATATTCGGAGCGCGTGCTTTCTACGTGAGCAAAATCTTCAATTTCACCATGGATTTTAATTTGCATGTCCAATTCATGTATTAGCTCAGAGAACCAATCACATTTATATGACATGGACATGCTGATTATATTTATGTCACTTTTCATCTTGAAGCACTGAGAAAAAGCCAAACAAATATTTTTGAGAATTTTGTTACATCGAAACATTAATTTGGTAAAAAAAATTGCATGAGATGCACAATATAACATGAAACAAGTTCATCATCTGTTTCACTGTGGCCGATATGTTACAAATCATGTTACCTAACAGTTGAACAGAAATATCATAAGTAACAACTGGTTAGTTGCATATAGACTGCAAATTTGCGCTTTTTGGGTTACATAGTAGTAATGATATTTGTTACAGATTGCGGTCTCTGTAACTCTCTAATTTGTCGCATAATGATTACTGACACTTAGATGTAACAAAATATGTTGCTTGGGTCACAGCTCATATCGTTGTTACAAGCGTACCAAGATAAACAAATTCATCAACCACTTCAAATCGTTCCCCATCTATCTCCACCTCAGAACCAACACCACGGGACCTCCCACGCTCCCTGCCAGCAACCATGTACTTTATTTCGGCAGAGTTTATGCTGATTCCCAACCTCGCTGCTTCCTTCTTAACCCAACCTCGCTGCTTCCTTCGATACCAAAGATATCAATGTCGTCCGCAAAACCAAGGAGCATGTGAGTTTTTGTGATGATCGTACCGTTTCTTTGCACGTTTGCTCTTCGTACTGCATCTTCAAGGGTGATGTTGAACAGTAAGTTAGAGAGCGCATCTCCTGCTTCGGTCCATCTATCGTTACGAACGCGACTTTTTTGTAGATTGGGCATATGATGCCTTCCAACCAGTCTTTCGGCATTTGTTTGTCCACCTAGATCCTCAGTATGATCTGGTGGATCGCATGATACAGTTGCTCGCTTTCCGCTTTTAGAACTGCGGCCGGGAAACCATCCTTCCCAACAGCCGTTGCCGTTTTTCAGCTCCCTAATCGCCTTTTTGATCTCCTTCTGTGTTGGTGGCTCCACAGCTTGTTCGTCACTCATGATCCTCATCCTGTTCATCCTTTGATCCTTCCACCCCTCACCGTTCAACAGCGCCCGAAAGTGCTGCTTCCACTTGGCTGCAACCGTCGGCTTATCCGTAAGCAGGTTTCCGTCATTGTCATTACACATGACCGGCGCAGAGAAATTTCTACTTCGAATTCTGTTGACTATTCTATAGAAACCCCTCGCATCGTTCCTAGCAAAGTTGTTCTGTGCTGGCAAGCACCTGCTCCTCGTGCTTGCGCTTCTTCCGACGGTGGACGCTATTTTCTGCAGCTCTTATCTCCCTGTATCTCTCTCTGTTCCGACGCGTAGCCGCAGTGAGCATGCGGCTCCTGGCACGGTTCCTCTCGTCCTTCGCTCTCTGGCGTTCGGCATCGAACCAGCCGTCAGGCTGTTTTCCATGCGTCGTGCCTACCACCTCTCTCACAATGGTACCGTGACTGCTACTCCACAGCCCATTTATGTCTTACATTAGCTCCTCTCGCTGTTATGCGATCCGTTGATCCAGCTCTCTGGCGTATTCTTTTGCTACGCTATAAACCTTCATCCGCTGTATGTACGCATCATATCTTCTGTGCAAGATTTCAGCACGTTCGACAACCTTGCGCGGATCTTACAAACGACGACATAATGGTCAGAGCCGATGTTTGGTCCACGAAAAGACCTAACATCAGTAACATCCGAAAAGTGCCGACCGACAATCAGTACGTGATCGATCTGAAAGCAGGCTTCTTTATTTGGATGCCTCCAGGTGTGTTTTCGAATATACAAACGTGGAAAATAGGAGCTACATATGGCCATTCCTCTGGCCGCGACAAAGTTTATCAGCCTCAGGCCGGTTTCATTGGTTGACAAGTGAAGGCTATGCCTTCCAATGACCGGACAGAAGAAATCCTCCCTCCCAGCCTGTGCGTTTGCATGACGACTTTTACGTCTTGTCTTGGACACTCATAGGTTCATTCTGGCTTTTCATAGAACTCATCTTTGGATTTGTCGTTTGTCGGTGCGTCGGTGTTTATTAAACAGTTGACGTTGATTATAATTATAATAATTATTTGAGAACGTATTCCGTGGCCGTTGTCCTCAGTTCAGTGCTATTCAACACTACTTTGAGCTAGGCTTTGAAATTTTTATACCATATTCTCTGATACTAAACATACCGATTGCAGTAAAAACATTAGTTTTTTGAAGCTGACTAATGACACTTCTTAATTGTGAAAACAATTCCGTTATGAAATGTAATTCATTTAAAAAGGAATATGATGATGGTTTTAGATGTATCTTCGTTGAATATTATTTAATTTTTATGCACCCAATCTTGAAAATTATCAATGAGAAATTAACTTTCATAAAATTAGATTTCATTGTTCATAGACACTTGATTCCTACATAATGAGACAATTCGATTACATTTATGAGTCTTTTAAAAATTCTCCAAATATTTATTCAACTGTAATCCTTTATCCGATTATGATATAAAGACATGAAAATCAATCTTTCTGATTGTCGTCTTTGTCTGATAAAACGTTGCCTCATAGACCGTACAGTAAAAGAAAAACCCCTTTCCGTCTAATCAAAAACATCTCTCGAAGCATCCGATATGAAACTTTATAGCTATTGTTTGTCGGTATACAGAGCCGAGAAGAAAGCTATCATCCACTAAATTCCGGTTATGTCTGTCTGCCACCAATTTCTCTGCCTGAAAAGTTTTGCGCTTTGCATATCTTCCAACCCGGGGCAAAAGACACACAATGTCGATGGATGGTGTCAAAAGGTCCATTCTTCGCTCATCGCGGCAGACAATCGCAAATGGATTTGAGCAACAACAACAAAAAAGCGCAGCATCGAAGGATCGAACACCCCAAGATAAATGGGTTCCGAAAGTACGCCAGCCACCTACATTATGTATGCTTGCCGCGTGCGTCGCATCGGGAGCTGCAGCTACACGGTGAAAAAAGTTTCCGACAACACCGGAACAAGCTTTCCCAAGAACAGGAAGTTGAACGAATTCGGTTAGTTAGTCTAATGCAGTCTGTCTCTCTCTCTCCCTCGCTGTGCTCCCGTAGTTAGAAATGTACAATCGCGTAGTTTTAGAAAAGTTTCTCCACAAAAGTTTACCGTGTCGATTGGAATGATAGCAATAGCAGTTCCGTGCTGGACCACCCGTGCACAAGGCACAAACAGGCAGAACGAATGAGAAATGTTTCCGCTTGCCACCAGGCAGGCTGCTGCCACTGGAACTCGTTTCGTGTCCGTCCAAGTGTTGATGCAGTTTGCTGATGTTGTAAAAAAATGGGGTGTGGTATGACGAAAAAAATAGTGCACCATAAAAGGCACGCTGAAAATGCACACCCCGGAAGCTGTGCCTGCGCTAGCACCTTCCGCTCGGGCAAAATGCGAACCACGAAGCGGGCCATCTAGTGTTTGAATATGCAACTATCGTTTCCGCTGGTTTCTTATCTTGCCCCGGGTTGTGTGCACTTTGGCAGCAGTAGCAGCAGAGCAGCATCACCGTCTAGTCTTTTACATGCTGAAACATCGGTGCAAAATGTAAATTCTTGCGGTTCACTGAGCAGGGCAGTATGAGGAGGTAGAAAAAAATGGAGGAATAACGAGCGAAAAAACGACGGCAAGGAGAATGCTGAGTATTGGAATTTTTATATGCACGGTCGCTCGCCATCGCGATCGTGCGGTTCGAGGAAATATTATTCCATTATAATCACTGCATACCCGTGAGCTGACTATCGGTTCGATTTAGTTAGTAGTAGTCTTCAGTGCTGCTGCATGTGCAGCATAAAAGTTTGTCCGGTTGGGTTGAAGGTGGGGGAGAAAACTTGCAAATGCCACTACTATTTTCGCACCCGTTTCGGTTGCTCCACGTATTTAGTAGTTTGTCGGGAGAAAAAAAAAATAACACCGGCTGCTGCCATTCAAGTGGTTCTCGATGGTTTTTCATTGAATTGCAGTTTTGCTAATGAAACATTAATGCTCTTATGGTGTAATCAAAATCGTTCGGGTTTATTTCCGACGGAGAATAGCTTGGTAAATATTTGGTAGGGTGATTGTGACAATGGTAACAAGAAATATTTTTCAAACTGTGTTTGTCAGTTTAAAATGTCTGGTAATTTTCATTATTTATTTTTTATTATATTTTGTTTATTTTCAATCATCAGAGCTTTTGATTCTTATTAAATGTTTTAATGTGAAAATTTTCATTTCATTGCATTCATTGCGATTTATTGTTTTTTTTTTTATCAGTTTAATTGTTTTATGTTTTATTTTTGAGTTTTTTTTTAAATTTATTGCTATTTCCTGAATTTTTATATCATAAATGTTACGACTAAATAGCCATTGTTTACCTAAACTTTACCAGCAGAGTGCTTTTTAATAATGGCTCCCCTCTAACCTCTGGTTTGAATTTGGCACATTTTTGAATGGCTGCCAAATTCCATGTTCACTATCTGACCACCGTTCGCCGGGGAGTCCATAGAAAAAGCATTGTTTTCAATTCCGCTCACTTAAACCTCGGCCTGGAGCCTTATCGAAAGCGTGTAGGGTTTTTCTATCTCTTCCCACGTTTCCCCCTGTTCTCTACCACCACTGGGACGCAAAGCCGTGAAGCCATTATTTTCAATTTAAAAGCCATGTTGGCACTTGTTCCAATTTCCGGACCAGATGTTTTCTTTTCGTGTGGTGCGTTTTAACGCCATTTTTTTACTCGTTTTACCCTTTCAGTTTTGGTCATGCTCGTATGTACGAGGTGAAGTTATTAGAGTACTTTCCGAGTCTTTCGATTTCGACTGTACAGTAATTATTGCCAGCGCTCTGGTCGCTTCTCCTTTGTACTGTCGGATAATTTATTCTCGCCATTATGGTGAATAATAGAAGCAATTAGATAACTTTTTGCCAACTTATGAGAATGTGTGTGTGTCTGTGAGAGATGAGGAGAGATTGTGGATTCAGGAGCTTGCTAAAAAGCTTTTGATTTCTACCCTCAGCTGTACGTATGATATCAGCCAGACCAAACTAGACCCGAGTATCCCTTCGGGTCATTCCCGAAATAATTAAACATTTCGGTTTGCTCGCTTGATCTACTAGTGTTTGTGGAATGAAGTTCGGACAAGCAGTCTCATACCAGAAGCTTTTGGTCACATTTCCGGACATCATTCGGCATTTTTATAACTTGATTTTTATGATTGTCTTTTTCTCTCGGTTGATCGTGTATCAATAGATATTCCAAGAGCATTGACTCTACCAAAAAGTGCCTTTTGATAGTTTGACCGCTTGTCCTTGCGCCGGAAATGGCTCTGAACAGTGTGAATCCACAACTTCTGGTGCATAAATTCCACCATTGTCCGATTAGTTTGTGGCACTGCATTATTAATGTTATTAGTTTTAAATGGGACTTGTTTTGCTCTAGTTTTCAAACTCTCACTCGGGTGTTAGTCGTACGATGAGGCACTACTGAAAGTGCATAAGCTGGACAGTGAGATAGGATGGAATGGACGATCGTGAAAATGCAGCCGAGTTTGGGTTCCTCTCGATTGCTGCTGGCATGTTGCCTCACTTTATTCGCTCGTTATGTCGCTCGCTGTGCAAGCCGGGAAAGAAGCGGACAGGATTGTAGGTTTCATTCACATTTTTGTAGCCTGCGGAAATACACAAAAAGCAGCTTTCCTCTGTTAACTAGTGCTTGGTCTTAACTGGTCAGCGTTTGGTATGTCAGTTTCGTTTATTGGTTATATACAGGACAAAAAAATGGACATTAGCTTGCATGTTATCGTACAACAAAAGTTGCTATAGATTTTGTGTTCTTGCATGGAACGGCGCCATGTTAGAAGGAATGAATGAATGCATTTGTGCACGAGCCTGACAGATGATACAAATAATTTTGAATATCATATAGGCACATTTTAACTACAAGACTTGTAACATACAACTTGTTGAAAATAATAAAACCCCAAACCCATGATATGTTGAAATCTCAATATTAGGGAATTCTGAACTCCTATAATTCTTAAATCCCAAAATCCTAAACGCTTGAAATAAAAAAAAAACAAATCCTCAGATCCCCAAAAAATCTCAGAATGCTAAAATGTTGAAGTTACAGTAAATTCCAGTAAGAGTCAACCGTCTTGCTGCAGTGCTCGGTTATACAATGAAGACTAACTTTTTGCATGCTAGCTTTTAGGCGTGACTACTGAGAGTTGAACTTCCGCAGGTGTGTTGAACAAGCAAAATAAGAAATCGTAAATTAGGGAATGAAAAGGGAAGTTAAACATTTTCAACAGTTGCACCGGCCGCGGTCAAGAAATTCCTTAAATCTTAAAACCTCAAACCCTAGAATCCTAAATTTTTGGATACCTTAAGTCTTGAACATTTTAAAATGTTTAAATGCTAGGCACTGATGGGACCTCAGGTCCTAGTTTCTTTGAATCTTAAAAATCTTAAAATCCCAAAATGTTTTGAAATAAAAGATGTCGAATTCCGGTTCCTAGTAAGCAGCTTAATCTAGCTCATTACCGTTTAAGTAATCAAGATGATTAATTGAGGTCATGCTCAGAGAACAGAAATCGAGTCAATCACCGACACCCAGAGAGGTGACCCCACACAGGACCTCAATTTAGGACCCATTGATTGATGGACAGGCACAAACGGCTTTACTTCCTCATGCAATGGAAGGCGTAATCCCATAGGGTTTTTCTCCTCAGAAAATTTCCCGGTGTCAGCCAGGATCAAATCTAGCCCAGTTGAGCTGGCAGTCAATGGATCACGGCACCCCACAACCATCGACCACCTATGTCGGTGTTGGGATTCAAAACCAGGCCACCAGCGTGGTTGACAAAGATGTTTCCAAAGCACCCGTCATTTTCGTCAAATTTTTCTATTTCAAATTCTTCAATTCCCTAATCCTGAAATTCCAAAATTCCAAAAATCCTAAAATCATCATAGAAATCCTGACATCTCAGTAGTCTCAAACCCGAAAATCCAGACACCTTACAATCCTAAAACCCCGAGGATTCTAAGTTATTAAAACTGAAGACCTAACTCTTAAATTCAGAATTCCAAGAAACCTCAAGTCCTCAAATTCTCAACTATTTGAATCTCCAATTTCTTAAATCTTTGATAAATAAATCTAGTAATCCTCGAAATCTGGACCTTCGATTCCCCAAATATCTAAATCCACGAATCTTCAAATCCTTGAATCATCAGATCTTTATAGGCTTAAATTCGAATATGGATAAATAGTAGGGTGGCAGCAAAAAGGGTCATGTCAAATTTCTGAAGCCGACCAAGTACATTTTGTTCATTGACCTGAAAAAATGATCTGTGCCAAATTCCAGCTCGGACATGATTAAGGGGTGCCTCATATTTATTTACCTGCTTGAAATCTTATACTTGATGTACCACAAAGATAGATCAACTAGTTTCCGTAAGGGTGGAAGCAACTACGAAAACCATGGAATTTTATGATATTGAAAGGAAAACAGAAACCTAACCTCTTAATCCTCCGTTACACACACTGTCATATTTCTTTGTAATTTCCCATTTTCAAAATATTGCTAGTCATGGCGCGAGTAGAGCAATGTTAATGACATAAGTTTTCTACTTTGAGTGCTTTTTTCCTATTCAATAACAATAGATTTCGTTTTAATTTTTTTTTGAACCACCCTGATGAAATTCAAGTTTAAGATACCAAATGAACGATAAAATAGTTTACATTTGGTTTGGAATGAGTTGTGAAAATGACCAGAAGCCAGTTTTCGAATATTCCATATCAAGGCTTCGGTTGGCCAGAAAAGGCAGAAAAGTCCCAGAAGAATATTTGGCCAATTTTTTTTTCTCGATATAACAATAGATCTCCACGTTTTATGCATTTTTAAGTCATTTGACATCGAAAAAAAAGTTTCGATTTTCCCAATTTGTTGTAGGGGAACTGCTCCATTATTCATCTCATTAAGCCGATGTTCACAAAGAGTGAATCATTTAGCATTGTATATTTAGTAAAATTATCTAGATTTATCCTGAATTTTGTAAAACAAACCATTTTTGACAACGCTTCCATATCCATCTCAAAACTTAAATCACTGCTCAATTATAGATCTCATGACGCCCCCACATTAATCACACTGTTAATCATGAATGAATCACATTATCATGAATGAACGTAGCTGCAGCCCTTCATAGTAAGTTACCTAGATATCCGGTGTAGTTGTTTACGTGCAAATTTGGTAACCTAGGTAACCACTGCAGTGCTGTAGATGTATGTCAATTATGTCGGAATAATTCAACATTTTCAGTATGATTTTTTCGTATTAACAGAAACTGGTTTGGCAACTTCTGATTTTCTTCAACGCAGTGAAAACAGATGAAAATACATACAGTTGAAATTTAGGAATTGTAGAAATTCATCTCATATATTTCTGCTAATTTAAGCTTGTTTCAGGAAATTTGAGGTGAACATTTTAAAGATTAAAGTATTCTTAGTGTAGTGAGTGATTTTGTTTAGTGATTAAAATAAAAAGTGGTCCGCTAGTGATGAAATAAACTTTGGTTGGCTGCTGAACGAGTCCCGTTGTAGCCGTATAGAACAATGCGCCGATTTTGTTTTCTGAGGTAGGTGATTGAATTAAATGAGTTTTCGAGTGCAGATGCCCGACTATAATATCAAATGTAGTGCCTCTAAATGAGTTTTTGGGGATTATACTTTATGAGGAGTCTAACGCGAACTAAGAAGAATCCATTCCATGGATTATCAGATTGGTTTAAGAAGAAAATATGCGTCTTTTCCTGTTCTCAATTGTGTTTTCATGGTTTATGGGATGAATTATGGGCTGAGATGAATAATGGAGCAGTTTCTCTACCGTTGGTAGATTTTCTAGGGTCGAAAAATCACAACTTTGAACGCTTTGAGGCATCCCTAAATCATGTCCGAAAAACCACACCCTTGGTGCTACATTCCGATTCGAAACTTGTTCTTCTGTTTTTAGGTAAATTAACAAAATGTACCTGTTCGGTTTTTAAAATTTGATGATGAAAATTCTTCCATGCAGTCATTGCCACCCTATTATACAGTGTCGTGTCGATTTTATCACGGTTTTTTTGTTCACGCTTTATTTTTATCACTCTCATATTTATCACGCAAAGCATTTCGGTTTTATCACGTTTCTGAGATATTCAAAAAATATAAAAACACAAATTAATCCACTGCTTGATGAGATATAGCCAATGTCATGTGAACTTAATAATTTGCTGAAACTACCATTTCAATTACCAGAAAAAAATACTGTTTGATAATTTCTGCTGGATTGAATTTTTACTCTAAATAATACACTTTTGGTAGTCCAATGGTTTTACTCCATTTCAGTTTCCAAAAATTCGGCGGCGTTAACAAGGGGAAAATAGACCACTTCTTGTATCCTGCAAAGAATGGAATCATCGCCAATCGAATCGACCAATTCTACATAAAAAATGATTTCCAAAAAAATCAAATCGGTAACTTCATTGCGATAAAAATAAATTGAGAAATTCACAGAGTGAATTTTCAGGTTTGAGGTTGGTTTCGCATCGTGAATTTTGGTCCATAGCAATAAAGATTGGATTCGGAAAAAAATGCGACACATTGTTTTGGGTGTAACTTATTATTGCCTGGATAATGAAATTTTGGGTAATACTTGTTTAGAGTGTTATGTTTATGTGTGACAAATTTTATCGCGATCTGTCAAGTAGTTTCCGGGATGCATTCGAAACAAGAAGAGCTACGCCAGCAAATTTTGGGCGCGGTGATCGATAATCCTGGTCAGTGGCACAGATGGATCAGCAAAAGGCTTTGAATCCACCATTCCACCTGAAAGCGACCGAAAACCGAAAACGGAAAAAGTTTCGATTTTTTCAATTCCCCCTCGGTAGATTTTCGAGGGTCGAAAAACTACAACTTTGAGCGCTGTGAGGCACTCCTAAATCATATCCAACTGAGCTGAAATTTTGCACTGATCATTTTTTGTGTCAATCAAACAAAACGTTCATGGTCGGTTTTTGAAATTCAATGATGAAATTTTTTTCCATACAGTCAATCGGAATTGAAAAGGGGTTATGCAAAGTTGTGGAAACTCTTCATACGTTTTCTCAAGAAGCTTCTCCTTTACGTCGTCGGTTTTAGCGTTTGTCTACGCATACAATTCGATAAGACCGTATTTGAAGAATCCGCTCTTGATTTTCAATACGCATGATTCCCAAATGCCACGAAACCGACGCCCTGTTCTCTAATTTTTACCTCCAGCAACTCTCTGGCCAAAACCGTTTTCGTTTGCCTTGGTCACACGTAGAACATACTTGTGCAAAAGTATTTGGTCAAAATGTTGTGCATTTTCAGCAGTGCTGATAAAAGTCATTTTCCCCAGCAAAATTCTTCGAAAATTACAGCCAATCATTTTCAATTTTCACTTCCAATGATCGCAGCACTCTTTTAGATATACTAGATTTTCGTCCTAGTAACGTGCTGTTATACTCAGATGAAATAGATCGCGCGCATCGTTCACGGTTACGAAATAAAATTTGACGACAAATGCAACCAAATGATCTTCACTTCAAAGCGAAAAAGAAAAACAAACAGTCCACTCAACCAAAATAAACCTCACCGAAACACTTTTTCACTGACACTGACCAATGCCTTGACAATCTTCGTTAACTGATAAACTGATTTTGTTGTCTTGCTTCCATCGCATGAAATATAATGAGGTGTTCTGACAGTTCACTTCCATGCAAAAAGCGGGAAGAGAGAACTCTGAAAGGATTGTAAAAAAATAACGTTTATGGATGCTTTTTTCCACTTTCACTCAAGAGTGTCAACAAATATCAACCCTGACACAGACTTCGCAGCCAACTGTTTAGAGCAAGCGCACCGGTGAGTTGTCATTTGAGTTGCTATTTTCACAACGCTGGCCGTTGCTATTTTGGATAGCAACCGATTTTCGCACCGGTCGTTGCTAATGGGGATTACCAATTCCACTATTTCTTTTTCACACCGGCAGTTGCCAATTTCTGAAGACCGTCACTAGCCAGCGTTGGCAAAATGTTTGTTTGTGATGTATTTCGCATATTTTTTGCGGATCTAGTAATAACCAACTTATCCGTCTGTCAATCGTTTCCGGATCTACGACTTTCTACTTCATAAAATGTTCCCTCCATTTCACATAACTTTGTTTTAACTTTGTTTCCGTTCTCCCAAGTTATCGATAGCATAATTCTTTTGCAGATTTTTTTACTTGTGCGTACATAAATTTTTTCATCCTTATATGTTTATTTAAAGTAATTCCGTAAAACTGGACACGTCCCGCAACGTTGGCTTAAATGACTATTCTACTGAAAGCTGGCGAACTGTCATTAGTTGTATTCTGTATTTCATGCTGTCTCGGTTCCCACAGTTTGCTATTATTATTTGAAAATTTGCCGCCAAAAAGAACTTAAATATAGAACGCGTAAATTGTTTTCGATTATTTGATTGATTCTACTGCCGCGAATAGCATGCCAGTCCCACCTGCATTTTCAGCAAGCCGAGAAAAACGCGTTTTTATATGATTTTATAACATTGCTTTTTACGAGATTGGACAATATGTTTGGATGTTTTCCAGCAGTTTTTCATAACAAAGTTCATGAGGTCATCCATTGTTACGAAACTATGCATTGTTAGCTACCATTTACGCGTAATAACTCAATTTTACCGAAAATGCAAATGGGACTGACTTGCTATGCGCGGCAGTCTAGTGATGAAGAAAGTGATTTCGCAAAACAAATTTACTTATACGCGATTAAGTAAATGGTTTTTGGGAAGATTCGGGGCGACTCTCAGCCTAGTAAATACCCAAAAAACCGCCATACGGAGGAAGGTGCCATCCAGCGTTTTAACAACGGTCTATACCGATGACCATTCCCAACGCCGCATTCGAACGCATCTTAGGTTGTTTTTGAAGATTAAAACAGCGGTAAAGGAGGAAAATGGTTTTTTATACAACGACCGAACGAAACGGGAAAATAGTTGGTAATACTCCTGAGCAGATTTGCTCAAACCTTCCAGGTTTATTGAATAATATTGGCCAATCTTGTGAGGATTTGAGCTTTCCGCATCGTTAAGGTTGCCGACCGAAATGCCAACCAAAATGGTCATCTCAATGAAAACCTTACAAAATGTTTACCTGCCCGAAAAAACACCCTGTGCAAAATTTCAGCTCAATCGGAAATAAAATTGAGTAGTGGTTCATGCCGACACTTGCGTCCTACGACATGTTTAACAAGCGAGGCAAAACACTTCGTCTTCCGAGGCCGACCAATTGAGTCCGCATTCAAAACACTCAGCATCTTCGTAATATTATTACGAACATTCACTATCGAGCACAAAAAAAAACAACAGTTTGACATTTCATCAAATAGCAGCGATTCGGCTCGTTGCTATCGCGTTGCCAAATTTAATAACTCGCTACTACCCGAGGTGGGGATTGCTATTTCCCAAACCAACATAGCAACGCCCGGTGCGGTTGCCGCGTTATGGTGGGAGTTGCCAAACTAGCTTTAGAAACTTCAATTTAGCCACTGGTGGGCTTGCTCTTAGTGTACAGGACAAGTGGAGGGCTAGCGCTACGATCCTACTTGACACTAACAGTCGAGACTCGAACCTACGACGACTGGCTTGTTAGGTCAGCATCATACCTCGAGACCATCTGGGATATATCATGTCCGATTAAGCTGAAATTTTGCACTGATCATTTTTTGGGTGAATAAACAAAATGTACCGTAGAATGGGGTGAAACTTATCAGTGGGATGAAATTGATCACCTGAAAATTCGTGATAACAAATACTAATCAAAAGATATTGCTCTTACAACACTAGGCAATATTAACGTATCCTTAAACGCAACTTTTGCATGATTCACATACCTGTCAAAGTTAGCCCTTGCATGCCCGGTGCAATTTTTCATATTTTTGAAAAATTCTTCTAACTCAGTCAAAACTTAATCAAATTTGATCAAACAAGTTTTCAAATAACAAAAAAAAGTATTGAATTCACTTGAAGTAATCTTAGTTGAGGGTTAATTACGTTAAATTTGGAGAAGTGAGAAAAGTTTGACAAAAGCTCAAAAAAATGTAATTTTCAACAATGATCATTCCATACCATTAAAGACAAAGATTTTAATTTCAGAGTTAGTTTTTGAGCTTTTGCAACAAACCGAATTGAAATCCGTCTAACGACGATCAAATAAGAGCAAATTTAGCAACAAGCAGCTCGTGAACCAAAATAAACAAATTTTAACTTGAAATATCGTTTTATTTGGTTTCCAAACTAGCTGTAAATGCTATTTTTTCAGTACAGAAATCATCATTTATCTTAAGCATATCGAAAAACAAACACTTTGCCAAAAGAATGTATGGATTTCAATGGTGATCAATTTTACCCCAATTTACCTCATAGTACCTTATAGAATTATCTAATTTATTTCATGAAGTAGACGATAGAAATTTCACCAATAGCCATAGAGGTTTACTGGAGCACATACCAGTACTTGTTTCAAAATTATACTATTTCGGGAAAAATGTGCATGAAGCTAGTTAATTGGAAATTGTTATAAAAATTGATCAATTTCACCCCGTTCCATGGTACCTGGTCGGTTTTCAAAATTTGATGATGAAATTTTTTCCATGCAGTCATTGCCACCCTATTATACAGTGTCGTGTCGATTTTATCACGGTTTATTTTGTTCACGCTTCATTTTTATCACTCTCAAATTTATCACGTTTCTGGGATATTAAAAAAATATTATAAAAACACAAATTAATCCACTGCTTGATGAGATATAACCAATGTCATGTGAACTTGATAATTTGCTGGAACAAACACTTCAATTATCAGAAAAAAATACTGTTTGATAATTTTTGCTGGATTGAACTTTTACTCTAAATAATACATTTTTGGTAGTCCAATGGTTTTACTCCATTTCAATTTCCAAAAATTCGGCGGCGTTAACAAGGGGAAAATAGACCATTTCTTGTATCCTGCAAAGAATGGAATCATCGCCAATCGAATCGACCAATTTTACATAAAAAATGATTTCCAAAAAAAATAAATTGAAAAATTCACAGAGTGAATTTCCAGGTTTGAGATTGGTTTCGCATCGTGAATTTTGGTCTATAGCAATAAAGGTTGGATTCGGAAAAATGCGACACTTTGTTTTGGAACTTTTTATCGCGTCTGTGAAAATTGATGAAATTTTGGGTAATACTAGTTCAGAGTTTATGTGTGATAAGTTTTATCGCGATCTGTCGAGTGGTTTCCGATATGCATTCGAAACAAAAAGAGCTGCGCCAGCAAATCTTTAGCACGGTGATCAATAATCCTGATCAGCCGCACAGGGAGATCAACAGAAGGCTTGGAATCTACCATTCCACCTGAATGCGGCCGAAAACCGAAAACGGAAAAAGTTTCGGTTTTACCAATTTCCCCTTGGTAGATTTTCAAGGGTCGGAAAATCACAACTTTGAGCGCTTTGAGGCACCCCTAAATCATGTCCGATTGAGCTGAAATTTTGCACATATAATTTTTTTTCGGGCCAATGAACAAAATGTACCTGGTCGGTTTTTGAAATTTAATGAGGAATTGTTTTTCCATACAGTCATTGCCATTCTAGTGTTTATGTCCAGTTCAATTCTCCCAGCTTCTCTTCTGAGAGTCGTAAAAGCCCCCTTCATAGCTCTCTGATTAATGGTGCAGTTTCTCTGCACACCTACCCTTCCCACGCTAAGCTATGTGAGCCTGTCCTCTTGCTTCAGACCATCCAACGTCAACGCACCCTAAAATACGTCTGCTGTTTTGACGCATGATGGAAAACCATCAAGAGTCGCACGTATCAGTTTGTTTATTCTCTTTTGTTGAAAAACCATGTTGAAGTTCGTTGTATTTCACTGAATCGTACGCTGCCTTGAAGTCTATAAATAGATAGAGTTTTTGCAAGTTCTGCTCTCGAAACTTGTCGAAGATCTGTCTGAAGTTGAACATCTGGTTCAATGTATATCGTCTCGCTTGTAAATCGCACTGGTATTCCCCAACGAAGGTTTCCTGCAACAGCCGTAGACTGAGGTACAACATACGAGATATGATTTTTATTTCTATGTCAAGCAGTAAATGTAGAGTTGACGATTTAAAAATGTGTAATGACTCTTGTGCATGTAACAGAGTAGGTGTTATTAAATATTTTATTTACTCAATTCTCATAACATACTCAATTCTCATAACACCGATGCATGGTGCTACCCCTTAAATAAAGCCCTTTAATGATCGTAATTACTAGTAGAGTACTGGATGCTGCTGATTGTTTTTGACATATGTGAAGAAAATGGGTCCGATTCAAAATTACTTTGGGAAGGTTGCACGATTTGGACCTTTTCATGTTTAACAGTCTACCCCTTACCAGTTGTTGGCGACCAGATTCGGCAGTTTTCTTACCAGTAACTCAGCCCTTGTAGCCGTTTGTTAAAAATGAATTTTGCGAAGAAGATCTCAAAAGGCTTACTTTCGTTACTAAGTGAGGATCTAGCTGTGCCTAAAAATCTTTAACTCTTTATCGTTAAAAGTATGGAGCTTTCAATAACTTACTTTTTAACTTTTTTTAAAACGACACTTGCAGAGTACTAAATGAATCTTGAAAATAATGACTCATGTAACAAAACTATGCCAAAATACTCATATTGACAGGCTAATAAAGGAAAAACATTCACTGCGAAAAAAACAATCTCATCGTCAACTTCATTACTTTAAATTGATACTGTATTTGACAGCCCCGAGGGAAGAAATTCCACCCCAAAACTTCAACCCAAGTGGTTGAAAGAAGCGATGCAGCAACAGGAAAACACAACCGGAAAGGGTTGCCTTCAAGCACAGTGAAACGCGTTGACAGTCAAACGGAATGACGGCCGCAGTTGTGAATTGCGTCTCGCACAGACTGAAGAGCGAAGGTTCAAATGAATCTGATACCTACTTTGCATAAGCGGAAAATGCTTTTAGCGAAAGGAATGACTCCTGGCTCGAAACAAACGCTTTGCCAGTGGTCTCGGATTATTCGGATGTCATAGCGCGGATAGAGCGCGCCGAGAAGCTCAAGTGCTGGTGAAAAGTGTGCGAAAAGTTGAAATGATTCTAAACTTGCTCATTAAGCGCGCTGGCAAACCTCGCAACGTTCGCAGAGTGGCCTATTTAAAGGGCGCTAGCAAACAAGCATACACACACAAAAAACACACAGAGTAAGTTACGAAAAACTCATCCTGCAAACCGGGGGGAGCGAACGGAAATGGTTTGGATGATTTAAACTTTTTGCTTCCGCTGAACGTTTAAGCTGTCAGCCTAAATAACCCCGCCTCGTTTTGGCTCGTTCCACATCTCCCTGCGAGTAGCTACTCTCAGGGGGGCGGTCGCTTCAGTGTGGGAAACGCCTCGTGGGTTGAGGCAACTTCCAAAGACCTTAGCGGGGAGTGTATGTTAATGCTGTAATTTAAATTGCGCACTTCTATCAAATATATGTACGGTGAGGTACAAGTTAGTAAGCCAGTTGCGACTTTCAAGCTGTCACTTGGGAAAGGAGTCCCACATCAAATTGGATAAACGAGGGGGGAAAGGTTGGAAATGGTTAAGAGTACTGCTTGTTCGCATATTCAAATGAGTGAATTTCACACTGGTTGGGCGAATCGAGACTAGCTTAGATGTGTGGGCGCTGATAACTGGCAGGAATGGCAACTGGCAAAGTGTATTCGGTTGTATGTTGACTTGCAAAGTGTTGTCAGGGTGATGTTTTAATGAAGTTTTCTTCGTATCTTGGGTTTTTGGTTTTCCGAATGTTTTTCTTATAGGACGAGCAAAAGCAATTTTCACTCTTTTCAAGATAAAAAACCTAAATTAATCCACCTAGTGGTGCAGAAACCTTTGTTATACTAACTACTAGCTGAATGTACCCGGCCTTGCTCGTGTAAAAATTTCTGCTTTATTTATAACTAGCTGAATGTACCCGGCCTTGCTCATGTAAAAATTTCTGCTTTTTTATAATTTTCTATATTTCCATATATTTTTTCCAGCCCGAGCATTTCAAATAATATTTCTATTTTAGTAATAAACTTGCTTATATACCACCTTTTTCGTTGATTCACAATCGATGCGGAGGCATCCCAATTGGGTCGAGTGAGTTCAAAAACTCCGTTGGAAAATGGATTGCCTCATCAGCATCTTCGACAGTATCAATTAACTTACAATAAACTCAAATTACATAATCAATATCCTAGGCTCATCTCTAATAATTAAAATTATTGCTTGCTAAGTCTTCTCGTTTTACTTTTTTTGTGTAAACAATATCAATATCATCGTTATAGTTGAACATCAGTCTTCATGAATTAATTAATAATTTGGAAATACGGGGACTATCTCCAGATTTTTCTCAAGTTTTGAATAACTTCCAGTGCAGAAAAAAAACCTTCGCGATACCAAACGTTCGGACACCAATTTTCGATTTAGAGGAATCAACTCTGACTTATGAACCTAATATCAGGGAGTATTTGAATATTTTTCTTCAGGAATTTGAAAATAGCGTTGGACGCCCGTTGTCATTTTCTGAACATAGTTCTCTTTCTAGAAATAGGTCGCTTTTTACGCGGTTTTTTTGCGCGGCTTTTTAACGCGGATTCCGGAATTTACGCGGTATTTATTTTTGCGTGGATTTCGGTTTCCCTTTACTCGGAATGCAGAATTAACGCTGTTTTTTATGCGTATTCCGGAATTTACGCGGTTTTATTTTACACGGATTCCGGAATTTACGCGGTTTTTTTACGCGGTATGTATCCCCCACGTAAAAAGTTGCTTTAGTGTATTGACATTAGTTAACCATTTTACTTAGTTTTACACAGCTTGACAGAAAACAGAAATCGCGGAATTGATTTCTAAACAACGTTTCAATCAAGGGAATGGTATGGTAGCCTTCAAGCGTTACGAACATCTATTTCTGTACCGTTTGTTCCAAAACTACTTTTTCTGCTGTCACAGTTTGCTTCACTTTGCTTTGGGACACAATTAATGTACTAAATATTACTTAGAATATCACATACCATGTGAAAACCTAAAGAAACCCGATCAGAAGAGCATAACTAAAAAATTACAAAATTCTATCAACGTGAGATACAACTAACATATTTTGATACAATTTTATATTTTTCCATATAATTTTGATAACAAAATTGAATCTGAATGAGTTATAATAACAAAACCTGAAATGAAGTAGTTCTGAAACAAGTCTAACTAATTTTTCGTTTTTATCAAAACCTGTTGTTTCTAACAATGTTTGTTATTATATTGTTTTATATACTATCTTATTTTGTTAGAAAGCTGATACATTAGTAACAAATTTTGATATGTGTTCAATACTAGTAGAATCATTTCTGTTATAATTTCTGTTATTTTAACACCTAACGGGACACAGCCTGTAAGGTTTTTCCCGTAACAAAATAACAACTTCTGTTACATTTTTGTTTTTTCTTTCTGATCGGGAATTGCTCAAAACTGTCTATTAATAATTGCAGTCAACATGTAGCCGGTTTGCCCGAATCAACATAAGATAAGGGTAATCTGCCCATTTTTCGGGTGCCAGTGCCAGTGATGTTGGTAACGCGTCAAATGTATGGTAGCTGACAGCGATGCCATTCCCGTGGTTTCAATATTTCGTCCAAGCCTTCTTCTGTATTCTAGTAACCTTTGCAGAAAATGTAATCCGCCACGCACGATTTAAAAATTTGGGCCGGAGATGAATATTTGGATTCTGGACGTCATCTTGAATTCGAAAATATGCATATTGCAGAGCATATATTCGTTTTTCATAAAACTCTAAAACCGGAAGTCGCCATATTGAATTTAAAAAATGTCATGGGATTTTTAGTTCTGCTTTCTAAAAGATCCGGGTTCCGGAAATACCAATGTTTGGAGGTTTGTAAACGTTTTCTACAGTTGCATACAGCTTCCCAGCAAGTCGCCAAAAACATCGGAAATCATATTCCGGTCCCTAGACATCAACTTCTGGCCATGACCGACAGAGGCCATGGAAGTTATCGTACCTCTTCAAAAAGTTTCCATAGGGCACTAAAAGACCTGATTTTCTTATAAATTAAGACCCCCTCCCTCTTTGATAGCTGTTCCTTTCTCTTTTCGACATCATGTTCCGGTCTCTGGAAATCAGTTTCCGGTCTCCAGATATGACCAAAGGCCTAAAAACCATCGTATTCATTCAGAAAGTTCCCATAATGCATGAAAATAGATTTTTCGATCAATTAAGACCCTCTCCTCCTTTGGGGGTTGCACCTCCTTCTTCACACTATTTCTATGACCACTTTCTCTGTACAAAGAACACGTATGTCAAGTTTGGTTAAAATCGGTACAATCATTCGAGAGTTATGCTGGAACATACATACATACATACAAAACTTTTTTTTAAATAAATAGCTGGATTGTAGGAGCTCTTATCTTATTTGATCGCATCGATCAAATAAGACTAAACTAAATCAAATAAGACTTAACTAAATTTTTATTCGGTAATAGTTGAGCTTCAGCAACTTTTCCAAACATATTTTTCATCCAAAACGCTAAATTGGACTCTCCGTTATCAAATTATGCAAGAAATATGTCAAGAAATCGTTCCAAAAACGGATCAAAGCAGGTTGGATGTTTTGAAACACTTCTCTAAAAACATTTGCATGAAAGCCGATTTTCGGCTGCAAACAGACGTCACTACGTTTCAAAAAAGGTCATTATTTGGAAATATATGATCGATTTTCGTATGACGACGTCATTCCGTTTCCGAAAATACCCATATTTCCAAGTATATAATTCAATTATTAATTTTCGCAGATTTCCAGAAACCGGAAGTCGGCAACCCAAGTTTCAAAGTATCGTCAGACACAGATAACCGGTTCTTAAAAGTCATTTTTGCTCCGAAAATACCAACATTGGGAAATTTGTGAGCGTTTTCCACAGTTTTAAATGGCTTCCCAGAAACCGGAAGTCGCCATATTGGATTGAAAATGGCATCGAACATCATGTTTCGGTCTCTGGACATCAACTTCCGGCCTCCAAATATGACCAAGAACCCGAAAATCATCAAATTTCAATGAAAGGTTTCCATCATGTATAAAAATTTATTACTTTTGATCCCCTCCTTCTTTAAGGGTGACCCCCCCCCCTCTATCCAATATTTCTATGACCACTTCCTTTGTATAAAGAACACGTATGCCAAGTTTGGTTGTAATCGGTTCAGGCCTTCGAGAGTTATGCTGGAACATACATACATACATACATACAAAACTTCTCTTTTATATAAATAGATTACTTTTTACATATTTGGCCAGTCACTTACAAACCGTATACCATCATAAGTCCAATTTCAATAATGAATGAAATGAATTTGTAAGATAGTTTTCAGAGAGTTAACCAAAGACGATCATTGAATTAAAGCTTGACGTGGTTTTTGCAAATAATATGAATGTTATCACTGGAGTACATGAGTCGTATTTTCTCGATCACAAACCCATTTCTAATGCTGGCTAGAAGTAATTGAATTTTTTTTTGAGATAATCGAACGTGGGGAAACTGTAATAGATAACAATGACGCTGATTTCACAACAGCGATGCGGTTCTACTTATTCGCTTTGTTTTCAGAAATCGCAGGGTCTAGATTTATGAATCAGCATCAAGTTTTTTTTACGAATTGAAGCAAACTTCTACAAACCTGCTCTCGAAATATAGTTTAAAATTATACAGGAAAAACATATAGCTATTGATGAAAGTTGTCAATTTAATTCTATCTCAAATGCATTATCTGAAAATGAAGGTTCTCCATGATCTTTGAGAAATTTAGATTTTCAAAGTGTATGCGAGAACATTATTCTTTTCGAAGGCCTAGGCTGTATGTTTAGTATATATTTTATAAGAAGTGAGGACGGGAGCTTCGGAAGAAAAGGAGCTAAGTAAGCATTGCAGTTTCTTCTAAAATCTGGTTCAAATTTTCAAGAAAAAGCTACAGGGTAATTTTTTTACACCAGTAGGGACGCACTACGAAGAGTGTAAAGATAATGAAAAGTTGTCCATGATTGTTGATTTCCTTTGAGAAATAAATAGCGATACGAAAAAAAAGGGATAGAGAAGAGGAAAGAGCAGTGATAGAGAAAAATTATCCAGAAAGTGAAGTATCCCATGTCTAAAATATACTTTGGTCAAAACTCTACAGTTCAAGCAACCAATAAAAGATCGCACTCAGTATTATTTTCAAAGAGCTCTGGGGCTTTCATTTGAGCATGCGAACATCAAAATCGGAATAAGCGTTCTGTAAAAAGAGTTTTTTTTTGTTATTTTTCTTTTTTTACTACACATATAAACAACATATTTACACATACATATGTACAGGCACACATACACAAACATACGTAAATTGTTCAATTCGTCGATCTGAGTAAATTGGTATACAACACATGGCTCTCCGTGCCATTAATTTTGCCTTAAAAGTTAAATGTCTCATATAAAAAATACTCTTTGATCAATATTTTAAAATCTGAGCCACTAATCAAAAATCCACTTGGTAGCATTCTGGGGGAGCACAGTAGCTTTCGTTTGCGTATAAGATCATCAAAATCGGATATTGCGTTCTGTAAGAAAGGTGCGTTAGTATTTTGCGGCACATACATACAGACAACATACATACACACACATACACTCATACACACACATACACACATACACACACACATACACACGAACAGACATTGCTCAGTTCGTCGAGCTGAGTCGAATGGTACATACGATTCGGCCCTCCGGATCATGGATCGATTTTGCGTTTTTCGACCGATTTTTAACCTTTGTTTAGTATAACAAAGGTAAAAAGGCGACTTCACTGTTACTGTTACAAATATGCTTTCATGAACTGGTAATAAGTAAGAGTAAGAAACTAATAATAATTCCAGTTTCAAATAAGGTTTGGCTTTTTTTCAATATACAGTCAGGTTTTTTTTTACGCGGGGGATAAGTACCTCGTAAAAATAACCGCGTTAATTCGAAAATTCGCGTAAAAAAACCGCGCTAATTAAAAAATCCGCGTAAAAAAAACGCGTGTATTCAAAAATCAGCGTAAAAAAAACACGTTTTTTTTTAAATCCGCGTAAAGAAGTCCAGCAAGAAGGGCTTTAGAAAAAACCCGAGACGCTTTAGAACCAGTATTTAAAATTGTCCTCTTTGACAGTCATTCTGGATCTTTTGGTGGGCGGAGAGTATTTTTTGGACTAAGTCTTTTACTCGTTTCTGGTTCCAACCCACGTTAATTCGGAAATTTGTGAAATTTTTTTTGAATTAGCGCGGTATCGCGTAGAAAAAAAACGCGTTAATTCAAAAATCCGCGTAAAAAAACCGCGTTCATTCAAAAATCCGCGTAAAAAAAACCGCCGTAATTCAAAAATCCGTGTAGAAAAAAACCTCGTAAAAAACCGCGTAAAAAAAACCTGACTGTACCATTATGCAGCATCCGCAGTCTGTATTATGTTTTCAATTCGATAATTTTTAGCTTCTCTAGCTGCACACACTGTCTGCCTTTAATTAACTTAAATGTTGACGGGAAAAAATCGCTGTAAAAATAAAAATTAGTTTGAAAAAACTTAGCACTGGGTCATTCCATGTCAAGTGTCCAAGGAAATGCATCGACCATCTCCGATTTCGATCAAAACTCGTGAGTCGATGTATTTTGGGCCGGAACTTATAAGTACAAAGTGTTGTACCGATTGGTGGACCCCTTGGCCAATGGGACTGCCTCCACTTTTTGCGAATTTAGCAAAACACCTTTTTTATTTTGTGAATATCTCCGGACCCTGAGGAGCTACAGGTGATATTGACATATCATTTTGAAGGGTTTTAGATGTAGAATCGAACTACGTGATCAATTTTTCTCTGCAGTGTTGCCAACATTGCTTTCTTTTCGATTCAAAATTTAATTTGCAATTTCCTCAAAATATCCCCCTTTCGATTTTGATTTTGACCACGCCAATGTGTTTAGCAGAAGATTTTACATAGGAATCACTCATCAGCAAAAAACAAAATGTAGCGTTCCAGAGATACAGCATTTTCAAAATTGCAAGATTTTGGTTTTTGTCTACGCACGAAAGCGCTTCTACATAAATTGCTGCTATCTTAATGGTATCTTAGCAGGCTTTTGTGTAATCGAAGAGTTGTTCTTTAGAGGAGCATCCGTTAATGAAGTAACGCAAAAAATCCCGTTCTAGAACCATTTTCACGAAAAGTTACAAAAAATTTTTGGTCACACTTTTCGTATTTGAACTCAACCTGTTTTTTGTTAAATGTACACTTTTGCCCATGATTCTAATTTTGGAACCAACTTGTGACATTTTTAATGACGTGAAAAATTGCTGATTTCAGATTTCATTTCATAATCCTGCATATTTACATTCAAGACCACATGTTCAAACAAATCTCCGAACGCATCCAAAATATTTTATCATAACCTTCATTGTAGAAATCATCCTCGCTCAATTTCAAACCGTTAAAACAGGGGAATGGTCATGTTTTTCCTGATTTAAGGTTTGCTATGATTTCAAAATTGTAAACAATGTGTCTCATCACGGGGGCAGTTATTTCATTCTTGAAGATGGTGTGTTTAATTGGATTGTATTTAAAACAAATTTGTATCGCTGGAAAACGTTATTGGTTATCACAGCAGCTTACGCGATGAGATTTACTAGCTACTAAGGGAGCATGCATAAATGTGGTAGCTTTTTTTAGTTTTTTTCACCCCCTTGTCCGTCTCCCACCGTAGCATTTCGTCACAAAGTCAGACCCCTATAGATAATTACGAAGCCTTATAACAAACTCCACACACTCCCTTCCCCCCACCCTCACGCCACCCCAAAGACTGGTTTTGCAAATTGTATTATTAAAAACATACATTGTATCATAAATGAATAAGACATGACAAAGAATTATAAATGACCATAAACAAACAAAGCCGTGAAGAAAAAAAATTAGAATAAATCAAAATTTTTTAATTTCATATCTGCTACGTAGCTTGGATTGACCCCCTAGCCTCTTCCTCGTCAAATTTCGTCACAAAACTGCTAGTCGTTGCATGTTCGAGTCCCGGCACGAGAGAAGACTGTTATTATCAGTAGGAATCAGTGGCTGCGAAGCCTGTGTCAAATTAACAGAACAGAAAAAGCCCCCTCCGCTCTAACCCTGGGTAAGAAGAAGAAAAAGAAGAATATAGGCAGATGAATGTTATAATAGGCTTACTTGCTCTATGACGTGCTGTGATATAAGCAAATTACGATATTCGGTTATGATAAAATATTTTGGATGCGTTCGGAGATTTGTTTGAACATGTGGTCTTGAATGTAAATACGTTATTAAAAATGTCTCAAGTTGGTTTCAAAATTCGAATCATGGACAAAAGTGTACATTTAACAAAAAACAGTTTGAGTTTAAATACGAAAAGTGTGGCCAAAACTCTCCTTTAACCTTTCGTGAAAATGATTCTAGAGCGGGATTTTTTGCGTTACATCATTAACGGATGCTCCTCTAAGGTACATCTCTTCGATTACACAAAAGCCTGCTAAGATACCAGCAATTTATGTAGAAGCGCTTTCGTGCGTAGACAAAAACCAAAACCTTGCAATTTTGAAAATGCTGTATCTCTGGAACGCTACATTTTGTTTTTTGCTGATGAGTGATTCCTATGTAAAATCGTCTGCTAAACACATTGGCGTGGTCAAAATCAAAATCGAAAGGGGGGGTATTTTGAGGAAATTGCAAATTAAATTTTGAATCGAAAAGAAAGCAATGTTGGCAACACTGCAGAAAAAAATTGATCACGTAGTTCGATTCTACATCTAAAACCCTTCAAAATGATATGTCAATATCGCCTGCCGGGCTCCTCAGGGGCCCAAGATATTCAGAAAATAAAAAGGGTGTTTTGCTAAATTCACAGAAAGTGGAGGCAGTCCCATTGGCCGAGGGGTCCACCAATCGGTACAACACTTTGTACTTATAAACTCCGGCCCAAAATACATCGACTCGCAAATTTTGATCGAAATCGGAGATGGTCGATGCATTTCATCGGACACTTGACATGGAATGATCCCACTATGAGTTTCGATTTTCGTCGGTTTCCGATTATAGGCTTCAATTTTATAGTTTTATTAAATATTTTCTCGTCCCTGGTATGAAATTTATATTCTACTTTGAAACTACAATAATACATTTTGTACATGTACATCATCTTCCATATGTTTATAAAACAATGTACACTGAGGTCGCATTTCACGTGTTTATTTACGCGGATTTCGAAATTTACACGGTTTTTTACGCGGATTCCGGAGTTTACGCGGTTTCCTTTTACGAGGCACATATTCCCCGCGTAAAAAGCGACTTTAGTGTATTTTGCACAATCTTACGTAAGCCGTTTTTGGAAACCACTCGTCTCAACACGATTAAACATTAATAACCGAGCGGGAGTAAATTATAGCTAGGTACTGAAACTTTTGTTCCAAAATTATTATTTTTTCAGAACAATAATTTTGATTAGTCGATAATTTTATCAAAAACTATTCTTCCTCATGTTTGGCCATCAGTTTTATTAGATTAGAGGTAAAATTGTTATTTTTGCAAAAATATTGGAGGCGATCAATCTTTTGTCAGACATAATGCAAGATTATGCTTATGTCAAAAAAAAAAACTCTCCCAGCTGGTCTCGAGGTACGATGCTGGCCTAACAAGCCAGTCGTCGTAGGTTCGAGTCTCGGCTCGGGAGAGCCTGTTAGTGTCAGTAGGTTCGTAGCGCTAGCCCCGCAATTGTTCTGTACACTTAACAGTTGGCTGCGAAGTCTGTGTATAAAAAAAATAGAAGGTCGAATTTCAATACGTTAGTTTTAAATTTTGCTTCCCTTATTATGCTCATGGTCATTCTCAGTTTTTAATTTTGCTTCTACAATTCATCAGCACCTCAGCGTGATAATGAAATTCTCATTTCATTTTAGAGACCCACACTTTTTGGACGACTTCTAGTCCAAGCACCTAAAAGTTACAATGCAGTAAATAACTTCATCACAAAAACAAATATAAGGCGAAGGATCGAACAAAAGTTGCTGTTACATAGCTTGAGAACATCACATCAACTTTTAGAAGTATTGTTGTGTGTTTGTTTTGTGTATCTCGCAAGCATCACGTTGGCAATTTATGGCAAATATTATGTAAAAAAACACTCAAAAAAAAGTTCAGAGTCAAAATACTTAAACGTTCATAGCTTTTTTGTTTTTCCTTGTACCATCACCAAATTTTGACAGAAAGTAGTACATATTGTCGTCTTCAAGTGTTAAAAATTAGATTTTTAAAAAAGGTACTTTTTGAGATATTTGATACTTTGTAACAGTTTGGAAAATTTGGCACAGAAAAAAAAATTTACAGTGTATATATATTTTTCTAGAACCGCAATTTTACTATCTACAACTTTACTGAGGACACCATTTCAATCAAACAAATCGTTTTTCTGATATAGGAATTTGTATCCATCAGTCACCATTTTGAATAGGCCCTTTTGAAGCAGCAGTCGCGAACCTACATGAAGAACTGATATCATAAAATGACCTCTTAATTAAAAACACTTGAAAACGGGGTAGCCGGGTACCAACTAATTTAAATACACTAAGGTCGCTTTTTACGCGGGTCTTTCACGAGACTTTTTCACGCGGATTCCGGAATTTACGCGTTTTTTTTTTCTACGCGGATTCCGGAGTTGACGCGATATTTTTTTGTGTGGATTCCGGTTTCTCTTCACTCGGATTGCAGCATTTACGCAGTTTTTTCAAGCGAATTTGGAATTCACGTGTTTTTTTTATGCGGATTCCGGAATTTACGGGTTTTTTTCACGCGGCACTTATCCCCCGCGAAAAAGCGACTTTAGTGTACTTTTCACTTTTGAAAGTTTCATTCTATTTCGATAGTTTTACCACCAACAATTATCAATTTTCAAGTCAGCGGTGCTCCGAAAGTATTCTCTCTCTCTCTCTCTCTCTCTCTCTCTCTCTCTCAGAAATCCGATTTTCCGGGAAAATGTTCCGAAACTGAAATATTTTATGCGTATTTAAACAGACTTTTCCAAATATTGGTTCAAAGTTCATAAAATTACTTCCATAGGCCATTTGTAGGGTTTTGAGAATTGGTGATATGCCCTGGAAATGATTCTTCCGGCTCTTTGGCATCATCCAGATTCCAAAAAGACTCATATTAGGTGGTATTTGGCCATACTAGGTTGTTTTCTAGAAACCAAGAAGACACCATATTTAATTCAAAAAAAAAAAAAACGAAAAAAATTCAATTCAAGAACGAAAGCAATATTAGAATTCTAATAAAATAAGAGTGGAAGCTCGAATTTTCCAGGTTAGATCAGAGAGTCAAAATCCGAGAACAAAATGTAGACTTTGCTTTAGAACAGTTTAAAGAGAAAAACAAATATGTATAAAATTGAAGAAATTTTGAAAAACTAAAACGATGGAAAGAAGAAATGAAATGCCATAGGTATGGTAGATCGCAGGTAGAAGGGAGCATTACTCAAAAATAGGAAATAATGAGTAAGACGTTGAAACAGTTAACAGTAATCTAGTAAAACAGTAAAACAGGGAGACAGTAAGGGACTGTTCCTAAACCACGTGGTCATATTTTGATAACTTTTTATACCCCCCGTACCTCTCCGTGGTCATTCGTGGTCTTTTGGCCAATCCCCCCCCCTCTTGCGAAAATTCACTCAATTTTTTTACATTTTCATTATTAAACTTTCAGTACATTCTATAATTTTTGAAATGCAAACGCTTCAATCTTGATTTGGTAGCAACATTGAAATGTAAGTCAGGAAAAAAGACCCCGTGGTTATTTCGTTACCCCCTCCACCCCCGTGCGTGGTCTTTAATGATC
Source organism: Wyeomyia smithii (assembly GCF_029784165.1). Taxonomy (NCBI): domain Eukaryota; kingdom Metazoa; phylum Arthropoda; class Insecta; order Diptera; family Culicidae; genus Wyeomyia; species Wyeomyia smithii. The sequence goes on from NC_073696.1 coordinate 230,416,884, forward strand.
TTTTGACAAACCCCCCCGTCCCCCTCTTTATGACCACGTGGTTTAGGAACGGCCCCTAAACAGTGATCTAGTAAAATAGTAAAACAGAAAAACAGTACAAAAGTAAAACAGTAGGACAGTGAAACAGTAAAACAGCAAAACAGTAAATGTTCCATTCTAACAAGAAATGTATAAATGTCCGCTCTGTATCGTTTACAAACTTGTACAGTTCCTGTTTTAGTGCACTGCTAATCCAAATCATGCTTTTAATCTGCATCACTAGACTGAAAATAAATCTCTGACATAGGCACACTGCTCTAATTTAATTTCTACCTTCTTAGCACTGTAATGAAATTTTACAATATTGTACCCTACTGGCCGCATTTCATGATATTGGCTTGTACATAATTTAATTAACTTCTTCATAGTTTTTTCCAATTGTCTAAAGTTATTTTTTCGCCTGTAGGGAGTAGAGGATAGTTTTCGAACCCTCGAAATCCTCTTTGTGCGCTCGGTTATCGAAGTTATAACTTTGGATGAGCCAGGGCAAAATTTTCAAAACAGAATATCTGCGATTTTGGTAAAGTTTTGCCAGCACTCTACAGTCGACATTAGCACCAACTTTTGAACAAACATTGCCAGCGCATTTGTTCTATGCTAAAACATTGCACAAATGAAGTTCAACCTGGGAACTCAAAATTTCATCTAGCATCATCGGACTGATGGTGAATAGAGTCAGAGACACCGACTGGGCTGATGGGAGAGTTGGGCAAACTTGTAGTTAAGCGAACAGTCCAGACTGCAGCAGGAACAGGAAATTCGTCGTAACATGATTCGCGCCGGACGGTTGGTGTCTAACGCCGTTCTTGCCCCGAACGGATGATGTACGGCGGAGCACATTCGCATGGTAGAGTTTTCCCACGATTGAAAATGATTGCGAGAAGCGGAAATCAAATTTGCCTAAAACATTTCCAAAAGCAAACGAACGAGCGAACGAGGCTGAGTTCTCTTCTGGAAAATGGAATCGAAATCCATGAGGCGATAGAAGTAAAACGGATTATTGGATCATGCAAATGGGAATGTTGATTCCGACGGATGGTAACTGATTTCGATTCAAGGACGATGAATCAGAAATGTCTAGATCAGCACTTAATATATTTTATAACCTCTTTAGTCGACTAACTATTTAAAAAAAACTTCATCGCCCTTGACGCTGAATTATGAAATTTCAGATTAAATGATTTACTTCCGACATTGTTTTTCCAATTAATTACTATTTACAAAAACAGTTATTTCATTCTGTGCTATTCTGCCTGTTTCAAACGGCCTAGAATGGCTTGATAACCATCATCTATCCGGGTACCGAACAACCCGTCGTGCATTTATAATCGCTTTCCTGGTCCCAGCAACCATCCGAGCCGCGCGAGATTTTTGCCAGTAATCAAATTATTTTATTTGGAAATGCTTTATTCATTAGCTTGATGTAATGCTGCCAGTCAACCGGGAACCGGCGTCGGCATAGGAAGGAGGTTTAATTTTACGGATTTATAATCCGAGAAATCTAAGGTTGGCAAGTAGTAGGTAATTTGGCTGCAGGCGAAAACGACTGGCTAAGAGTTGGCTAGTAGAGCAAAATCTCTTTCAGATGGAGAATAGCGATTGTGACTGGAAGTTATTTGTGGACTTGCATGACGCTATCTAATTGAATCTGCAGCTAGGGAATTCGTTTGCTTGCGAGACAATTTGTTGACAATGGCAGTTGTATGGAATAATATTTCTGATTCAATTAGTTCAAAATTAAAGTCAAATATGTCCCAGTGGAGGAAACTCAATTAAAGTCCACAAAAGATATTATTATAATTTTTCTAGGTGCCTCATTTATTTTTATTATAATTATTTATTTTCCGTTTTTTCTGGTTTTGTCTTCATAATTTCAAATTTCGAGTTCCCAAAATATATCAGTATATGGTAAAATTACTCTCAATAGATTAGTTAGCTCAACAGGTTTTAGTGGCAAATATTTGGATAACATTTTTATGCTGCTCCGAAGGTTCCCTCCACGCGAAACACTATAGCTTGGAAGTAATTTGCTTAAATTGCAGCACTCTCGAGTTTTGCACCGGCAACCTTCCGTAGTACGTGAAGTCTCATTTACGTATCTTATGTTCAGCTCTGTTGAACGCTTTAGCGTTGGTACAATAAAAAAGAGTCCTACACTACTAGCTTGGAGGCACTTCAACCTGTGCGCCTCGACACCCATTTCTCAGTGTGTGAATGTGCAACGGTGTGGGTGTTTGCCTAATGAAGAGGGCTCCTTGTTACGGGTGGCGGATGGATACACCACCAGAAACATCATTTGCGCCATAAATGGCGCTCTCATCCTCATTTGATGTGCTGCTTAACTCACGCTAGGCTGCCATTAGCGCAAACCGAAGAGAAGCAGCAGTAGCACCAGCAGCCGAGAATAAGTTAGTCACCGCTCTACCTCAAATGATATAGGACTTATCTATAGATAAGTACAGAGTCTTGCAAGGATTTGGCCACACCGCACGTACCCTGGCGCACTGTTCCAGAACGATTTGTACCGTTGGATCCTATCGTGCGATTCACTTGCCTAGCCTCAGTGTTCCACTCTGAATGACTAAGAGACACAGGAAGCGGGGTAATTGTGGTGCTTTCTAGTGAAATAACGATAGTTAGGTGCACGCCTTTTGATGCTCCATCTTGCGAAAGACAGGCGGAGTTGGTTTCGTGTAATTTCACTTCTATTCAGTTAGGTTGATGATAAATTATGACAGACCAGAGAGTAAGGTCGCCGCTTAGCCGTTAAAGAAGATGGTCTGAGTCCTTTCTGGCGGGAGGTGGGAAGTGTTTTTGTGGTTGGCTTAAAGTTATAACCTCGAGGGGAATTTAGTGGGAAGAGTTTAATTGCCAAACTTGTATTGTGTAGTAAGTGGTAGGGAATTTTGTTTCTATAAACACTTTGATGTAAGTTTTTCGATTCGAAGTATTATTGCATTGAAAATGCTGCTCTTGTTTCGATTATAAGCTGCTTAAGTCTATGGATTCCGAATCGAACTTTCATTTGAATTGCATGGATCGGCTTATTTCAAATTTCTCATTCAGACATAGATGTGCACAAAACTTCCGTTTGGGTGGGGCTCAACCATATATGTATATTTCAGAGGTTCTCAAATATTGTTTACATTCTGTCAGTTGATATTCATTTCACAGGCACAACGGTTTCTACTGACTATGACAGATGAGGCTCTAACATACAACGCTTGCGTTGTAAACATAGTCGTTGTCGGGATTTTTTCTCTATTTTTTTTCCAATTTAAAAATTCAAAAAAAAAAAAACTAACTCCTAAGAGTTTTAGAAATTCTTGAAAAATAACGTCATAATAAGTTTTTAAAATTATTTTTAATAATATCAAGCCGAAGCGATCATAAATTTATTTGGATTTCCAACTGCTGGTGCTCAAAACATTTTTGAACTTTTTCGAAGTATTTTTCAAATTTTCTCAGCGTCTTGGTGTTTAATCAAATTTTGGACTGTTGGTGATTGATTCAATATTTTCCTACTGTTACACCGAATATTTGATGTCGACATCAGGCCGGTTAAGATAATTCTCTGGTTTTTTCCGTCAGATCTGGTTTTACGATTCAGAAATGTTTGTCAACCCATTCGTTATGATTACCCTTCAATATTTTCCTTAATTGAGCGTAAAAATAAATCAATTTGGTAGTATTCTTACAAAGACGCGCGACCTGTAAATGTTTTTTTTTTTCGGGCAAAACTCGAGAACAAAATTTTAAAGAAAAAGTATTAAGTGCGTAACTAAGTTTTCGTCGTTCATTCCAAGTATTGCCCATCTCTAGCTACAACTTGGTCCCATCTTTCTGGCTGAGCTCAACAACCGAATATCGAAGCAAATAAGCAACGATCAGGTTACGCAATGTTTCGGGAAAATGGTAGGTGAGCTGGGACGTGTTTTGAGCGTTTTTATATTAATTTGAATGATTTTGGCAGTATGAGGTCGAGCCTTGTCATACAGTAGAATAACTTTTTAGTGCCTTTGCTCGTATTGTGTCCGTTTTTCATGCAGTGCTCAGCTTAATCGCATAAATTGGAGTCGATATCGAGCCGACAACAAAGAAGCATGACCGGCAGGATCCAGGTCTTTATTTTCTTTGTATTCCCGTAACGAATCTATTTTGCATTACATTTTGATAAATAAACCCCTTCTATTTTGGCGCTAGTGTTGTGGTTCACGGAAAAAATGGCGCTTAACGTCCCTTTGATTCGAATAATAAGAAACTCAAAGTTTTTTTGTTTTTTAATCATACCCAAAGCATACAACATCTTGAGAATGACTTCGTTGATAATTTTTGATAGTCAAGCAAGCTGTTCCTGCATTTCACATGGATTCTCATCGAATAGTTCCTGTAATACAGCGTCTTTAACGGTTTTTGGCCATCCGTCGCGTGGAAAGTCGTCAATATCGAAATTACCGTATTTCAAGTCGCGAAAACAAGCACGTTGTTTCATATAGAGCAGCGGTTCTCAATTTTTTTTTGTTCGCGTACCCCTTGGCAATATTTTTCATATCGATTGTACCCCCTGGCTTGAAATGTTATCGCAGAGTGAGAGAGAGTAATTGTAGATAATGTTGTGGGAGTCTTGTTTAGGTTTCAAATTGAACTATGGTTTGTTTAATTGCTACAGTCGTGTTTTAAGAGCAAGATGGAAAAACAAATGAAGCATTTTAGAGAAAAATTGCTTTGTCCGCCATTACAGGTTTTTCTTCCGCGTACCCCCTGAAGGCTTTCGAGTACCCCCAGAGGTACGCGTACCCTAGGTTGAGAACCGCTGATATAGAGCAACCGTTTCTTCGACTTCAGAGAAAAATTCTGAATAACACTTTTCCGCAAATGACGATTATTTGGCACAAAATCAGACATTTTCACACAACTTTAAGTGTAAACAAACCAGTAACGTGTCAGAACGGTTTGTATATCATGTTTAAGATATATCATAATCAACCAGCACTTTCACGTAATATAAGCCGCTCAACCGGATTTCGCCGGAAACATAACTTATTCCATTTTAAGTTAACTTACAAAACCAAATATTTTGGGTTTTATTATATTGTTTTTGACAAACACCTGGGTATTTGGAGAGACTAGCATACATGCTAAGTACACATTTCTGTTCGATTAACCTACTCTTTGTTTAATTTAAAAATCACTTGTTTTTCTTCGAACCGTTGTATTTTAGCGGTATCAAACGGTATCAAAGCGTCATTATCATGCACAAAAAATGGTGGAATGAACCGACCGCATTCAAACCTCTCGTTAAGACCGTAAACATAACTTTTGGATGTTGATGAGCTGTCAAGTGATCACACTTCAAAATGAAACACTACAATAAAAAGTTGATCTACTTTGAATTTTTCACTTTTGATCAGGTTTGAAACGTATTTACTCCTATGTGCAGCGCTCACTACTGGTGCCAAAATATAAAAATTATAATTTTATGGTTGCGAAAAACTTCAAAAAAATATGTTTTGTAAATATTAGATGTGCCACCAAGTTCGGTTCCCATTATTTGTCAATAATATTGAGAACTTAGTGGCACACCTAATATTAAAAAAAACATGTTTTTTGAAGTTTTTTCCATCCATAATATTGTGATTTTTTTATGAATTTTCCTTAAGTTCAAAAATTTTGTGGATTTTTCCCCAGATTATGTCTTATTTGGAATTTTGAGACCCCGTTTAAGGCTTCGTCATTGCTTCATTAATTGGTGGTAGTGATACCCAATATTTATCCGTTTATGTTCGCAGGCTCAGGAGCAGGCATTCCAAAAGTACAGACTCTTTCTACTGTCTTCTCAGCAAACTTTTTCTGTTGCTGTGTGTTTGCGCTAGCTACCCATGCTAGCAGTCGGGTAATCTTATTGGGAACGTATTGGTAACAGAGCATCACAAAAGGAAACGAAAAAGGTACTTCGTGTGTTGATTCGGCATTATTTGGGGGATGTCTTCGGAATAGCGATTGTAGAAGAAAGTAGATGCTGTTTTTTTTTATATATACGTTCGAGCACTACACAAGCAGCGCGTTTCGGCAGCAGCCCAAATGCACCAGGAACATTTTCCTCTTTTTTATTATTTGCCTATGACGAATGTAGTGTGACGGCTGTTATAAAAACCCGAAGAATAAGCGTAAGGAGGAAAACACAGACTGCTCGGCACCTTATCGATAGCCTTTGTGCTAAGAAAAGCTAACTCGGCAATAGAGCGGCTGCAGGATATGTGAATCGCAAAACAAATGTTATATACAACCATATATGCCATCGTCGACATGGGAATAATGTGAAAATTAAAAAAAAAAAATACTCGTGTATGGGGAGCTAGACGGCAACGTTATAGTCGCAAAAGAATATTTTGCCAATATCACTACTGTTATAGAGGAACGTCCTCGAATGTCATCAAAAACTGTCATCGCTTGGTACATTTTTCTCTTGCTCCGAAGTCAGGATTAGACCGAGGAAGAATTTTATATACACTGGTAATTTCTCAACATATATTTTTGGTAACCCTATTTTAACAATATTTTTCTTATCTTGATCATATTTTCTGCGTTTTCAAATGTTACCATTTCCAGCGTGTTTTGAAGTAGCACTATGTGTTTCTGCTTCTGATCGACCTTTTTTTCTTTTAAATGGCATCTTTGATTGGCATTTGGTTAAGCAAACTGATATTTTTTCCTGACTAATTTTCTAAAGGGTGTATATGCCTAGGGTTTGCAACATTCAAGGGAAACGAGAATGGAAAATTCTCATTTCCCAGGAACGAAAATAGGTTTTTTTGCGAATAAGAGATTCGAAATTTAGTTGATGATGAAAGGTAAATTCAGTATTAACAAAATAAAAGTTCAAGTGAATATTCGCTCAGTACACGCAAAAGTTGGATGGTGCGAAACCAGTACAAAATTGTGCGTTTTTAGCGCAATTGTTGATGTAATTCGGAACCAGTACAATGATTGCGTGTTGGGCATAACGCAATTAATGCTCTAGCGTTTCTCCAATGTATTTGGCAGCTCCAAACTACTACATCTAAACAGTTTCAACTGGTATCAAGCAGCATTGCAAAGCGAGCGAGAAGCAAAACCATTCTCCTCCTTTCTGCTTGAGGACGAGACATATGCTACGCCTTTCAAGTCTTTTGCACACACGCTTTCGAGATAGGGGAGGATTGTACAAAACGCACCAGTTAAGCATTTTCGCGATTTACCGCGCTTCAAATCATCTCAAAGCGACATTGAACGTGTAGGATGATTGTAGGATGTATTTATAGTATGTTTATAACCAAGTTTATTATAAAATACTCGATTTCAATGTCTTTTTTGGTAAAAACTACCTTTGCCGCCAAACAAGCCCGTGACCAAAACGCACCTCAACAAAGGTCAGTATGCTCCAAAGCAAATGGCTAATATGCCACTAGCAGGAATCAGCACGCGAAGTGAGAAGCGCTTGAAGTCTCGAAAGTAAAATCAAAAATAATGGAACATGCTCTAAGTCGTCAAGCAATCTCATGCAAGCTCTTCATAGTGCATTCTGCCCCACTTTTGATTTTGATTGTTTTTAGGTAAAAGTTGACAAAAGTTAGTGAAATAATTTGAAACACTCATAGCATAAACTCCAAAAATGTAAAGGTTAGGGGAACCATAAGTTTTTTGTATTATTTACTAGTCAGGTAATCATAAAAGCTTAAATAAAATTCATGAATTATTACATGTTGGACAGAGCCACAGCCAATTGCACAGATTTTTGAGCATTTTAGTCATTATGACACACTTTTTTATATGAGAACTGTAGAGAAGCTGGGTTTTTATGAGAAAACCGAAGAATTTCGTCATAAAAAGTCACATGTGTAAGTATTTTGGGGAATTGATGGCATGGGCCATCTTACCCAACTGGTGCGTCTTGTACGGTTCTCCCCTACTTTTTCTTTTTCATGCTTTCCTCTGAATAGCAGCAAACACGCACCGACAGTATGAGTGAGATTAACCCCGATCAGAAAGACAAAACAAAAATGTAACAGAAGCTGTTAGTTTGTTATGTAAAAAACCTTTCTGGTTGTGTTTCAAATTAGATCCCGTTATGTGTTAAAATAACAGAAATTGAACACAAAATATATTTTAATAATATCAAACCCATATCAAGCTTTGTTACTAACGTATCAGCTTTTTACCAAAATTAGATAGCATATGGAACAGTATAGTAACAACCATTGTTATAAACAACAGGTTTTGATAGAGACAAAAAATGTGAGATTTGTCGCATAACAACTTAATTTCAGGATTTGTTTTTATAACTCATTCAGATTTTATTTTGATATCAAAAGCATATGGGAAAATACGAAATCGTATCAAATTATGTTATTTGTATCTCGTGTTGATAGAATTTTGTAATTTTTTTGTTATGCTCTTCTGCTCGGGACAACACTGGTATCAAGTATGTACAGCACGGGTGTCTCGCTCATCTCGTGAAGCAACGAGATATCGCCTTGCGCGTCGCAATCCGAACCGAAAGAGAAGCGAAAAAGCAACCTGCAAATTGTATGTGACGTGTCTAGTCTTGTCGCACATACATGGAAATTCTACGAGCACATACATGGAAATTCTACGAGCGAGAGAAATTTCTCTCGTCGCTTGAGAGAAAAGCGCGTGCACAGAATGACAAATAATAATTATTCTCAATTTACAAGTGTTGCCATAAAAAATCAACAACGCTTTTGTGGATTTGTGGAATAGAGGGTTTTGCTAGTTTTGTGGTGAAGCTAGCGTTGATTACAAAATGTTGTGAACAGAATTTTGTTTCGTTTTTTTTTTGCAAATCATTAAATGGTACTTTTTAATGACAAAATCCATCGAGATAAATCGATCGAGTATTAAAGAAATTTAAATCTAGTGAGTTCACAAGTTGTTGTTTGCTGCTTGCACCGCTCCATGAGTAGCAGTCACTAATACACTCGACGTGAGAGATAAAGTGTCGGTATATGATACATATTCTGATTTCATTCTATGTCAATGTATTCGCAGTACAACTGTTACGTTATGCGTTTCACACATTTATTGTGCGATTTCTGTGCAACATTTGTGCGAATCGGGAAGACACAATGATTGTACAAGACTTCAACTTTTGCGTGTAGAGATAACACTAGCAAAGAAAGATATTAAGCGAAGTACAAATTTTTCCATTTTTTGTTAAGCATATACCGTGCTGGATCGAAATCCGTACACCCAAGCACATGATAATCTTCGACGGTCAATATAAAATCAAGAAATCACATACTGCTTTAAACTGACATGATTACTTATAGATCTACTTATATTTTATCATTATTTTCAAGCAAAATGATAAAAATCACTCCGAAACTCGAAAAAATCATGTTTAAATAGAACATGTTTTGAATCGAAATCCGTACACAGTTTTTTGTCTGAATCAAAACCCGTACACTTTTGAATCGAAATCCGCACACACGCGATATAGACTGGATCAAAGTCCATACAACATTAAATCAAAATTCGTATAGATATAGAAATACAAAAATGAACATCTTTTATTGATAATTTATCTTTAAATTTACGAATAAATATAGTTTGAGAATCAATTGGTTTCTGAAGTTTCACACGGTTTTCTAATTTTTTATATCAGCTAAAATAGTGCAATTTTCGTAGCGTTTCGTAGTAACCGGAACGGCGGAACCTCTCGAAGCTTCCCGGTACGACTTTCCCTTGCGCACCTCAGCCACAGCTCCTTCGAAATTGTTTGCCGTATATTCATGCTTGTTTTCTTCCCTTATTTGCTGAAAACAAGAAGAAAGCTCAACAATATATGCATGATACACACGCTGTACGGATTTCGATTTAAGCAATTAACAAGAATCAAAATCCGCACGGCACAGTATTTGTTGAATAAATATAGTTTACACTATTTACCAGACAATATACAGCTCGAAAATTACAAGGACTTACCTTCTCCATCAATTTCAAAAAGATTCACAGAGTAAAACACTTATATCCCACTTGAAAAACATTTCTAACTTGAAAACATCCCACTTGAAAAACATTTCTAACGAACGAAAAACTAACGATACAACGAAATGACAACTGAAACCGATTCACGATTGATTTTTATTTTTAATATTTTTATTTCATGGCTTCTGGCGCATAGTTTAATTCAACAGAAGGCCAACAGCTCAACGGACATGTACATGTAACTATCATATAAATTTTCATTTTTATAATGCTTGAAACTGAAGAAAAACATCAAGGTGTACGGATTTCGATACTGTACAGGTTTCGATCCAGCACGGTAGAAAAGTTTCAAAACATTCAGGATAATATTTTTACAGATGAATAGAGCGGGTTTGTAACAACAGTTATGGTGAAAACACTGTTAAACTTTCGGCTTCAGTGCTTTCCCGAAGCTGAAGCACTGGACTCCGGTTTTTACCGAAGTATGTAACACCCGTGCCGAACAGGTCACTGCTATCTAAACCGCTTGGGGGGACATCTTCCCGAATTCCGATTGAACTCAACTTTTGCATCCATGGAGACTTGCTTCGAGCGAACGCAACTTTTGAGTCCTACCGCTAAACGAATTTCAAGAGTTAATTGGCAGGACAGTGAACACGTATCGAACCATTGTTCGATAAAACGAACTCGTTTTCGACCAAGGAGTGCGCGGGTTGTAATGATTGGGTTGAAAAAAAAAAACTGTAATTTATGCCTTGGGATATGTCTTACTTTAGTAGACACTCCTAATGATTTCAGAGCTGTCTTATAACTAGCTCCGCTATTATTTTAAGTCCTCACAGTTTGTCCCAGTTTCGCAATACGTGTGTACAAAAAATAAATCTCATTTATGTTGGCTACCAGCGAACCGAACCGATGCACAGTGGTCCAATAAGGCAGAAAGTGGAACTTAATTCCATAGCGCCTTTTACCTTCACCCTAGGCTTAAAAATGTCTCCGGAACAATTGTTTGTATGAATCACCCGCATAATCGTAAATGGTCAAAAAGTATGAAAAGTTTACTATAATGAAAATAAAAAAAAACAATTTTGTGTTAAAAGATAGAAGAAAAGTTTGTTCAGCAAAGTTGTAGAAGTTCATTAAGCAGACAGTATGAGTAGTAGAGAGAGCGAAAAATAAGCTTAAGATTCGAAAAAATCTCGACGGGATGCGGTATATAATCTGTATCATATTTCCAGTCCGCTTATTTTTCGCTCTCTCTACTGCTCATACTGTCTGCTTAATGAACTTGTGTGTTAACGGGAAAAAGCCGTTGTTAAAAATAGAAATTAGTTCGAAAAAGTTCTAGAAGATTCAAAAATGTGGAACTTTGCTAAACAAATGAAAATCCTATTCTCTTTCGGTACAAAGTTATGAAGTATATTACATGGAACTCACTGAAAAGTTTGTTTTTTGTACTTAACTTTTGTTAGTTGCATTTTACACGAAAGTATTGTTCGGAGGATTTGTAAGGACACACAAAACACACATTTTCACCAAAGGTCATATATCTCCAGGACTTTTCCTTACAAAGTTATATCATATTTAAGCTCATTTTTTCGATAATTTCAAGAACGTATAGGTTAAAAAGGGGCAAGTGGAATCATGATGTCAATACTTTTCCTTGAAGCTAAGCTGAAGTTCTATAAACTCCTTTAGGTTCCATTTGTCCCAATTCACCCATATAAGAGTACGGCGAGCATATGTTACAGTAGGTTTTCATATATCCAAAATAATAACCTTTTTATATTAAGAGATAGTGGAATGGTTAACTCGGCAAAGTTTCAGAACGTACAAAAATATGAATCTTTGCTGAACAAACAAAATTCCTATCTTTATTGAGTACAGAGTTACAAAGTATTTTCTGTAACAGTTACTTAAAAGTTAATTTTTTGCAATTAACTTTTTTTAGCTACATTTTACAAGAAAACGTTGTTTTAAAGAAGCATTTGGGCATACGAAACACACGTTTTTGTTGAAGACCACACATCTCCAGGACTTTTGCTTACAAAGTTATAGCCTGTTTTAGCTTATTTTTTCGATAAGAAAAAGGAAAAGTATTGACATCAAGATTCCACTTGCCCCTTTTTAACCTATACGTTCCTGAAGTTATCGAAAAAATAAGCTAAAATATGATATAACTTTGTAAGGAAAAGTCCTGGAGATGTATAGCCTTTGGCAAAAATGTGTGTTTTGTGTGCTCTCACAATTCCTTCGAACTACACTTTCGTGTAAGATGCAACTAACGAAAGTTAAGTACAAAAAACTAACTTTTAATTCAGTTTCATGTAATTTACTTTATAACTTTGTACCGAAAGAAGATAGGATTTTCATTTGTTCAATAAAGTTTAATATTTTTGAATCTTCTACAACTTTGCTGAACAAACTATTCTTCTGATTCCTAACACAAAAAAGTTAATTTTTTTATTTTTAGTATAGTAAACTTTGTATACTTTATGACAATTTGCGATTATGCGGGTCATTCATACAAACAATTGTTCCGAAGCCACTTTTAAGCTAGGATGAGGGTAGAAGGCGCCATGGAATTTAGTTCCACTTTATGCCTTATTGGACCACTGTTCGATGGAGTTCTCACAATAACTCGTATCGTGTCGTGTTGCGCCTTGAAGGAAGATGATAAATATATCTCATGTCGGATGGAAGCAGATACCAAGAAGGCAACTGTTGCGTGTTGCATATTGCCGCTGTGCGACTCGGGGGAGATTATTATCGTGCTGACGTTCATTAGTGGGTGTCATGACTATGAAGTAAGAAATTCTACTGTAATGTCAAACTGTAAGCGTTGTTTCAAGACGTTACATCGCTTCGCTCTCTTTACTTCACATACTGTCTGCTTAATGAATTTGCGTGTTCACGGGAAAAAGCCGTTGTTAAAAATAGAAATTTAGTTCGAAAAATTAAGCCGTACGGAGCACCTTACGTTGTTGTGTCGCTCTTGCAAGCACGACGCAGACTGACTTTGGTCTCGATCACACAGGTCTATAAGAGTTATCAGCATCAGCTGACTCTTCTGTGTGTGATGAGACCAGAGCTGCGGAAAGTCAATATCATACTACTGACATTACGCCAAAATGATGCAACACCAGAATCAGCCAACTACGATGCATGGTTCATTACAAAAGAGTTTGCGATGTTACAATGATTCTCTTAGCGTCAACTCTCACTCTCATTTTTTTCTTGCTATCTTTCTCGATCATTCGGGTATGGCTGTACTGAGATTGAACCAGCAGAAATATCAAGTTCATTTTGACAGCATGATGTTATTAGGGTAGCAAACATAAAATCAATGATTTTTCTTCAATTGACATGTATGATATTGATACATGGTCGGCATGCGATCAGACCGAACTAAGCGTCGTTTTCTCAGATTGAGTTATTGACACCCAGTGGATATGAGAAGTAATAATCTATCTGTTATGAAGTAACGAAATCGTTTGAGCATTTGATAACGATATTATAACAAAAATTCTCTGTAACAGCTTGTACACAGCAATAATAATTGAAAAATTTCTTTAACATGTCTATTACAGTATAGTTACATAACATTTTGCACCCCTTTCTTTTTTGATAGTGCGTGAACGGTCACAGAAATAAACAAAAACAACCTTTCAGCTGGCAACCAGTCAATGCGCTATTGTTTTGCGGCTACGGGACTTAAGATTTTTCTGTCTAAAAAACTATAGTTTTATTCGTGAATATACGTTTAATCGCTTGTCTGAATCTGTCTTCTTTCGGAAATATCGAAGGCCGTGAGTAATTTTTTGACTACTTTTTCGGTGGAATATGAAAATGTTCCACTGGGGGTAAAGTCGCCCACTATACATGGGGTAAAACCGCCACGTATACAACTGCCTGTTGTTTTACTTCAAGACCCAAATGCCTCGACACTACAAAGGGAATATTTTCAGGATCAGTAAAGCAATTTTAAGCCACATAAGACACCGATGTGAAACGACCATTTTCGATTTGGTTGAAGCTTTTCTAGTAATAATATTTTGACGCCAATAATTTTTGAAAAAAGTAAACTTGTGTAAAAATAGTATTAATGAACATAAGTAATTTTAGAGCCAGGACGGTTTGTTTGATCGGTATGACGTCTCCGGCAGAGTTGAAAATAGTAGTTTTTTACTTCCGAAAAAAGTATACACTGTGAAAAAATTTAAAAAAAAAAGATATAAAAATAGAATTATTTTTTTTTAATCATTTAAAAAAAATTATGTTTTTTCCAGCAAAATCTACAAAAGGTAAGCTAAAATTTGATGGTTGTTGGATCATGGAGTAATAAAATATTAATAGCTCAAATTTTGTAAAGATTTTTTTTGAGGTGGTTTGTTCGATGTATAGAGTGGTTGGTAATTTTGTTCTTCAAAAAATAAAAACATAAAAAAATGAAAATACGAATAAAAAAATTAATAATAATTATTATTACTCTATACATAATAAGTCTTCAAAAAATTCATAGAGACAGGTTTATTGAGTTTTTATTTTTAGCTTAAAGACAGGTTTATTATAAATTGAATATCTTGAAAAACCCCAATTCTGAAAAATCTATTTATTTTGAAGGCCACGAAATGTTACCTAAACATTGATTTGAACTTGGATAACCAAAAACAAAAAACAAGTTAAAACTTGGAAAAATTTTCTTTTCAGATTTTTCACAGTGCATATTTTATTAAAAAAGAAAAAAAAAATACCATCTACAACTTTGTCAAAAACACCATACCGATAAAATCAACCGTATTGGCCCTAAAAATATTTGTTATACTCAAAAAATTGTGGGCGATCTTACCCCGCTGGTGGGCGGGCTTACCCCGCATGAAAAATATCTGCACATTTTCAATGAATTTTTAAAATTGAAAAATAAGCTGGAAAATAAACAAAAATATTTCAGTTCTAATTTATTAAATGCGGGTATTGAATAGAAGAACCTTTTAGCGAAGAAAAAATGAAATTGCATTTTTTTCCTATAAACAGAATTGCTTAAGGGCGGTCTTACCCCGCTTACCCCTACTTCGTTTTGTAACTGAGCGTATTTTAGTTCGGTACATTTTGAATCTGTATGATAAATCATTTTTATTCTCAGTAGAGAATATGCTTCTTCATAACACCAATTGTAATAAAAAGAATTCTATTAATATTTTTCAAATGATAAATAATATCACATTTTATTTGTTTTTTGACAGCATGAGTTTATTAATTTGATTCTTGAATATTGTGCTTTAATTTTTATTTTTTTTAATAGGGGATATGTTTGTAATGATTTATTTATGTACTAATATCTATTCAGAATTAATATTGTGTGTTCTGCGACAAATGGTGACATTTCAATATTATAGAATATTGTGCTTGTTGTAGGTTAAACTGAAGGCAGTGTTAGTTCGCGGTAAAAAATCAATCGCGGGTGGCAAAACAGAAAACTTTTAAATATGTATGGGTATGTATATTTATATACAGATCCTGTTAAATTTTGGCACGGTTCAATTTTGAAACTGTTCAATTTCGGTTCGGAACGGTTTTGCTTTTCTCCTAGTTTTCATTTATGTTTTCTTTTAACGAAGAGGATGGCCGGAGTTAATCGACTGGTTTCGGATATATGGCCGGAATATGTTTCAGTAACTTGGTAACGTAGATCAAAGCAGTGCTTAGAAGTGCTTAAAATCCTACCATGCCTCTCATTGAAAAATGTAAAAATGCAACCTAGTTCATTGGTGGCCATATCTTGAGTTGGGATCGTCACGGACCGCAAAGCAGATCAAATTTAAAAAATTCCTGATAGCAACAAACTTCAAGCTGGCACTGAAATAATCACGCTGCTGAAACGATTTTTGATATTCCAAAAATCACCTTGATTTGCATTGCAGTGATATTTCCGAGTGAACTCTGTATATTCACGACGATTGACAATGAGAACTCGAAAATGGCAACAAAAGAGACAAGATATTGAATCACTTGTCGGATCTCCACGCTTACTGTGATGGTTGCTGGCTATTCATGAGAGAAAGAAACGAGTGCGATGATATTTTCTCTCTCGTCATAGTCAGCATGTTGCCTGGATTAATCGCAGCTCTGGATGAGACATTCCTATCAGTTTATAAATAACGCTTACACAGCAGTGTGTGTAGTTAGAGATGAGCAATAGAATAAGTCGGCAGTGGAATGTGATACGATATAGATTGTGGAACAGTACCACCGTCCCTGTAGTTTCATTGTTCAAAACACCATACCGGAGACAGAGAGATTGCGGGTTCAGGTCCCGTCGGGATGCGGTATATTTTCCCAAATCTGTATCACATTTCCAGTTCGCTTAGTTTTCGCTCTCTTTACTTCACATACCGTCTGCTTAATGAACACCCTGAAGTGTTGTGAAATTTCTGAAACGGATCCAGCAACGTGCCAATCTTTTCTGTTTGAAGTCGGATTACTTTCTTATATACCGCTGGTTATGCACAGTATCATCGAATTGTGGTGAATTTCACACTACTGCGCATTCGCAGCGGCTTCAACTCACAATCGCAGTATTCATGTAATAGACTTGAAAAAGGCAAAAAAACATACAACATATTTGTATTCTGATAGATTTAAAAAAATTAGATCAAAATTAATAAAATATTGAAATGAGAATTTAAATTTGCCATTTTTCCATGAAAAAAAAAAGAAATTAAATTTCCTATTTACTCGAACATCACCTGCTTCAAAAATTCACAAATCATGATTCGTGCATAGCACAAAAGTAAACCAGCTATAATTATTTTTGGCAAGTAAAAAATCGCTTATTCTTTGTCTAAGAATGTTTCAAACCCCTTTTCGTGGGCTCGACTGTGCGCAAAACTATCCACTCTAGCTACGCGACTCCGTGCCTCTTTGTCACATTACGTAAATTTTTTCATTATTCAGTAAAGTGCCGCATTAGTCGCAGTCGCATATGAAAAACAAATCACTCTAAAGTGGCATATCCATGCATTTTACATTTAAATATTCGGATACGAGGAATACGGGAATGCGAACGAAACTTATTGTCGTCCTGTAGGACGCACAGCAGAATTAGAGTGGCCATAAATCTGCTGGATTTTACTGTATCCGATGTAGGGGTTGATAGTTTCACATTACTCTCAGTAGTATGAAAAATAGGATTCACTTTCCAAAATGGATCGTGTATCGATTATCCAGAATCACGTTGCTGTGGTCAGTATGCAGCAAAATATTCCACAAACTGTTTTTTAAACAAATAGAGTCTAATCCGGAATGATACATTCCTTACCGGCGAACTGACAGTTTTTCTTCCAATTCTCCCTTTAATCATTTACCTTATTTCCAATTCCATCCTTCCGCTGTATAAAGTTATTACTGCTGGCGAATCTATTCAAGTTGAAGACAGAAAGAGACTATGCTGGTTGAGAAATCCGGCTGTCTTGAGGTTGGGAAAGTTATTGGAAGTATTTGTGCGCAACATGCCCTGGAGGAATGAAGACTCACCTTGCGTCCGACGCATCGACATCGAGAACCCGGCAGCAGCTTGAAATGGGAGGCCCTGTTGGAATGTCTTTAGTCGTTTGGCAGGCGCATATCTTCACCCCTCGCGTCCGCTCCAACTCGGAAGTACGACACAATATATCGAAACCACAAGAGCCGAGCAACTTCCGATCAGGAGAGCATTATTGTTTTGAATTCGAAATTGGCAATAAATCTACATTTAAATACATAATTCAATGATTGTGCTATCAGTGATTCTCCATTATTGGTCGGTCCGTTTGTCGAACGGCAGTTAGGGCAACAATGACGGCAACAAAGCGAAACTTGCGCTTTCTTTCTCTCTCTCTCTGCGTGTGTCTCTCGGAACAAAAGCAGAGCAATACGAGCACGTATTTAGATCACGTGTGTGCCCTTTGTAGAGTAATGCTTGGGGATGCTTTTTCAACTTACAAAGAAAACTCCGCGCCGGAAGATTGGAACGGGGTGAAGATGGTGAATTAAGAACAAAGCATTGAAGCGTTCAGTTGTAGAAAACTGGATCGTTAGAAGGAAGATACAATATTTCCTACCAAGCTGGTGCCAAGTGATGATGTTCAACTCTTTTATGAAGCACAACAAAACCAGAACTATCTTTGTAGTATGTGGTTTAGGTTTGACTAATATTGTCTATAAAAATCGAAGAGCATATTCTATAAAACTAAGGCGATAAATACATAAGTAATTTTCAAGTTCAGAGCATGCAAAATTAATGTTCAAATGTTGACCTAAAACCTCTATTAGCCACGACGGCCTTAAAATAATCTCTGTATATCATTATCTTCTGATAACAAAGAGAATTTTTCTAATTAAAATCCCCCTTATTTTTTGTCTCTTCCTAACAGGCAGCACAGACCCGCGAAACGAGCAGGAGCCGAAGCCAAGTTTCGCTAGCCCAATAGAAAACGTGACAGTTCCTATCGGTAGAGAAGCGACGTTAAGTTGTGCTGTACAAAATTTAGGTGCCTATAAGGTAAGTCCCATGTATTTGATGTTTTGTATAACAGGTCCCATTCCTCCTTCATCTTTCTCCATTTTCGACCCTAGGTTGGATGGATGCGTGCTTCCGATCAGACCGTGCTAGCCCTGCAGGGCCGGGTTGTGCCACACAATTCACGCTACAGTGTGACCCAGGAGGAGTCGAACGTGTGGCGGCTGAAGATTCGAAACGTACGCGAATCGGACCGCGGCTGCTACATGTGTCAGATCAATGCGACGCCGCTGCAGAAGCAGATCGGCTGCATCGATGTTCAGCGTAGGTTAAACGTCATTCATGCAATCCATCTGGTGAATGTTTCCGTTTTTTTCTCTCTCTCTGTTCCTCCCCTTATGCAGTGCCGCCGGACATTTCTGACGAGCAATCTTCGACGGACACCACCATCCAGGAGGGTGGAGATGTATCGTTTTTCTGCAAAGCTACCGGCCATCCAACGCCGAAGGTCACCTGGCGTCGGAACGATGGCAGTCCACTTTATCTGCAGCGAATCGGGACCGACCTGCGGAAAGGTAAATTGACTCACGCCAGGCTCCAGGGGATGCCGAGTGGTAAACAATTTCAGAAGGAGGATATCCATTACTCATTCAATTTTGCGGTTGTGACACGGACGGCAGAGAGGGCGGTTTATTGCCCCAAGCAAGCCACTAAACTTCCCTTATTTACTCCCTTGTCGACTAGCTTGGTGGGTGGAATATTGAAGCGTACTTAAAACGCCCATTCCCGGCATGGCAGCATGGCTTGGTGGAAGTGGAAATTAATTTAGCAAAATTAATGATCCGTTGAAGCTCGTTTTCTGGTTTGACACAGCGCCAGATATTATCTGTTTACATTTGCTACCAGCGGCGGCTACTATAACAGTGCTGCCAAACCGCATTGTGTTCTACAGAACATTAGATAGGGCGTGAATTGTCGTTGGCTGCGCTGTATTTCGGATGATTTTTACTAGTATTAGATTAGCTACTCGAGGAATGATTACTTTTCATTATCTCTTATTTGATGACTGGCAGAATTCTGTGCCTTTAACCCAACTTCCGTCAGCGGCAGCGGTCCTTCGTGATCAACCGCAGAAGGGGCCGCCATTTCTACCAGAAGAAATGCTGGTAGGCTTTTGTCGTTTTCGTTGGTTAGAGTGATTGATTTATGGCCCTGTTTCAACTTGAGCTTGTTGCTTTTATTGCTCGGTTAGCTTTTTGGTTGCGCTTGAATGCGAACAGAGAAAGAGCTGTGATGCTGTTTGCCAGACCAATCACTGCTCGTTTCCTCTTCCATTAAGATTGATTTTAATTGTCTGCAATTCTATTTGATTTATGCTTCGTGTGCGGAAATACTGATTGAATTATTAACTGCAAGCAATTATTGACGTCAATGTATGAACAAACAAATTCTGCCGACAATGTCATCAAGCTTCGTTCGAACAGTAATGATAAACAAGCGACAGAAACGATAACTATCATCAAACTTGTTTTCCACTTCCATCTCTTCCGGAAAATCCAACTTCCCAGGATTGCTGTGAGACTTTGCTGTTTGATTTTTGTCACATTGTCGAACGTGCGATTTATGAAAAAAAAAAAAAAGTTCTGAATATTCCGTAGCCATCGTCACGTTCAACATAATAATTTATGAGGCAATTTGTCAGCATCCAACAGCGACTATAATTCATTCGTGGGGTGAATTGTTTTACTAACGCCTTTTTTTGTCTTTTCTTTTCCTTTTTTCTCTCTGTCTCACTATCTCAATTTTCCAACCAGTTGATACTCATGTTGGGAACTTACTGAACCTTACGAACGTGAGTCGAAGACAAATGGGTGCTTATTTGTGTATTGCATCGAATGAAGTGCCACCAGCTGTCAGTAAACGAGTCTATCTGAACGTACATTGTGAGTATTGCGTATTGATTTGTTGTAAATTGTGGATGTAAAAATATACTTTAGAAAAATAGGTATTTTTAGTATTCAGCAATACTGCCGCTCATGGCAAGTCCGTCCCAATTGCATTTTCGTCAGTTTTGAGTTAATTCATGAAATCAATTCCTTTTTATATTTACTTTCGATAAAACAAATATTTTTGAATACTTCGTTCTGAAAAACTATGACAAAAATAGCAAGTCGGTTTGTCCCATAGCAAAAGTGATCGCAAGCCGGTCCCATTGCAAAAATCTTCGCAATTTAACCCCACAGCCAATAATGATTATAAAAAATGTGATATTTACCACAACTTATGGTCTTCAGGTTCAGAATTGGATGTACCAAGTGATATTCGATTGGAGGTTTGATTGAATTTTACGCGTTCTACATCGTGGTGCTCTAGTTGATAGTACAATGTTTTCTTCAAGACAAATTTTCCACCAGTAGCTTCTTTCTGCTGTTGTTTATTGACAATGAACGCTTCAGGTGTGTCACTGTTTTGTTAGTTTAAGCATTCTTCAGTAAATACTACTTTTCGTATTTTATCCGTATTTTATAGAAAGACGTGGGCAAGAACTGTTCAATTATAGTCGTGAATTTCGTTTTAAAGAATTTGTCAGTCATATCAAATACTTCAGTACGCTACTTAGCTGTTTTTTAACGAAGCAAACATTTTTCTAAGCTATAGGTGTTCTTTCTTATTTGCTTCAACTGCTACGTGGAAGCTGTCCGCCGTCACGAACGTGTGACCGCTCTCAGAAAAATTCAGAACAAGTTCCTACACCTAAACTGATTTCGAATTTATCAGTAGTATCAAATGTAAAAACAAAATCTTATTTTAATTTTGAGCGGCGCAGTTGGTACATTCTGTTATGCTTCTCACAAAATACTTTCCTAATGAAGCACGAGAGAAGGTCATTTATGAATTGACCAGCAATGGATTCATTCCAAACGCAAGCTATAGCACCCCCATCAATTTGCAGTAGTTTGTTTTTCATCACCGGTCGTAGCTAGCTTGCTATCATTCTGGCTACGTACCATAAAAGTAATCGCATGTGAGTCCCAGCTTATGATTTTCAACAAATTTTAATCAAATTTCGGTGTGTATGCAAGTTTTATGATGTAAAAGTGTTAGATTGTCATTGCAGTACTAAATTCTATTGATGGTCTTGATTGAAAAAGCATTTGAGTGCAAAATTTCACCTAAACCGTTACGATTTTTGATTGCTGTTTTCTCATCAGCACCAAAACGCAAATGGGACGGACTTGCTATGAGCGCAAGAATAAGAAAAAAAACACAAAAAAAAATAAAAAAATGAGAAAAAAAACTGCAAGAGGGAACAAAACGATGAATATTAAAAACACAACGAACAATCAGGAAAAATGTAAACAAGAATGAAACGGTATCAAATTATAACCTAAAACCGGAGTACAATTCCATGAATTAGAACATGAAATATATAGATTTGAGACTAAAAATTTTGAAATAAAATTTGGAAATCCAAAATCCAAAACTTTAAAAACAAATCTAAGCCCAGAAATCACTACTCCTTAAATCCATCTTTTGCGAAATTGCGAAATCAAAAAGACACAAACTGAAATTTTCATTTTTTATATTTCTAAATCCAAATTTTCAAAAATTAAATTGTAATTGCTATCCGAGTTTGTCGCTTCTAACCATATTGAAAGTAAAAATCTTCCGGTTTCGACAGTGTATGATTTCCTGCTAACCTCAACAATAATCCGCCAGGAAGGTGGTGAAAAACCGGCCAGAGTAGTGGATAGAAAAGACTTTTCCTTCTTGTCTAAATCGTGGTTCAAGCTTAGTGGTTTGGCTATCGATCGAGATGTATACCAGAACAAATGTTTGACAAACTTTGGATTCGTTTTCTTAAAAAACACCATAGCGATGAAGAGTATCTCCCTATCGAAGTTTACTTTGGGATTATGTTTATGTTCTTTTGGTGCAAAAATAACTGGAGATCAACTAATTGTTGATTAGTAGGGTCGATCCCAAAGTTATCATGAATGTCATGCAAAGCTCTTATACATAAATCATAGAAAAGCTTCGTTGGAAGGCCGGCCACGGACGGACTTTTTTTTGCTTATTATGAATGTATCTATATCAGTTTTTTTTAGTACATCTACTCTTTTTGACAGCAGTATGAATAAAATCCAAAATTTTATTTATTTGAATTCAACACCAACAATTTTGAATCACAAAAAAAACAATCCAGACTTTCACAGAGAACCACACCGGAACATTTCACTATTACATCTTGTAGTCATTGAATTTTAAAGCTATTGTATTGAAATTTCCATTCTGGGCGCAAACGAAACTTTCAATCTCGAACCACATAATGAAAATTTAAATAGTGAATCCTTGATCCTTCATCCAAGTTTCAAAACCCGTTTACGGAATTAAGAGGTCAAAATTTGAATGTCATCATCCTTATTTCAAGTTTTCAAACTTTAATTTATAAAATATATTTAAATCACTTCCATCCAAAGCTTTAAACTCCAAAATGTAAAAAAACAACAACTCATGTTAAAAATATAAAATAGATATGAAAACGATTTGGGTTTTTGAGTCTATTCAGATACCTAAATCAAGAAAGTCAAATCACCTCCATGTCAGTCATTCCAGTGGATCTCAGTATCAACTTTCAAACATTGAAATTCAATTTTGAAATCCAAAGTATACTAAAAACCGATCAAAAATTCGATATTGTAAGCTCGTAAAAATTTTCGTTTCGAATCCTATACACTGGGGTCTTTTTTACGCGGTTGGTTGTACCGCGTTGACAAAATCCGCGTATAAAAAAAATCGCGTAATTTTAAAAAATCGCTTAAAAAAAACTCCGTTCAATAATAAGATCCGATTCAAAATAATGGCACATAAGTAAATATAAACTTGATATAAAAATGGCAATGAAACACACAAAATGAGTTTATAGTGCTTCTAAAATGGAAATTCATTGAAGAACATGACAATAACTTTTTTATAATAATTTTGCAGCATGCTTAAGCTTTCGTTCCTTATAGGAAGTAAATCGAAACGACCCTGACTCGTATCGTTGTACAATTATTAATGTATTTTTGTTCCTTCTTCCCGAATATACGGAAATTACATTTTTTTTTTTGATAATAACAGCAAATATATTAAAAATATAAATATAGAACAGAATATTTTATTGTCATGAACCAAACGATTGATTTGCTAAACTTGCTAAGCTGCTAAACTTATTTAATACCGCGTAAACATAATCTTCCAAATCGCGTAAAAATAATCCGCGTTATTGTAAAAAATCGCGTAAAAAAAGTCGCGTATAGAAAAACCGCATAAAAATACCCCGCGTAAAAAAAGACCCCAGTGTATTTCTAAATCCTAGGTTTCATAATTAATAAAGAGAACTTTCATCATCCAAATTATTGAAGTCATGATACGAGATGGTATGGAATCTGAAATTCGAATTTTAATATATTTGCACCGAAAATGGAGAATCTTTGTTTTTAATTTCCCAAATCCAAAATCCTAAAAAAGTTTCAACATTCGAAATTCATTAAAAAATTCGGAATTTTGAAATGTTTTAACAAAGAATTTAAAATAAAAATTAAAAGTATTATTTTAAAGGTCAAAAGTGATTTAAAATTCCAAATATTCTGAACCAGGTTCCAACTTTTAAGCCCAGAGAGACATGTTGAAAGCTACACAGTATGGATGCTCGAAGGTGAATTTATGTATCCCAGGTTTTGGTGCGAAAGTCCAAATTTCCTTGCACCGAAATTTGGGTTTTGAAAATTTGTCAATCAACCACTGTCTCAAAATTCATAAATTCATGTTCTAATTCAAATATAGAATGCCTAATGTTGCAGTTTCAAGTATCAAAAGGTTTCAAAATTAAAAATTCAAATTCCAATATCCAAAGTCAAATTCCGATATCCATAATCACCTGAAACTCCGTGATTTATTTTCAAAAATTCGTTAAGTTAAAATTCAGAACGATATTCAATCTAATTTCCAATCAAATTCAAAATTAAACATCCAAGCTCAATAATCCAATTTCCAAAATCTTTGAATGGAGGTCCTAGACAGAAATCATAAGGAATCCAAGTGCCTCGTTTTTTGAATCATTATCAAAGCATACCATTGCTTGGAGTTGGTTTGGCAGGTAACTCTTATTACCGTAGCGAGCTGTTCCTGCATTTGGCATGGAGCCTAACGTGGCAGTAAAAAGGGTCATGTCAAATTTCGAAAACGTACCATGTAAATTTTGTTTATTGGCCCAAAAAAAATCAACTATGCAAAATTTCAGCTCAATCGAACATGACTTAGGGGTGCCTCAAGCGCTCAAAATCGAATTTTTTTTCGATGCTAAATGTCTTCAAAATGCATAAAACTTCGGGTCTATTTTTATCTCGAACAGAAATTTTTGCCAATCAATTTCAATGATTCAAACGCGAGGAACTTGGATTCCTAATGATTTTAGCCTAAAAGATGTCAACCGTCGTGCTTTCGCCTGTGAAAAACTGCTACAGCACACAGTGGTACGAGAGCTAAAAAACGTGAACTTAATTCATTTGCTCTCCAAATAATGGTTTTATTGACATACTATCTTCTGAAGATATTTAGTGTATAGGAAGGCTCAAATCACGACAAAAAGTTTTGTTTCGAAACTCAACCGCTAGTGGCGCTGCGAAATCTAACTTTTCAGTCTAACACTTTAGAGAATTGGTTAAGCAAAGTTACAGATAAAGTTCTTACAAAAAACTATGCCGAAGACACTTTTCTTCTAACTCTTCTTGTTTTGGATATATAACGTTTCATATTGTACTTGTCTTTAACATTAGTTTTTTTTTCAAATATACAAAATACTGTAACATTTAGAAGGTAATAATGTCCGGTAATATTTGTATATTATTAAAAACACAACTTTGTAGAAGACACAAAAAAGATAGCTTCCACACAAACCGAGTAATAGTCATAAAATGTACACACCAAGAACACAAAGAAGCAAAAACTAGCAGGCGAAACCTGCATAGAATGAAATAATATCATAATCACTCTACGAAATCACTTTGAACGTTTGTCCCTTCCAGTATCTTCATTGCCTAAGTTTTGTTTCAAAAAGAGCCTTACTCAACTTTTCCGATGACAATACACGTCAAAACGTTGGCCAGAATTGCTTTTTTTGTGTTCTTGGTGTGTACAAAAAATGATGCTTTTTAACATTTTTTGGCAATAACTCGGTTCGTGTGGAAGCTATCCTTTTTGTGTCTTCTACAAAGTTGTGTGTTTCAATAATATACAAATATATGCCAAACAATATTACCTTCTAAATGTTACAGTTTTTTGTATATTTGAGAAAAACTAATTTTAAAGACAAGTATAATATGAAACGTTATATATCCAAAACAAGAAGAGTTAGAAGAAAAGTGTCATCGGCAAAGTTTTTTGTAAGAACTTTATCTATAACTTTGCTTAAGAAACCATTTCTCTTAAATGTTAGACTGAAAAGTTAGATTTTGCAGCGCCACTAGCGGTTAAGTTTCGAACTAAAACTTTTTGTCATGATTTGAGCCTTTTTATATACTAAATATCTTCGGAAGATAGTATGTCAATAAAACCATTATTTGAAGTGCAAATGAATTAAGTTCACGTTTTTGAGCTCTCGTACCACTGTGCAGCAGCATCGTGACGAATGATGGAAAATGGATTCATTATAGCAACTCAAGGAAAAGAAAGTCATGTGGACTGCACAGTCGTGCTTCTACGATGTTTGATTGTTATTTGGTATATTGGTAAGATCAGGTCGATGTTATTTACTATGAGCTGTTGAAACCGAACGAAGCCTTTACTGAGGAACTCAGTTCAACTTTTATTGATGCAGTTTAGCACTGCACAAAAACAGCCACAATACGAACAGGGGCACGGAAAAGTGATTCTACTGCATGACAACACTTGGTTTCATACTGCCTAGTAGTTAAAACTCACTCAAAAACGCTTAAATGTGAAGTCCTAGCCTATCCGTCAAATTCCTAAGAATTGCTTAAAAGACAATAAAAAGACTTAATTCGTGGAAAACTTCAAAAGTTAAAGTGTAACGGTATGCCAGAAAGATGGAACAAATGTGTAGCTAGCAATGGGCAATCAGCGATGAAAATGAGACGATTATGATCGTTATCTTCAGCTGCACAAATCATTATCTGAACAGATTGCGACAAAACTTGAATCCTCTCATTCCGTAATGAATGCTTGTTTGGTGCATGGGTTTCTCGAAGAAAACAGATACACGATTAGATTATATCATATCACCCAACGAGGTCGAAGTCGGTTGAGTTTAGCGAGAGTAGGAGAGTACACACTTTACTCTCTCGTTTTGACAACAAATCATGATCATCAGCCACATGAATAAGAATAGATCGGGATAGGTCGTTTGGTCAATATTGTTCGAATAACTTCATATACCGAGTTGTGCACATTGAGAACCACGTGTTGTGGTGTAGACTAATAACAAGAATGCTTATTCTGGTAATGTTGTAGCAATGTTTTGTGGAAGACAGTGTACAGTCGAAGGTTACGCTTAAATCGCGAACATATTCAGCATCACGAGAGTGGAACGAAAAGAGCAAAAGAACTGGTTCACTGATTTTTGGGTTCTATAACGATGTAGGCAATCCGTTCGCGAGTTGATCAGAAGAGTCAGTGCTTTAAAAGAACGAAACCTTTTGATCGCCCTCAAAAGAACTGGAGGGAGCTCCTTGGTAGATTTTTTGGGCCAACAAACAAAATGTACATGTCTATCTAATATGTGAAATAAAAAATCCAATAGAAGTTTTCGAAACATAACTATCAAAATTCGTATTTAAATTTTGAATGAAATACTTAACCTTAACCTCGAAATTTATCAACTGAAATTGTTATTCAGAAACTTGAGATCTAAAAACTTGCATCAAGACTTTCGACATAGGAATCGAGATATCTAATGTTTGAACTCCAAAATTTAATATATATTTTTTGCAGTTCAGATCTCAGATAAATCAAACTCTCGAATTATCGATCAAATAGCCTAAATCCAGAATAACACTCTAAATGGAAATTTGGAATTCCTTAATCCAATATCTATTATAGAAAAGCGAGAATATGAAATCTTGAAAAAAAGTCCTAATTAATCAGTCAAAAGAAATTCCAAGTTATTGAATCTGATTCCAACCTTAACTTCTTGAAATTTAGAATTTTAATTTTATTTTCTAGGTTCATAATTAAAGTATTCCGTTATACAATTTCGGAAGCTTACATTGTATGCCTTGAAACATATAAATTCATCTTAAAGTTCTTAGTCCATAGGCTCAGTCCCAAGTCTCTATGTAAAATTTTGAAATTTTAATTTCAATTAAAAAAGCTCCAAGTCTAAATGCCATTGATACAAAACAATGTTTTTCGTTCAAATACCAAATTCCAATTTCCAAGTTTCCAAGTACTAGAACTGACAATTTTCAAGTTTTCACTCCTGTGTTTCAAGGGCCTCAAATGCCAAATCCCATTTTCAAATATCTAATTTCCAAATTCTAACTTACATTTCTCCAGTTTCTCAATTTTTTAATGAATAATGTGTAATCGGTACTTTTTCATCAATTGTTTCTTTTCCTATCTTTCATCAATCAAACATGATCAGTCGCCCCGAATGTGACAACGGAGAAGGCGTTGCTGGGAGTTTTCGAAGAATCGGACCTCGAGCTGGAGTGCGCCATCGAGTCTTCACCCCGTTCGGTCAACTACTGGACCAAGGTTTCCCCGATGGGTGTCGCCAGTGTCGCGGACGGACGGAACAATCTCCTGTTAACGGCTGTCAGTGGCACTGGTGCTGCTGCAGCTAACCACCGGCAGGAAGTAATGCAGAACGGCGATCGGTACGAGATTCGGGAGCAGTACAGTTCGCACTATTCCGGCCGCATGAGTCTACGGATCCGTCGGTTCGGTACGGCTGATGCCGGCAGCTACATGTGCATATCATCGAACGCCTTCGGCAAGGCGAACCGGACCATTAGGGTTTATGGTAAGTATTGTACCCATGGTGTTTCCCTTTCCCTTGCAGAGGTTTTACTGTTGGCTTGGGAAAATTCGATAAAATAAAACACCGGAAATGTGCTATCAAACTCCATTGTGCAAACTTACCGGACTTACAATATATGGGCTACGAGAATCGCTTGGCGGAAGGGAACTTGTCGCACCATAAAAGAAGCCATAGAATTAACTGACAGAATAGTTTCTGGCCAGCGTGATGCCCCAGGACTGTGGATAAGTTTGAAAGCTTTAAAGGTTAGAGCAAGGCGTAAGAATAGGTCGTGCCTTTCTTCGGGCTGTACCCCAATGTGTACGCGGATTCACACACAGTTTTATCTTTCTCCGTTTATGGTGTCATAAATACTGGATTTTATAGCCCTTCTCACTGGTTTGCTCCCCCGAGTTGTTTATTTCTGTGTGCATGGAATAGCATGATAGTGAAAAAATGTAAAGGTCAGAAGAGAGAAATTTGTTGAAAAAAAATCGAAGGTTTTGGATAGCACGATGTAAAAATTCATATGAAAAAAATTAACAGTAAACTGGCTGCAATAAATTGTTCATATTCGTGCAAGGATAAATGTACGAATTTTAAAGCTTGGCTTCACAGAGTGTTGATAAAGGTTGAATTGTAATATTTTTTTTTACTATTTCAGCAAACTAAAAAATTTGCTGATGACATTATAAATAAATTTACCGTTATTTCCTTCAGAGCCCCAAATTTACTTTAGATGGTAGTGTTTTGTAATTTATTTATTAGTCTAATTGACGTTTTTCTGTAACAAAAAAGATCAAAATTGGCCAGTTAGTAACATTTGTTGAAACTGAAATTCAGTAAATATCTAAAAACTCAATTGTGAAACTCGTTAGTATAACCAATATATCAAATTTATCGAACTTCCTGAAGTTTCCAACATTTATTTTGGGTAAACCCCTCCCAAACGATATTTCTGTGCAAAGAGCTATAACAAAAACTGAACTTTTCCTGTTACAGAAATCAAGCGGCCAACGACGACCACAACAACTACAACAACGACAACCACTACAACAACTACCACAACCACAACGACCATGCAACCAACGACAGCAGCTCCGATGCGGAGAACAACTCTAATGGCACAAAGTAAGTTTTCTGGTTGCTGCACATGTATGGAAAATTGATAACTTTTACGCCACCCACTTGTGTAACGGTGAAAAGTAAGAAAAAACAATCTCTTCCTTCGCAGGATTCCCAGAGGCGACACCGTACGGAAATCCGCCGGACTTTATCTTCGAGTATATCACGAATTCGCCAACCTATGTGGAGTACGGAGCCAACGGGGAAACCTACATCAACTATCCACAGCTGACGGCCTACAGTAAATCGTCGCCATCCAATCACGGTGGCAACAGCGGCGGCGGTGAAAGCCGTGGCGGTGGTCACCCAGGTCACCAGGATGGTGATGCGTCCTCGTCCCGGTCGCTGCTGGTACCCTCTGGGGAACAGCGACTGATGACGATTCTGGCCCTGTCGGCTCTGTCTTGTGTGTCGTTTTTTCGCCTCTTTCAGATCTATCTGCCCTGGGTGACATTTTTTCTGCTGCTTCTGCTGATCGGAAGAAAACCGAAGGAAAAAAGCTTCCCGTTGGTGGTGGGCGGTGAAACGCCGCGACAGTGGGCGTAGTGCAGAAAGGGTGAACGTTTAGGGGTTGTTTGACTTTTTTTTAAAATATATTTTCGAGATTGCTAAGTTAATAGGATTACATCGGTATTAGAGTTGCACGTTTGCAAATTGTAGCTCCCAAAAGACGTTGTATGCTCTGAAATGAACGAGGAAAAATAGAATCAAGAGAGAAACTGAAGCAAATATAACTTTTAGTGAAATTGTACATATAAACAGCAATTAAAACAGCATACATAAAACCGTAATAAGAGCAAAACACAAAAATTTATGGAAATAAATAAATGAAGTGACACAATAGAAATCAGTTAGGAACAAATGGAAGGATTACGTTTAATAAAGGATGTATATTATAAAAATGAACACTTGAGTGAGTGCTTTTTCCGAACCACCATTTTGAGCGTCAGGTTAGTTTTTGCAGGTAAGAAATTTTAATCGATAGAATGCTGGTGAATAAATATTTTTCTTCTTTTCAAAGTTTCAATTCAAATGTTTCAAAATGATCTGTTGAAGCGTCTGTTTGTTTGGAATATCTGTTTGATTTTTTGGTGTAATAAAATAAATATCACAAAGTCATCAA
This sequence comes from Wyeomyia smithii, assembly GCF_029784165.1. Classification (NCBI taxonomy): domain Eukaryota; kingdom Metazoa; phylum Arthropoda; class Insecta; order Diptera; family Culicidae; genus Wyeomyia; species Wyeomyia smithii. Next base: position 230,447,679 of record NC_073696.1, read on the forward strand.
ATAGACATATAGTCATATGTTCGACAAATGTTCCACAGACTTGGTTTGAACTTTTCAGTGCATTTTGATATGTCTGCCTTGTTGACATCTTTGCTTTCCCGAACGGTATAACACTACATTGCTCTGGTAAGGATTTATTATGATGTCTTACGAGTGTATCGTGTCTACTATGATGCAATTCTAATTACTAAAGAAAACGGTGTCGTATAACTAGCGAGCCCTTGCTGCTTTTCAGAAGCGTTCTTGATTTAGGTTCCCTAATCTGTCTTTTGTGGTTTTGAGCCTCACCTTCAAAGCAAATGTAGTAATATTGAAAGATTATTATTCTCTTTCGTCAATTTTTTTAATGATAATCGCCTCGCAACTAAACGGCGCAATGTTTCTTAGTGAGAAATGTCTTCGTTTTCCGATAAGCACGTGGAAAATTTTATATAGGGGTACTGTTCCATTATTTATCTCAGCCCATATATTCATTTTATTCAACACGGAATCACAATTGAAAACAGGAAAAACGCATGTTTTCTAACTAAACCAATCTACTAATCCATGGAATTGATTCTTATTAGTTCACTTAAGATTTCTCATAAAGTAGAGTCCTCAAAAACTCACTTGAAAGCTCTGAATTTGATGTAATAGTCGGGCATTTTCACTCGAATACTCATTTATTCCAATTACCTTCCTCAGAAAATCAGATCCGCACATTGCTTTGTACGGCTACAACAGGACTAGTTCAGCAGCCAACCAAAGTTTTTTTTTCATCACTAGCGGACCACTTTTTATTTCAAGCATTAAACAAAATCACTCACTACACTAGGAATACTAATTTCCCTGTTCTCGCACATCCTACGCACAATATTCTGTGGCGTGGTGTCCGTCCCACTTATTGCCAGCATTCCGTACCTTATCCGCTCGAAACGCGGACATGTGAAGAACACATGCTCCTCGTTTTCTTCCGCACCCGTACATGCGGGGCACATAGGGGACTCAGCGTACCCGAGTCTATGCAGGTACTGCCCAACGCAGCCATGGCCTGACAGGATCTGTATCAGATGGAAGGTTACTTCTCCATGGCGCCTATTAATCCAGCATGCTAACTCTGGAATGAGTCGGTGTGTCAATTTACCTTTTGTAGTGTTGAACCACTCCCGCCGCCACTCAGCCATTGAAGATGACCGTATGGTGTTGCGTATACCCCTCGTGTCGCGTTGGTCGAAGCACTCTACATTCTCTTTGACGATGATGCTGATGGGCATCATGCCAGCCAAGACACAAACCGCCTCGTACGACACTGTTCGATACGCGCACGCGACCCTTAGGCACATTAGCCTGTACATACTTTCGAGTTTGCCACGATGGCACGAGGTACCCAAAACCTTGGACCATACTGGCCCTCCATACCTGAGTATTGACGTGGTCACGCTAGCAAGGACTTTGCGCCTGCTGCTACGGACCGCTGAGCTGTTTGCCATCATGCGGGATAGTGCCGCCACAGCCATGGAAGCTTTCTTGCAGGTATAATCGACGTGGCTCCCAAACGTGAGCTTGTCGTCGATCATAACCCCCAGAAGCTTCAAGGAGTGTTTTGAGACGATAGTGCAGGCACCTGCACAGATCGATGCCTCCTGCTCCGACTTTCTGTTATTTACAAACAATAACCCCTGTCTTATGGTGCGCTAGCTCCAGTTTCCTGGAGTGCATCCAGCCTTCCACTGCGCGTATGGATAGCGCGGCCTTTAACTCCACCTCTCTAATTGACTCACCATAGACCTCAAGAGTTATATCGTCGGCGAAGCCCACAATCACCACCCTTGGAGGGAGTGTTAGTTTTAACACGTCGTCATACATGGCATTCCACAATTCCGCACCCAGGATGGAACCTTGCGGTACACCTGCGGTAACTGGGACGCTTTTCTGACCCTCGTTTGTTACAACACAAACTAGCACTCGATTCTGAAAGTAGTTACCCAGAATCTTGTACAACGGCGTCGACACTCTGAGGCTCTGTAGCGCTAAGGCCATGGGGTCCCAGCTGGCACTGTTAAACGCGTTCTTTACGCCGAGCGTGACGATCGCGCAATAACGAGTGCCCCGCCTTTTACGTTGGATTGCAACCTCAGCCGTTCTAGTGACGGAGAGAATTGCATCCACCGTGGACCTACCTTTTCGAAAATCGAACTGGTTGCTTGATAGACCGTTCTCACTTTCTGTAAATTTCACCAGTCTATTGAGGATTATACTCTCAAGCACCTTGCCCGCCGTGTCCAGCAGGCAGATTGGTCTGTATGCCGATGAGTCACTTGGACCTTCGGCAACAGCACTAGCCTCTGGCGCTTCCACACGTCCGGGAAGAGGCAGTCGTCAAGGCATTCCTGCATGACTGTTTTAAACAACCCGGGGGCTTCTTTAATGGCCGTCTTGATGGCCAAGTTCGGGATTCCATCTGGTCCCGGTGCCTTGCCTATCTTCAGGGTGTTTTCGATCTCAATCAATTCATCTTCTGTCACTCTTACCGCATCGTCTGCCTCTGCACGACTGCCGTCACTCACGGTTGGTGGTGACTCGTCAGCTGGAGGCCAGGGAATTGGTTCGTGGCTTGGGAAGAGGCCCTGAATGATCGTTTCTAGCATCGCTGGTGATTGTTCAGCCGGGGCTAGCGGACCTCTAGTCTTGGTCATAACGATCCTGTAGGCGTCACCCCACGGGTCCGAACTGGCACTGGTGCATAGTCTTTCGAAACAGGCTCGTTTACTGGCTCTGATTGCGCTCTTAAACGTTGCCTTAGCGGCACCGCGTTCCTCTCTTTGCTCGTCGGAACGCGCGCGTCAAGCGGAACGTCTTGCACGGAGGCATGCACTACGTAGGCCTGCTATCGTTTCGCTCCACCAGTATGTCGGTGGTCTACCATCTTTAGGCGGAGGAGACCTAGGCATCGTGGCGTCGCACGCCCATGACAACATCGAATTTAGATGGTCCGCACCTGGATGTGGTTCACCCCCTTCGTGCTTCTATCTAATGGCCTGCCCAAAAACATCTGCATCGAAATGCAATGTTTTCCAGCCGTAGAAGGATGGAATATTGAGCCTACTCGCTGCTTGCTTTCGCACGCCTACCTCATAGCGGACCGATTGGTGATCGCTATTCGTGTAGCTGTCGTCTACTCTCCAGTTCGTGATCAGTCCCGGGCTGCAGAACGTCATACGATGATCGATTCCGCACCGTTCCTGCTGAAGGTGCATTTCGTGCCATTTCGTTAGCCAAGTCTAAGTTGAGCTTTGCCAAAGCTTCCAACAAAATCTGGCCCCTCTAGCTTGTACAGCGACTTTCCCACTCGACAGTCCAAGCGATGAAGTCGCCCGTAACCACCAACGGCCATAGGCCCGTCAGTTCCACGGTTGCTTGATCGACCATCTGTGCGAACGTTTCAGTAGACCAACTTGGCGGAGCATAGCAACTGCAGTAGAATACTCCGTCCACGCACGACCAGGATTTAAGCCCCGCTCAAAGCACCTGAAGCAAACGTCGGGCTGTTGGAAGGTGCCCAGGAGGCAGACAGACCAACCCACCTTCAACGTGGCCTTCTTCAGGGCCTTGTTACCCTCCGCTAGTGGGAGCTTTATGGCAGCAAACTGGGTCCCGGACGGGCCCCTGCGTGGACGAACTGCCTTCGCGGTCACCACCACTCCACACTTCCTCTCAAAGGCTTGTGCTATCTAGCACCCTTCGGTGATCTCATCCAGGTTTTTAAGCTGGAGAGTCACTTCAGGGGTGAGGGCTCGGATTTGAACCTCCTCGCCAAGCCCTTCCTTGGCCGCTTTTTAATAGGCACAGCCCTTGCCCTTCGCCTCCTTACGGAGTTCAAGGATCATCTCGCCGGTACGGGACCGACGAATTGACCTGACATCCGCGCCGAGGTCTTTGAGCTTGGCCTCGCCTCTAATGGCCTTCAAGACTTCAGCGTATTTAGACGCATCCGTTTTAAGAATGAGCGCGTCGCCCTTGCTCCTCCTGTTCGCCTCCTGCTGTTTTTTGTTGCGGTCGCCGCATTGTGCGTCGTTCCCGCTTTTGCCGCTTTTTATCCACCACGGTGGTCCATTCACCTGCGCCCGTGGCTTCGCCGTTCGTCGGTTCCCTACTTGGCTGGACTGAGTATTTCATCAAGTTGTGCGGACACCGCCTCTACACTCGGGAACTTATTCATGTGGCTTTCTACCGTTGAGAGTAGCATAGCCCCGGAGATCTGCTCCCGTTCTTTGGTGGTCTTAGGTGTATCCACCTTGCCGCCAGTCTTTGTCGTTCCGGTTGGTGCTGCCTTAGGCGAGCCCGCCTTTGCCCTAACTCGGAACTCCCCTATCGGTGTCGCAAAAGGTGTACCAACCTGTGCGCCGCCTTTACCGGCATCAGCCAGTCTCGGTGGAGGGGGTAACCCGTCCAGCCCTTCCGCTACCTTCACATCCTCGTCGTTTTGAAATTTAAACATTATGGTTAATAGGGCCCCCCTTCCGGCCGCTATCCTTGCTCATGGTGGTGTGGTCGCCTATCTGGTCCCATGGTGGCCTATGCCGGAGCAGTGAGGTCATGGCTAGTGAAGGTCGTCACAGCCCCTCATGAGCAACTATGACGCCTCCCGACCGGCGTAAGTCAGGAAAGGGCATCTGATCCCACTCCTGCCTGATTCACATCAGGCAATGACCGCGGAACGTACTGGAAGGCCTGCCAGGTTTTACGGGACGGAGACCTCTGCGACCGTATGCCACCTCGACATTTCAAGCCGTAGTCACACGACTTGACTAAGAGAGCTTGGTGCAGGTGCCAGCCCAACGTCATGGTATAAAACCGTATTCCATCTCAAAAACCTAAAACAAAACGACCAGTACACCATAATTGGAACCTTACTGGTATCGGCCCCAATAAGCGGGTTGGTGCATTTGGGTGATGGGAGCGGCACTACGCGCTCCATCGAAGCTGCTTACGGGTGGCCGTGGCATTTACGGGGCATCGACTGCCCAATGCCCGCAACCCCACCACTCCCTAGGCAAGCTCCTGCTGCCGGTCCGGGACTAATCGATGCTATCACACACCTATCGGTGGTCACACAACGCGTGCATGGCCTCGACGGTCGCCAGGTGTCGACCCGTGGGGGCCTGCAGCTCGGCCAATACCTAGGTTACCAATTTCGCACGTAAACAACTAAAGCGTATGTCTACGTAACCTACTTCGACGGGCTGCGGCTACGTTCGTTCATGATAATGTGATTCATTCGTGACGAAATTCGTCGTAAGATGAATAATTGAGCAATGATTATGAGAATTATGAGATCTAATCAAGCAGTTAGTTTTGAGATGGATATGGAAGCGTTGTGAAAATTAGTTTATTTCACAAAATTGAAATTAACCAAATTAATCTAGCTAAGTTCACTAAATATACAATGCTGAACGATTCCATAAAAGCACGTAAGCGTATTTTGTTTATTTGTTCAATGATTTCGTGAAAAATTCGGTGTATAATCCGTGCATTCTTTGTGAATATCGGCTTAATGAGATGAATAATTGAACAAATACCCTATTTGTGTGTTTTTTTTTTGTCAGATTGTTCTTAGTTACATGTTGTGCAAAATTTATGGGTTTTTAAAAACCCAACCCAAAAACATGAAAAATCTTCTATAGTCTAGAAGAGCGGTTTTCAACCTTTTTTGTCTGTGTACCCCTTGGCGATATTTTTCATACCGATTGTACCCTCTGGCTTGGAACGTTCTCGCAGAATGGGAGAGAGTAGTGGTAGATCATGTTGTGGTAGTCTAGTATAGATTTAAAATTGTACTATGGTTTGTTTGATTGCTACAGTCATGATTTAAAAGCAAGATTGAACAGCAAATAAATTATTTAAAAAAAAAATACTTTGTCCTCCATTACAAATTTTTCTTTCGCGTACCCCCTGAAGGCTCTCGAGTACCCCCAGGGGTACACGTATCCCAGGTTGAGGAACGCTGGTCTAGAAACAGGTTTAAATCTTGAATTTTTGTATTTTGTTTTCATCAAATGAAGAAATTACGTTTAGATTAAGGTCAGGTTAACAGGTTTTGATCTTGACGACCGTACATTTCGTAGTTGCTTCTCCGTGATCGATCTGATCTAGTGAAGTTGCACGGATTAGTTTGCCACTTTCAGTGAACAACAATTCAGTAGTTAACACTTTGTATCGATCAATAACAGCGCCGGCCTCGTCCCTCGCGATCGTTAGGGTAAGTAATAGTCGTTGTTGTTGGAGACCGAGTTTACCTCTGCACCTTCACGACTGCGACGGAAATAAAGGGTTATGTCACCGAGGTAAGTGACTGAGTCGGACAGTGTCGCGCGCGAAATTACCTCGTCGTGATGACGAGTGGCGTGCGCGAATACAATTAACTACCAGAAGCACCTAAGTGTTTGAATATTTGTCAATAACTATTCGGTGAGTGAAAATTCCCGAGTACGCGCTAGTTTTGAAGCAACGGAGGCTATCTTTGGCTTAGCGGTCAGACCGAATTTATCTGGATTTCCGCGACCGCGGTGAAAAAAAAAATTGTGCTTATTTGAATTAGGTCCAGGTTTTATGTATTAATTGACTATCCAATATAGTTGAGTTTTGTGAAACAAAATGGTCCAGATTTATTTCATTCGATAGTTGATTATGCTAAGTTATAGGAAACCCACTCATTAAGTCAATTTATGGCTTAATCTACCATGTGAGCCACCTGTAAAATGCACCTTAGCTTGTCATATTGGAGGTATTTACAACCTAATTGAAGATATGTGCAATCTGTTATTGGAATTTGAAACTTATGTGAGACTATTCAGCTCTGAATATTGTTCATTCGTATTTCAAAACTGATTTTAAGCACTGAATATAGTTGTTAATTGTTATGAAAGTGCAATAATTAAAGCCATTCAACCTTAAACGACTTACCTCAGAAGTGCAATTGTGTTTGTCCTGCCAGCAGCCGGACACTGCAAGTTGTTTTCACCGGATGCTGGAAAAAATACGAACATACACAGAATAATTTCAGCGAAACGAAAAACTTCCAACGCTAACACTCTCAAGCATTCAGCAAATTAATGCAACGCGGTTTTCATTCAACACGTTTGCAAACAATTTCAAGCTAACAGACCTGTCTATCGTCCACGTGAAGTCCCTGCCTTCCATGCTGTACGTCGCCACTCCCGAACACTCATTCCTAACACGTTCCACTGGAGGAACATTAAGAGGAAAAGCTTTTGTCAAACACAATATTATGCAAATTATGAAACGTGAACCTGGTGTGAATCGCGTTGCCCAGCGAGGCTGCCTATTAATAAGCCAACCGGGCAGCAGGATTCCGGACGATGAAATATGAGTAGCCTAGCGCATTTTTTCACTCTTAAACAGAAGACGGCACGCCGGATTCGGTTTCACAGGAAGTTTAATTATGAGATCTAATCAAGCAGTTATCGCCAATTTGTAATTAACTTTTATTTAGATGAAAGAAAACGTTTGACCTAATTTGAATAAAAACTATCTGAAGATAAAAAAAGAAACAATTCACCAAATTCGTTGAGGCTTGCTTGGATCATAACATCCCGCAGGCCGTCTTTTGGTGCTTCACCTCACCGTTGAGAATAATAGCACCATAATATAAATTATTCCGAGAGCATATTTCAGGATCTCTTCATGAATAAATTGTTTCGAATTATTATTGTTTACATTCCGGCGACGTTACGCCGGTAAGTAATGACCTAGCTCTGGCTGAATGTTGCAGGGCGCAACACAGGCGTAGGATGCTGCTGGCAGGCAGCACGACCGCCGGCAACGCGGTGGGTGCAAAGTGTCAATTTGTGGGTCCATCCAAACAACCCAAGCAGCCGGTGCGCCACGACGCGACGTACTGTACAGCACAACGGTAGCGCAGTTATATTATCATAGATGGCGCACTCTTTAACTTGATGAGGTTTCTGCTTGTCATGCCCTGCACGAGATACGCGAACATTCTTTCTGTATGCACGTATAAGATACTGTTGAATGCTGAATAATGTTGTGCGGTAATGTTTATGGATGGCACGCGATTCTTTATGTACTTAATGGTGTCACTACAGTGATTGTGCTGGGGAACCAGCGGCTTGAACGGTGACCTGAAAGGATTGCAATAGTGCATATCATCTTCCAGAGAGCCACGATGAAGCATGGCGGAATTTTTATGAGTGCAGTGTATTGTGCATTATGCTAATATTCTAAACGGTTCATGCGTATACAAAGATTGAGGGAATGTTTCTCCACAATAATGGTATGCTGGGTGGTTATTGTGTTTCGATATACGTAGATTAAAAAACACAGAGCTGCTAAGGCGTTCGCCATTGAAACCTTGCCCGAAACAGTGAAAGGATTTTTAAGACACTTACGCCATTTGGACTTAAATTCATGTATGCCAGTAGCACACAAGTGAACAAATATGAGTGATCAGGAAAATTTGGATTCAACAAGTAAATCTGTAAATGTGGCACCCCTGTGTATATTATTTTAATGTATCTGGATTTAAAAGGTACTGTATCGTGGTCCAAAATAACGACACAAAATCTTTACCAATATATATTACAGATTGTTAGCAGAAAGATTCATAAACATGTTAAAATGGACAAGTTATTTGATAACCTATACAACGCATTAGCAAGTACGTAAAAAACTTTAGAGCCAAATGTCAAAAGCCGTTTGCGGATTGATTTATGTGCCTATTCATGCTAAATGTTGCCAAAACATGTTAATGAACGGTATAATTTTCACATGGTGGTAAACATAAATCGGTAATATTAAGTAATCAAAGGCCATTAAGCAACCACAGTGAATGTGGAATTCATTATTCATAAACAAAAGTAGACAGGATTGCACCTGTACTTTGTTTCCACATTTAACCCGTTACAGATCATTTATATTTTCTATAGCTTGAGGATCTAAAATGATGTGCCTCAAATAAGGTCTCAGAGCTTAAAATCCTGTGGCAGCAAGGGCTAACAAGAACCTAAAATAATAATCATGGCGTTAAAAAATATTACACGATAAGAGGTTATGAAAGGGTTATTATCCTTTTCACCAAATGTGTTCGAACGGCGAGGATGAACGCGTGCAGCTGCATGATTTAATAAAAAAATCTGCGGCGGCCATTGTCGATGTGGATCAGAACAATAATGGCGACCCCGACCCAGATCGTACTTAATTCGACAAAAATGCTGAAATCTCCGTGGGAAAACAATAAATAACCGCACTTCTGTGTGATTATCCCTCGAAGGGATCTACGTATGTAAAATAAATGTCATTCCGAAAGTGGGAATTCAATCGCCAAAAGGATTGTTCGCGTACGGTTTTACATTTTTAAATCCATTCAACCGAACGCCTGTACACCGATTGACTGCAGTTGGTGACAGCATCGGTGATTGAAAACAACAAGTGTCAACCATTACCAGTCTAACACAAGCAACATAAGCGCATATAAAAATAGTTGCGGCTAAATTGATAGGCAAAAGTGAGGTTGGTTTACCACATTATCGCAGACCAAGCAAGCGAGCGAGCAAAGCTAGCGTGCTGATGTGGCGCCATATTTCTTCGCGCATATTAATTATCTAATGGGCCATTAAATTTCAATTCGCCGATTTATGGCAACGACTGCCGCCTCCGTTGCCTGTTGCCATTATTATCGCTGGTTTGGGGACATTTTCAGTCCTGCCTGACCCTGCAGAACACATCCCCAATGGGGGCTATACGTGTGTGTGTTTGTCGCGATTATCGCATCGTAACCGAAGCGGAGATAGTTATTACGGCCTACTGCGGTTTTATTTACAATTTTCCGGCTGCTCACGACGGGTGTAGTGGAATGACATATTGCCGGTGTGTTTTACCGATGCGAATAAGCGCTGCAGCACCACAGCCGAGCGGTTCGATGTATCAGTTTCTGTCCGATACAGATGGAGTTGGTAAGGTTAGGGCCAGAAATGGCGACGGCCGGTGAGTACCTCCAAAATGGGGAAAAATATTCATCCATGTTGACAAAAATGTTCGCTGGAAGGTCGTTTTAAAGGTTGCTTGGTGGTCTTGTCTTCCACTGATTACAAAGGTGAGTTTCTTCCATGTCATGCACCAAAGTCTAACGAACGTTTTGACATTCAACTGCAGTACTCGTGAACCGAACGATTGTTTTCGTAAATTATCTAAAATTCAACATTATTTTACAGTGCCGTTTATCAGATAAGAACCATCTTTTCCATTTTTTTATTTGAGGTTTTTAGCACCGTATAATTTTATTCTCTTTGGATGATTGATCTTTCTCGTTGAAATATACACACTATGTTTGTTTTACATGACGTTCCAACATCTTTTCCATTTATTCGAATCCATTTCACAGAATATTTAATCAACAATCACATAAAAAGGTGCTTCTAAGGGCCAGTGCATTAAAACGACTGAGTTATTAAATGTGTTTACCCCAACATAAATATCTCATACATTTCAGTAATAGTACATAAGATGTCGTGAATTATTCGATTTACTTAAAATTCAAAATTTACAACCAAATTTTGACCTCAGCACCAGAGCACGTAATATGATCAAATTGCACTTTTGAATTAACGGTAAAACCTTCAAAATTAGGCCAAACTGCTACTTTTCACTCACTGCTTTTTAGTGTATTATTACTTTTCACCCACTACTTTTTGTTTACGTCGGTGACTAGGTACTGGCATATTTCCACAAATAACAGTACCTAAGGTAAATATGTATAAAACGCCCCAGTCCATTTCCGTAACCGGTCATAGGACCAACCTTCTGTGCAAGTTTGATAATTGTCACTAGCAGCAAAAACAAAAAAAATAAAAATCAATTTTTATTTAAGTTGCTTCAGATCTAATTTCTTGCAGCGTTTCCGTAACGTCTTTTCATTAATGTACAAAGTTTGTTACCTGGTTTTTGTACCTTTATATCTCAAATGAACCTCTAAGCAGCTGTATCTAGTGAAAAAAAACGATAAAAATTGTATAATTTGCTTAAGCATTCAATGCTTTCTGCTACACTACAGCTCCCGGGCAATATGCCCCACTGCTAGCCCGAGTGATTTTTTCAATGCTTTAGTGTTTGCTTCTGAGACTTCAAGCGCTGTTTCGCTTCGCATGCTGAGCTGGCATATGAAGCTACCGCATCTGGGGCGTTTTGCCCCGGTACATTGGAAAGCTTGCAATTTAGTCATATTTTTAACAAAATTATAGCATTTTTGTGTAACAGTAATTACAAAACAAAATAATAGCAGTGCATTCCCGAAAAAAAATATCAAAAAACCCATAAAAGTTGCTGTGATAGTTACATAGTTATAATATAGTTTAACTATGTTTTTCATTGGAAATACATCAATTTTACACTGAATATTATTGTCAAAAACAATAAAAAACATTGTTTCTGTCATTTTTACCATGAAAAATGAAAAATATTGTTATGTATCTTAACAGCATTTTTTCTGGCATTTTTCGTATACATTCAGAAGTCACTGACAATGTTTTTCATGGTAAAATTATTGTCGGTGGAAAGTTCAACAACAAAATACGTTGTGTAAAAAAAACGTTGTTAAAACATGCTAATGACAATAACCGTTTGCAAGCTTACGGTAAATATATATATATATATATATATATATATATATATATATATATATATATATATATATATATATATATATATATATATATATATATATATATATATATATATATATATATATATATATATATATATATATATATATATACGGCACTTCGTAGCGCTGCTGCCGGAAAGGAGAAAATATACGTAGGATGTGTGGCCGCAGGACCCAGTACTACCAGAGCGGCGGCACAACAAATGAGTGGGGTTCCGGCTTCATTATGTTGGGCAGGATGCAATGTTATGTGATCAAGTGACAGGCGATCAGTGACAGGGTGTGTGTTTTGAGAATTTTTTTTTTTCCGTGTTGGGTATTTTCGTCACTGCGACCAATTTTTTGATATTTTGTGACATATTCCCCCTTTTTAATTTTGCTTAGTCAGGATAACGTATCACTATTGGAAGTGGTCGTTATAGTCTGGCCAATAGCATTAGTCCAGTCCGGTATTATACTTCGTATGAAGCACACAACCGTACTGGGATTTGTTCTCCAGATTTCAGAGGGTTCCAGAAGACCTCTCTCGAAGAACTTATATCTTTTGATAAAAATTGCCGGACATCGGCATAACAGATGTTCCGAGTCTTCTTTATCCATGCCACATACTCGACATGTATCACATTTTTCATAACCTTCAAATGATAACGGCTCGGACAATGCCCTGTTATTAAACCAGTATACGTGCTTAGATCTTTTTTTGAAAGATCCAGTATTTTACGAGTCATAGAAACGTTCGGAGTGATGAACCGTTTCGACTGCCTACCGATGAAGGTGTTTGTCCAGTTGGATTCCACTTTCAGAGTTTCCCATGCTTTTAGTTCCATTCTAAGGGAACAAGCGGAGAGACCACAGAAGGGTTCTGGTCCTATGAACTGATGAGACGATCCAAGTCTTGCCAATTCATCGGCTCTTTCGTTCCCATCTATTCCACAGTGACCAGGAACCCAGTATAAGTCTACTTGATTATTACAACCCAGTGTTTGGAGTGATTGAACACACTCCCAAACTAGTTTTGATGTGCATGTCGCAGACTTCAAAGCCTTCAACGCTGCTTGACTGTCGGACATCATGCAAATGTTTGAGTGTCTGTATTTCCTGCGTAGGCATATTTCAGAACATTCTAGTATTGCTTGGACTTCAGCTTGGAAGACAGTTGGCCATTGGCCCATTGGAACTGACAGGTCTATTCCTGGGCCAGTTACTCCTGCTCCCACTCGATTGTTCATTTTTGAACCATCTGTGTAGAAAATGATTGATCCTGGGCGGAGATCAGGACCACCGCGTTCCCAAACATCACGCTCAGGTTCAAACATTCGAAATCCTCTTTCAAAATTGTATCTTTTCTCCATCCGGTCTTCATTGTTTATCACTAGGGGATTGATACGAATAGTTTTTAGAATACCTAGATGACCCGTTAAATCACCCTCAAAGAGCCTTAATGATCTTTTGATCCGTAAGGCACTCTTTTCGGCTTCTAATTGTATGAATTGGTGCAGTGGAAGCATAAACAGTAGAGCTTCCAATGCCTTGGTGGGTGTGCTTCTCATTGCACCCGTTATTGAGAGAGTGGCTAGCCGTTGAAGTTTTTCCAACTTATCTTGAGCACCTTTCTCCCTTGTTTTTGTCCACCAGACTAGTGAAGCATAGGTAATTCTGGGTCTCACTATAGCCGAATATATCCAATGGATCATTTTCGGTTTGAGTCCCCATTGTTTACCAAAAGTTTTATTACATATCCATAGAGTATTTGTAGCTTTTTTTATTGCCTGCTCTAGATGTGTATTCCAGTTAAGTTTTTGAAGTAGAATACTTCTCTCAGGAAGTTCGGCTACATAGGGATGTGAAATGAAAATCTAAAACCGAAAAAAGTGAAAAATATGTCCAATTTCAAATGCTAATAAATCGGTTAGTATTCGATGGATTTCCTTCGTTCTTGCAGCAATAGATTGGAAAATCTTCCAAGATTCTTCCCGAAATAAGATAATTGTAATTTTTTTATTCACACTATTGTACTATCGAAAATAGTCAAGCCTTGTCAGAACGAAAAATTCGACCTCTGATTTGTCGTTATATGCTTGCTTCCCAAGCACGGTCGACAGGATCATATACCTTGCAATTGAAAACATGCTATTTGGCCTATATAAGAGCCTGTTTCAGCCGGAGCGGCTCATAATAGTTCTAGACAGCGACAACAGCAGTCGTTCTTCCTTAGCAGCAGCACTAGCCCTGTGGTTGGTCACCACGTCTCAGGAGCAGCGCGGTTTTTCAACGTGTGTCGCCAGACTGCCATTATTCCCCCACTGTCAGGGCAACATGAAGATTGCCATCAGGAAATCCAATTTTGGAAATCATAATGCCTTTTTGAAGGCAAATAAACAAGTCATTGAAAGTTAATTATTTTTGTCAACGCAAGCAAGTATTCTGTGTTGCATCCTAGCAATTTAAATTTGTCGCACCCGTCTTATTAACTAAATGTGAAATAGCTTCCACAGTGCATGTTGTCCGTGTATCTTAATTTCCCCAATGTTAGGGGAGCTCAAAGGTTGTAATTAGCAACCGATTTTGAACCGCAACATGCTTTTTTCAAGGCAAATAAAAAAAAATTTAAGGTTAATAGTTTTCTGGCATCAACACAAGCAGACATTCTGTGCGGGATGCAATCAAATTCTGTTGTAGTTGTCTAATTTTTACTTTATTTAGTAAACTCCCCACTGTAGGGGCAGCGCAAACGCTGCGATCAGCATAACGGACATTGAATAATAAACTGCCCTGTTAGTACGCATTCACAAAAGCAGTTAGTTCGACTATGCAGAGCTAATATGAAGTCGATTCAATCAATCAGCATTAACAGAATTTCGTCGTCTCCCAGCTGCCAAGTTGCAACATGATGCAACACGCAACAGCGAGCAAACGAAATCGCTTGATGTTACAAACCGCAATAAGATTAGGGATGGGAAACCAATCGATAATTATCGATAGTATCGATAGTTGCCAGCTATCGATAGAATCGTTAAGCTTTCCGCGTTATCGATAGTTATTGATATTTTCCTCGCATTTACATTGATACTCCACAATGATGCCAGAACTGAAAAAATATATTCGGTTTATTCGCGTTAAAAGAGATTTCGAAGGCTGTTCGCACCTACGTGAACTCTTGTATGTAATTGTCAAAATGTGCGTGATGACAAAAGCAAAAATATTTCCTTCTTTTTTTCGCACGCAGAAACCAAACTAATATCAGCAACACCGTCAACGCCAATTGGCCGTGCCTTTGTTTAAAGAGAATTCGATGATTGTTCGCTCTCACATGAAATCATCTTCAAAATTGTTAGAAAATTGAGGGATACTCATTTTCGCTCACTCTACCTTATACGGACAACGACGAGATTTCGCTTGAGTGCGAATGATGTGTGCGAATAAACTTTTAAATATTGTTCCTGTCCACAACAGGAGCAACACTTTGTTGTTTTTCTTCATCTGGTTCTAGCTGTCAAACTATCGATAACTATCGATAATTATCGATGGTATTAGAGAGTTTATCGATAATTATCGATAGCCGTTTTAGTCGATATTTCCCATCCCTAAATAAGATACGGGTTAAAACCGTTGCGTGTGTGAGAGCACCATCGGTTTTTATTCGCTGGATACACTATCTACTGTCTACTGAACGCAATAATCTGCTTACATGCGACATGGGGACGGGAACATTTTCTTCAACCAAGCTGCACAACACGACACAAAACATGTTATTTTGTTGCTTCAATGAGAGTGCTATCGGTCCGGTTCGACAAGAAATCATTTTTGTGCATCCGTGCTACGAAACTGAGGAAAAACTTTAGAAACTGAAAAAAGAGGTGGAGCTTATCAAATGATCGCTCTGAACCAGAATGAAGTCACACATATTTTTCAAGTTATATCATTCCACCACGTACGTAAAATAATTCATTTCTATTTTCATCCCTATACAAGAGCCTGTTTTAGTCGAAGCCGCTCATAGTAGTTCTGAACAGCGACGACAGCAGTCCTCCCTTAGCAGCAGTGGGAGCGAGCAGTGGGTACCATCGATAGCGGATAGCGGCCACAACTGTGGCATGGCTGCGAATAAGCGTAGCAGTTTCAGCGGATCTCACCATCGATAGCAGCAGGGCCAGCAGATTCAGATACAGCGGATACCAATGGCGGCCACAACTGTGGCATGGCTACGGACAGCGTTGCAGTTGCTCAGCAGTTGGGCCAGCGTATAGCGACCACAACTGTGGCATGGCTATGCATAGCGTAGCTGTTGCAGCGGGTATATCAGCATCGATAGTAGCAGGGTCAGCTGATGCAATGACACTCCCTTCACTAAAATGCTGTTTCAGTGTGGTAGCGGGAAGCATCAGCAGCAGGCTTGCATGAAGTGAATACATCAGCCAGCAACTTTCTCTAAGGCCTCTGCCATAGTAGACGCGAAAAGCGGCGCGAACCGATTCGCTCGGCCGTAGGTTAATGTACAGCTCTACTGATGGCTGTACATTAACCTACAGCTGAGCGAATCGGTTCGCGTCGCTTCTCGCGTCTATTATGGCAGAGGCCTAATGGGAAAGTTGTACCAGTTTGTTCAGAAGAATATTATTGTCGGTAATATTACAGAGATGCGATTGCGTAAATCCGATTTTGAATTGAACAATTGTTCTTTTGAGAACAAATAACACACTTATTTGAAGAGTTAATAGCTTTTGGTACCAATTGCAGTATAGTGACAGCCTCAGCGGTAGATGCAGATGCAGCCGGTAATTCCCTGAGGCCGATGTAAAGGTAAATGGGAGCAGCACGGCGAAACAGTTCGGGTTATGCTGAGACGCGCGTCATAGTTCGTTGTTGATATTCCCCACATGAAACGACGCGCTTTCGTAGGATAGCGGTGGTATTAGCGGTAGATGCATTTGCCAACACTTCCTCCAGTAAAGCCGTGTCTAGTTTTCAATGTTAAAACACCTTTCTCATTGTGTTGACCGTGCGCCTTAGTCCTCACTATTAATGATAAATTGAACAATTGTCCTTATAAGGACAACAAATGAATTAATGAAGATTTAATTTTGAATTAGAATACTTCTCTCAGGAAGTTCGGCTGCATAGGGATGTAAAATGAAAATCTGAAACTGAAAAAAGTGAGAAATTTCAAATGCTAATAAATCGGTTTGTTTTCGATGGATTTCCTTCGTTTTTGCAGCAATCGATTAGAAAATCTTCTAAGATTCCTACCAAATGCATGGAATTGCAATTTTATCATTCGAACTATTGTACTATTGAAAACTCTTAAGCCTTGTCAAAACACAAAAATCGACCTCTGATTGGTCGTTATACCGCGCTTTCCCAAGCACGGTCGGCAGAGTTATGGACCTAGTAAATTGGGAATGCATTATTTGGCCTATATAAGAGCTTCATCAGATAATAAACAAACAATTCATCGGATATTAAATTGAACAACTGAAATTTGAAGAACACAAATGATTATTTGAAGAGTTAATATTTTCTCGTTTTGCGCTATAATCCAAAGTTAATTATCTTCATCTACATGCATACTCTGACTATTATTACGTGTTTGCGTCGTTTAGTGTTTGGCTACGGTCATGCAGAACGCAAATAACGGCGCGATGCGATTCGGCAAGACGAAATGTGTTGAAATGTATAGCTCTACTTCGCCTTAAAAAGAGCTGTACATTTCACCACGGTAAGGCGAATCGCATCGCGCCGGCATTCGCGTTCTGCATAACCGTAGCTTTTGTTCCATTCCCGTTTAATGATGTCGTATTAAATGTGCATATTACAATTCGGCAGCACTTCAACTTCTCATTTGCATAAAATTTAAAAATATCCAATGAACTTCATTCAAAATATCAGACAAAAAGTAATTACAATACTGCCAATGAACGGTCAACGTTTATTTACTAGAAAAAATGACTGACACGCAAGCAGCCAGGTTATCTTTCTTGTAAAAGTATTCTACTTCAACCTTGCGGTCGTGGCTTTGCATACAACCTTCTTGTGATTTTTTGTCAAGAGTTACTCCAAGGTATTTGACGTTATCTGAGAGTTTAAGAAGCTCACCTTTTAGCATAATATCATTAAGCCTAGTCTTTTTTCTACGTGTAAATGGGACGATAGTGGTTTTTGAAGGATTTACATTTAAGCCTTCCCTATCGCACCACGTGGAAATAATGTTTAAGGCAGTTTGCATTCGGTCTGTGATGATATCATCATACTTGCCACGGACAATAATGACAATATCATCAGCAAATCCAACTACTTCAAAGCCCTCTTCCATCAATTTTTTTAGAAGATCATCAACTATTAATGACCACAGCAGAGGAGATATCACCCCTCCTTGTGGGCACCCTTTTATAGCTGTTACACTTATATTAGAGCTACCAAGGCTTGCTGCTATTTCTCTTTTTGATAACATCTCGCTTATCCAATGAATAATGCAATTGTCAAAACCACGTTTCTCCATTGCAGCAGCCATTGAGTCATGAGACGAGTTATCAAATGCCCCTTCAATATCAAGGAACGCCGTAAGAGAAATATCTTTTGCAGCAAAAGATTTTTCTAGTTTTGTAACTATAGTATGGAGTGCAGTTACCGACGATTTCCCCTCCTGGTAAGCAAATTGATATTTACTAAGAGGAGTTTTAGAAAGATATGATGATTTGATGTGCTCACCGATTATTTTTTCCATTGTTTTGAGAACGACTGACGATAAGCTAATTGGCCTAAAGGATTTTGGCAGAGATTTGTTCCTTTTGTTGGCCTTAGGGATAAAAATAACCCGTACTTGTCGCCACGCTTCCGGAATATAGCCTAGAATTAAGCTGGATTGAAAGAGTTGTGTTAGAATGGGCATCAGAACTGTTTTACCTTTCTGTAGTAGTACCGGATAGATTCCGTCTCTACCAGGTGACTTGAAGGGTTCAAAGGAGTCTATTGCCCATTCAACTCTACTTTCGGTAAAAATTTGGTTGGCCAAAGTAATTGCATCATCCCTAGTTCTTACTAGCCCAGTCATCGTATTCACTGTTTCGTGAATTTCTGTCCTGGTTATAACATTTCCAGTACTTGATACAGATGTACTTTGGTCTTCACTTGAGTTAATGATCGACCCAGGAAAGTGTGTTTTCATCATTAACTCTAATATTTCTCTAGCAGAGCTAGTACAAGAACCATCTTCTTTTCTTAGAGTACCCAACTCATTTGAGTGATCTTTCGCAAGGATTTTTTGCAGCCTGGCGGCTGTTGGAGTATTTTCAATGTTTTCACATGTATGCCTCCAGTGAATCCTTTTAGATCTTCTTATTTCTTTATTATAGGCGGTGAGGGATTGCTTGTATTCGTCCCACTGTTGGGTTCGTTTAGCCCGGTTGAAGAGTTTCCGAGTTTTTTTCCGAAGTTTTTGTAGAGATTGATTCCACCAAGGTACTTCTCTATTTGTAGAGCGTATCTTTGCAGGGCAGCAATCAAGGTAAGACTGTTGGATCAAATTTGAGAGATATTTGGAATTTTCTTCCAACTCTCTGTATGATTTGGAACATCCTCCGAAGCTGTTCAAAGCTGCCATTAGCTTTGAATTATAAAGCTCCCAGTTTGTTTTTCTGGGGTCCCTTATGAACTCAGTGCGTTCTTGATTTGCTTCATAATCAAATAAGATTTGCTTGTGGTCAGATAAAGATTCTTCATCTGATACGTGCCAATTTTTTATTCTGCCGGATATCACCGGACTACATAGTGTAAGGTCAAGAACTTCTTGTCTTAATACATTTACAAAAGTTGGTTTATCCCCCTTATTATATATATCTATCCCTTGTGATGATATAAAGTCTAAAAGGTACTCACCCCTGTTGTTGATGTCTGTGCTGGCCCAAATCGTGTGATGGGCGTTTGCATCACATCCAATTATAAAAGCTTTGTTTTGTTCCTTACAGTAACAAACCAATCTAGCGACCTCTGGTGGAGGAACTTCTCCCACGTCACCTGGAAAGTATGCCGAGGCGATACAAATTTCAGTTTTGCCGTGGGTCGTTGGTGCCTCCAACGTGATTGCTGTCAAGTCTCTTGAAATGAATTCTGTAATTGGAAAGAAATTAGCTCTCCTGTTTACTACGATTGCGGCCCTCGGCGAGGGCTGACAATCGTCATAAATTAGCTCACATACGTTTGAAGGAAATCCTTGTATCCTACTGTTATATGTCCATGGCTCCTGGATTAACGCAACATCCAGTTTGCTCTCCGTGAATCGCTTCAAAAGTACAGCGGTTGCTCCCTTTGCGTGGTGCAGATTCACTTGAACGCATTTGATATTTCTATCATTCATTTCTTCTGCTTGAATCTCCGCATCGTTGTGGTGGTCTTTTCTTCCCACTGTTTGACATGCGGTTGCCAGTGTTTGGATTATCGCTCGATTGCAGTTTTATCCTCCTGTAGTTTGCATTTTGTGTGGTACGATCAGTTTGCTCCAAGTTACGTCTCATTTCGTTAACTCCACTTGATCCTGGGATTTGGCTTTGAACGTTGATATTCGTCCCAGCATCTCCAGTATCTTTGTGGGTTTTTACGATAATGGGACCGCCTGTGAGCTCTGATCCCCCACTAGATAAGTTGTTTTGCACATTTAGTCCAGTTGTGTCCACCTGAACTTTTTTCTTGAGCTTTTGCCTCAGTTGGGCAGATCCAAATTTATAATCTAGCACAAATTTGGATTTTTTATGGAGTTCATAGAAACCCCATCGACCGTGAACACAAGTTCTACGTGCTGGTTTATAGCGTTACGTTGGAGTATTCTCCACGCATCTACTACCAGCCCATCGTTTTGGCTCTCAAGTAGCGCAAGAATCCTGTCCGTAGTGTCTGCTACACTTAGTGGAAAGAACCCGATCAAGATTTCTGGGCGAGGGATGTCCTTCTCATCGACTGCAAAAAGTTCTGCCCCCGGCCAGGGTTTTATGGATGACACGACGGACTTTAGCCACCCTGCTGTTTCCTGGTTTTTGCAAAGGATAACCAAGTAACCCGATTTGAACGCACAATGTCCAAACTTAGGTTTTAGAGCCTCTTTCCTTTGCTCTGTTACTTTCGAAATTTCCGCATTCTGGGTGTCGTTTAGCTGTTGGGTGGTAAGTTCTATATTTGGATATCCGACTGGGAGGATACCAAGCTCAACACCAGTAACGACATCTTTGTAGGAAGGGTGTACTCCTTGAGCCCTAATCGCCTCGATACGCTGCTGAACGGATCTAGTAGCCGTGGATCGTGCATTCCCCGTCTGACGTGGCAGTTTTGGAGGTCGCGGATTTCCACTGCTGTTTTGAGAATTAAAGGCCGGTTGTATTACTTCATTATCAATGTGCACTGCTCGCATGAAGGAAGACCCGATGTTGAAAAGGAAGCCTTTTACGCACAGCTGAAGGACATCTATGACAGTTGCACGCAGCGGGACATCAAGACTGTCATCGGGGATATGAACGCTCAAATCGGAAGGGAAGACCTGTACTGTATAAACCGGTGACCGGACACGAAAGTCTGCACACCGAGACGGACAACAACAGCCATGCGTAAGCTTTGCAGCTTCCCGAGGATTGGTAGTTCGGATATCCTTCCCTCGCAAGGATATCCACAAAGCCACTTGAAAACCACCTGAAAACCGAACAGCAAACCAAATTGACCATGTGCTCATCGAAGGTTTTTCTCGGACATCACCAACATACGCACCTACCGAGGTGCGGACATTGACTCGGACCACTACTTAGTGGCGGTTTGTTTGCGCTCCAAACTGTCGACTGTCGATCAGTCATGACAAAGCCGATCCTCCCGTCTCAACATCAAGCAGCTACAGAACGCGCAACGGCTTGAAGCGGCACTACCCACGCCTCTACCGTAGCGCAGCTTCTTTCGAGGATGGCTGGATCATGATCCGCACGGCCATCATGAAATCCGCGACGACGACACTAGGATCACAGGCGCCGAGTGGCCGAAACGACTGGTATGATGAGAAATGCGAGGCAGCGGTGACAGTGAAAAGCCGGACTTGGGTGAATTTCTTGATGGTAAGAACGGGATGGAACCTGGCCAAGTACAGACGAGCAAAGAACGATATGACCACTATCATGAGACGTGAAAAGTGCCTGTAGGAGGATCGTGATCATGAAGAGCTAGAAGAGCTATTCACTGCTAATGATACGCAAAAGTTCTACGAAAAGATTATTCAATCCCGTAAAGGTTATCTGCCGCGAGCCAACTTTTGCAAGAATATGGAAGGTAATCTCATCACGAACGATAGCGAGGTGGTCGACAAGTGGAAGCAGCATTCCGAAGAACACCTGAATGGCGATGCAACAAACAGAAGCGGAACTAGGAGTGTCAGCAGTAGATGATCAGGTTGCATTACGCTCATTAACGCTGCTTATGAAATACTCTCCCAAGTTCTATTCCAACGTCTAACACTTTTAACCAGGAGGTTCGTGGGATAGTACCAGGTGGGTTTCATAGCAGCCCACGCAACCACTGACTGGATATTTTCAATCCGACAGATTTTGCAAAACTGTCTTGAGTACAACGTGTCCACACATCACATTTCAGCTATAGCTATAGCAGATTATGAACGAGAACGAGGATATTTTCCCGGATAAACTGACGCGGCTGATTGAATCGTGTGATGTGTTACATGCGTGTTTCGGAGATACTCTCGAGTTTCTTCGAGTCAAACCGAGGATTGAGACAAGGTGATAAACTCTCCTGTTTGCTTTTTAACATTGCCCTCAAAGGTGTTACATGAAGAGCCCGCATCGACACGTGTTTAACGATTTTCACGAAGCGGGTTCAGCTTGAAGGCTTCGCTGATGATTTCGACATCATAGCACGAAACTCTGCGACGGTGGAGTAAACCTACACCAGACTAAAAGCGGAAGCTAAGCGTAACGGATTGCTAATCAATGCTTAAAAAACAAAGTATATAAAAGGCAGAGACTCCAAGGAGAACAATGTTAGCCTCCCACCGCGGATCATCGTAGACGGCGATGAGCTTGAGGTGGTAGACGAGTTCGTGTACTTATGATCGCTGGTGACCGCTGACAACAACAGTAGCAAAGAGATCCGGAGACGCATTCAAGCGGAAAATCGAGCCTACTTTGGACTCCGTAAGACGCTAAGGTCGAGACGCCGCCGTACGAAACTGAAACTGTACAAAACACTAGTTAGATCGGTGCGGTGGTTCTCTATGGGTTAGAGACGACAACACTGCTCTCAAGGGACCTCAGCACTGTTGAAGTTTTCGAACGGAACGGAAGTTACTGCGAACTATCTACGGTGAAGTACAGACTGAAGACGGAAAATGACGTAGACGCATGAACCATGAGCTGCTGGGAGCGACCCCCATTGTATATCTAGTTAAAGTTAACAGATTGCGATGGGTCGGACACATCGCAAGGATGCCGGAAGACAACCCGGTTAAAGCGATTCTTTTCAGTAACCCTTCCGGTACCAGAAACAGAGGAGCACAGCGTGCACGATGGCGAAAGTGACCTACGAGTGATAAGACGCCTGTGAGCGTGGCGACGCACAGCCTAGAACTAAGTGGAATGGAAAGCTACTCCGACTCTAGCCTGCTGGGCAAGGTAAGAACAGTACGCAGCTGAAAAGATATCATAAACCGAAAGTGACACAAAAGTTCTCTTGGTGTGAATACTGCCGTGAAGCGTAATGTTACTTGTTTTGGTACAGAATAGTGATCAGTGTGCAGGTGCAGATAAACTCAGGCAGTTGATTGTTCGCTCACCTGATTGTCCATCGATCCCCAGTTGTTTTGACTTGCAAGAGAGAAAAAGGGGCAATTTTTTGGTACACGATAAAAATTGTACGGCAAATTGAAGTTGACCATCCATTAATCAAGTGTTAGACTGGCCCTAAATATCTCGGTTATAAATGAAATTATTATCCTTCCACACCATTGAAGCATTAATGACAATAGCCCGTTCAGTTCCGAGAACTTATAGGGCGGAAAGTAGTTGATTGTCCATTCCACTTTTGATTCGAGTATTGACCGTTATTTAATATCCGAACTAGCAAATGACGCATTTGAATCCATAGTTATATTTACATGTGTGACAAGTGAATTAGTAGTAAATGTACCGTCGTCCTTTATTTTGCCAAAACCATTTGTGTGATTTTTGGACAAGCCTTTGTTTACTTTTGTTTTCAATTTGTTCACCCAATAATCTTCATCCTCTCTTGCGTGATTTCCAGATTTCTTTATAGTATCATGTAAAGGACTCTTTATAAGCATCCCATATCGAGGTTAACTTGGCTCTGTTGAATAACCTTTTAGTTAACTGCCTTAGCTTTTCTAGGTTATTGTTCCACCAAGACGCGTCTTTGCTAAATCCTCACGACTTAGTTAAACAGCTTTGGTTAAAGAGGGGAATGATTTTATTAGTGATTAATCCTCAAAATCTTCAATTGTCTGAAATCAGCCTTCAAATGTCGGTTCCCGATTAGCCTTTTTAGGGTTCCTATAAGCTTCCGTTGCTTGGTCCCCTGTATTAAATTCGAACAAAATTTGCTTGTGATCTAATAATAATATCTCCTCAGATATAAGCTAGTTGACATTTTTTTTTCGAAAGTTAGCGCCCGACAGAGTTACATCGAGTATTTCTCTTAGAATCGCATTTACGAATTAGAGTATTACTTCGATCTCATATGTCGGTATTGTTAGGCCGCATCAGTTTCAATAGAACTTTTTAAAATTGACTCCTCGGAAACCAGTTTGATATTTTCCAGGTATCGTTCAGCCAGTTCTAAAATCCTG
The DNA here is from genome assembly GCF_029784165.1 of Wyeomyia smithii. Classification (NCBI taxonomy): domain Eukaryota; kingdom Metazoa; phylum Arthropoda; class Insecta; order Diptera; family Culicidae; genus Wyeomyia; species Wyeomyia smithii. Next base: position 230,472,191 of record NC_073696.1, read on the forward strand.
TTAATTTCTCCAAAAGTATGTGGAACCATTGACTGTTCAAATCCTTTCTGAAGATTATTTCTACTATTCATCATATCAAAGAGGTCATTGAACAAGCTAAGGAACTCCACGATGGCCCTAGCATCAAAAAATTGTTTTCAAGGCTGCAACAACACGTTTGGGCGGCTGAAGTCACCTTCATCGTGTATGACAAGTTTTGTGCTAGATGTTATACAGTGACGTTTAGCAGTTTATTCAGTTTTTTGACAAACTCCCATTCTGCACATCCATAGTCTGTTGAAACTGCTCCTTGAGATAGAAACGTGTTTCTCACAAGTTTCAGCATATGACATGGATCCAGAAAAAATGGACAAAAATTGCCGAATTTGCATGGGTTTCACAATCACACGCACTGATGAAACTACCCATGCAGCATCAATCATAGTAACCCATTGGTCGTCAGAATAAAATTGACGGCTCTATCAGTCGAACTCTAACCGTGATATAAAAACAGTGAAGATACTCCATTCAGAACATGCGCGTTCAAAGAACGGTGCCCCGCCGCGTCGAAAAAGCGAACATCGCGCGGCAACTTGTGGACGCCGAACACGCCCGTACTGGCATCTGCAACATCTTGGCACTATAAGACAACAATCAGAGCATCGAAAGAAAGCCCGGTACCCGAGGAACAATGACCCTGAGCGACAAGTAGCTCCAAAGGATGCCGAAGAGGGATACCGAGGAAAAAGTGGTTTCGGAGCTGCGGATGGTCAAGTCGAATTTCCCGGCGAAAGAATGGGATGTCGGAGCCGCTCTTATTTTGCTCCGGACTAGCCATGAACGGGAAAATTTATAGTGCGAAGTGCCTGAAGTTATTTCCCAGTTGGTCTCGAGGTACGATGCTGGCCTAACAAGCCAGTTGTCGTATGTTCGAGTCGCGGCTCGGGAGAGACAGTTAGTGTTAGTAGGATCGTAGCGCTAGCCCCGCAATTGTCCTGTACATTCGGCTGTCGGCTGTGAAGTCTGTGTATAGTAAAACAAAAGGTCGAGTTTCGATACGGAATGTGGCGCCAAGGCTTTACTTAATTTACGTAAAATATTTTTCTATGTGTAATTTAAACCCAGAAATCGGAAGTTTTGAATCAAAAAGTACTTTATCGACTGCTATGACCAAACCGACACAATCAAAACAATCAGCCTGACAGCTGATCCAACGCCATGATGATTTTTGATTCGATAGTTACGGGCATCTGTCTTAACGTAAAACAGGACGGAATCAAAGCATTGGAGGAACGATTGATTCTTCCTGCATACTACCGCATTTCGGGAATGCCTCATTGAATACCGTAAATTATTCGACTAACCTGCAATTATTTTTAGCAAGTTACTAAACCAGCACCAAAGCACTTAATTCACCGTGAATGCTTCGAAACACTTCTATTTTTCAGTTTTTAACGCCACTATTTTTTCTCTCCATGTATTGCTTTTTTTCTGTTTTCTACTCAATCGCTTGTATCGAACACTGCGATCCGTGCTGCCAGTTCTGTCAGCTGCAAGTTGCGCGAGCAGTCAGACCTAATAGTTTGAATTGATACCTGTGTGAACTTAACATTGTTAGTAGATCATGAAATATCATGAGAATTATAAAAAAAAGTTCAAATTGTTATCACCTTGAAAGTGAAGCGCGTCGTAAAACCGCATCTTAGAACAAATACACTATCCTACTGAAAACATACTTAACACTTCTACTGATTACTACTGATTATGTGGGCCCGGGGCCCAATTTCAACAATAAAACAAAACCGTTTTTTTTTTTCATTTTATTTGTTATTGAAATGTTACCAAAAGTTCGTTAGAATGTTTGATTACGAGTTTTTTCTTGCAGAGAGCTCATTCATCAAATAATCAACATTCAACTACTTCAGTATATGAGCCGTTGAGAGCAAAAGTGGTACATGTGCCAATTTGACACTTTTTGGGTTTTTTTTTGCATAAATTGATGCAGAACGCAATAACATACTAGAATATCCAAGAAAAACCGAGATCTGATAACCTAAACCAAAGTTACAGCCAGAAAAATTTCTGGTAATTAACATAATCACCATTTCGTTGAGAGCAAAAGTGGTACATGTCCAGCCTGTGCATATTAGATGAATTGTAAGTCGAAGATCTTAGGATATAGAACAATCATGTCTTCAGCAAAGTTGGTCAAGTGATTGAGTACTTTCAGGTGAAGATTTGTTTGTTTTGGTATTTTCTCACTACGTGGCGCTAGTGTACACGTGACTATTTTGTAACAGAAAGAGTTTTATCTATTTCAGTATCAACTCGTATGCTGTGGCCAATTTAGAAGATAACTCTCTGAGGTCTTTGATATAGATATATATTTGCACACTGGACTCAGGTTTGGCTTTAGGCAGGCCACCGTTAGCCTTCCGGAAGATCCAGAAATACCGTAATTGAGGTCGATTTTCTAAAGTGATCCTAGAACTTCCTAATTTATTTGAAACTGCTTCTGCGGGATTGACTAGAAACGAAATAATTTCACCGAAAGATCCGGAACTAGCGTAAAATGTCAATTTTCAAAAGTGTTCCTACAAAATCACAGGAGGGTTGTGTGCAAAGCCACGACCGCAAAGCTGAAGTAGAATACTTTTACAAGAAAACCCGGTTGCTTGCGTTTCAGTCATTTTTTAATTTGTTGTTCAATTCAATATCGACAGTGCGAATAAAGTATTCCTTGTGATATAACAAACAGTGAAAAGCTGATTTAACACTCAAAACTAGATGGCTCATGTGTTGTCAAAATGAGTCAACTTTTCATTGAATGCATTTACTAGTGCCCGCTATCGCACAGAGACTGCATTTCACTAAAGTGCCTCACTGCATCAGCTGCTATCGATGCTAAACCCGCTGCAACTGCTACGCTATCCGTAGCCATGCTAATGTTTTGGCCGCTATACGCTACTATTGGTATCCGATGTCCCTACATCAGCTGGCCCAGCTGCTATCGATGCTGAGATCCGCTGCAACTAGTGCACTATCCATTGCCATGCCACAGCTGTGGCCGCTATCCGCCACTGCATTGCTACTGCTGCAGCTACGGGAAGACTGCTGTTGTCGCTGTCTAGAACTATTATGAGCGGCTTCGACTGAAACAGGCTCTTATATAGGGATGAAAAACCTATCGATAGTTATCGATAGTAATAGGAAAACATCGATAACTATCGCTAGCCATATCAGTCGATAATTCCCCTCCTTACTCTTATACAGCAAATAGCAAATTTAAAATGACAAGGTCTATGATTTTGTCGACCGTGCTTGGGAAGCAATCATATTAACGACTAATCAGATCATTCGAATTTCGCGCTTCAACAAGGATTGACCACTCTCAATAATATAGTTGCTTGTCATGATTTGGAATTGATAATTTTTGAATTTTAAATTTTTGAATTTTGAAAAATTAATTTTTATGCTGATATTGAAAGCTTTTCGGATGTTGTTATCATGACTGAAAGAAAAGATAATTCAGTACGTTCTGAGACACGGAGATGAAGCCAAATATATATGTTCCGAATTTCTTGAAAGTGTAAATTGATTTAAGAGAAAATATTAACTCTTCAATTAGGTTTTTATTTCATTCTGAAAAGGTCAATTTGTTGTATAATTCAATGTCTGATAAGATGCCGATCACATCTTTGCGTTATCACTGGCAATGCAAATAAAGTATTCCTTGGGGGAAAACAAACACTGAAAAGCTTTCCAGAACGTTCTTTTCATTGGATGCATTTGCTAGTGTGCCTGCTATCGCTCAGAGACAGCATTTCACTAAAATGCAACACTGCATCAGCTGGCCCTGCTTATATAGATGCTGAGACCAACGTCAACCGCTGCGCTATCCCCGTTGCCACAGTAGTGTACGCTTCCGTTGCCATTGGTATCCGCTGCCCTGCATCACCTGGTCCTGCTATCGATGCTGAGACGCGCTTCACCATACCACAACTGTGGTCGTTATCCGCTGCCATACCACAACTGTGGTCGTTATCCGCTGCACTGCTACTACTGCTATATCCACTGCTGCTGCTAAGGGAGGACTGCTGTTGTTGCAGTCTAGAATTATAATGAGCGGCTTCGGGTGAAACAGGCTCTTATATAGGCCAAATAGCACATTTCAAATGGCAAGGTCTATGATTCTGTCGACCGTGCTTGGGAAGCAATCATATAACGACCAATCAGAGGCCGAAGTTTTTGTTTTGACAAGGCTTGACTATTTTCAATAGTACAATAGTTTGAAAAATAAAATTACAATTATCTGCATTTGGGAAGAATCTTAGAGGATTTTCCAATCTATTGCTGCAAGAACGAAGGAAATCCATCGAATACTAACCGATTTATTAGTATTTGAAATTGGACATATTTTTCACTTTTTTCGGTTTTAAATTTTTATTTCACATCCCTATGTAGCCGAACTTCCTGAGAAAAGTATTCTACTTCAAAAAGTGTACCATAAAAGAGATTAATTTTTAAGAACAGTCGCACTTTTTTTCTAAACCACTCACAGACGAAAATAAATGATCTCATGACAGAATATTACTCAAATTTACCATCAGATAGCCCTCCGAAAGATCCGGAGTTACCGTAAACGAGATTAATTTTGAAAAGCAGGTTTTAGTCCCATCTGAATACGGTGTATATTGTTCCAAGGCTGTATCATATTTTCAGTTCACTCATTTGTCGCTCCTCTAACTACATACACTGTCTGCTCTAATGAACAGGTCCTAGTATTTTCCGTGTTTTTTTTTTCGAAACTATCACATGCAACAATATACCATAATATCAAAGAAAAGCCGAGATCTGATAACTTTTCCTCTTCTACGGTATTTCTAGATCCGGAGGGCAACCGGTAGTCTATCGAAAGTTGAACTTGGGTCCATTGTGTAGTTATTATCGACCAAATAGCAATTCTAAAGATACCAGGGTACTTTCCTTTTTATTGGCCCCAGTCGATCTAGATTATTTAAAATGACTCCTGTTACATATACACTAGCGCCACAAAGTGATAGAATTCCTTAACAAACAGATCATCGTTCTATAGTACTCAATCACTTGAACAACTCTGCTGAAGACATGAATGTTCTACGTTTTAAGATAAGCGAGCTATAATGCATCCTTCATGCTTAGACTGGACATGTACCACTTTTGCTCTCAACGTTTTCTGGTTGTTATTATTTTTCCCATAGAACAAAAGTGGAATATGTTTCTCCATTTAAACTTGTGTAAGTTTCTCAACTAGAACTCGTTATGCTTTCATGTACCGTCTTTTGGAACCTTTCCAGCAATGATTTAGTGCAGTTATGTTGGGAAAAATTGTTTAAAATAATTTACTATTTGAGTTTTTTCGTTTATCGCGTCTCCTGAAAAATTTACTTAATGGCACATGTACCACTTTGCACTCAACTTGTTACTTTACAATGCCAAGTTTGACAGCCTTTCATCATTCATAGTCGTACGCAACATATTTTTAATCTCTGGACTCTGAAATTTCTTAGCAAACGAAAAAAGCTGAACTAACTCGTTTCCCATACATTTTTAATATCATCCGGATAGGCCACCACAAGCTTTTTAGCAGCAACCTCCAATTCAGAAGGTTTAGTGTCCATGTCGGACAGAAAGCCGAACCAAAAAAATTGGCGCTCGCGAAAAATAACGCTGAAGGGAAGATTCAGATTAAAATGGTATGTTCAAATTTAATCAAATGTAAATCGAACTTTTGGTTGAATCTCGAACTTTTGGTTGAATAACACCGACTCTGTTACTACGCTAGCTCCAATATATTTCAATTTCAAAATGTTTGAACTGTACGAAGTTTGAATCAAAACGGTATGTATCACTTGTTGAAGCAAATAGGGTGTTGTATCATGATCGGACCAGTCAGAAAATGTACCATTATCGGACCACTTTTTCATATTCGAGATTTCTCAACTATTGAATAAAAAACTGTATCAAATATGTGCCCGCATCATCAAAAAACTTCTTATGATGACATTTGGAAGGTTTCATTCAGATTACTTAAGTATTACTATTATTCAAAATGTTTTAAAAAATGGTTCATTTTCGAGCACAATTTGCCCTTACAATTGTTACCAAGTCTTGTTTTCAAGCAGTGATTTTAGAATCGAATATTTAAAGATTGCAGTATATTTTCCAGTAATATGCTTTTGTAACATTTAATTTCAATGTAGGAACACTTTTTATATGAAATATTTCCTTAAAAGTTTGAATTATTGGTGAAACGCGAAAGCCTGTTTTATATCATGATCGGACCAGCATTGAACCATGATCGGACCAAGTTACTTCTGAGACATCACTGCTTCACTTTGCTTATGCTTGATATACCCAATGAAGGATTTCACGTTTAATTCATTGGAACAGAATAAAAATGATGAAGCTTATTTTTTATAGAATAAAACCTCTCAAAAACGACGTAAGGTTCGCAAATTAAAGCTAAATTATTTAAAACTTCACTATAAATAGTCCACTATGCTTCAAATAGGGAAAATATAACTCAGTGTCATCCTTATTTTGGAAGCACTCTTCCCGCGAATTTTTGAACAGTTTACGAGAGATTGATAAATTGAAATATATAAAAATTTATATATGACGTCTTGCGTGGAATTTTTTCACGATTATTTTGAACGGTAAAATGATTTCACGAAGGTGAGAAAGGTTTAGAAATTGATTGATATGTGATCTAATGATAATATGTATATCGAGTTTATTTTTCAGTAACAAGACTCTCTTTGAGACTAACTAATTTTTGAACTACGGCAACGGAAACGTAAGGCAAAAATCTAGTCTTTGAATTTCGTTTAGCGATAGGGCTTAAAAGTAATGTCCTAATACAAAATTGCAGCTCAATCGCAGTTAATGAAGTAGTGTCTTAAATTGACCGCTTTGAGATTCACTTTTTCGACTGATAACGAAAGGCACAGGTCATGCAATTGTCGATATGGAAATTCTTGTTGATTCCAAATATCCTAGAAATGTGTAAAACGCCGAGATCTGGTGTTATCTCGAAAAAAATCGGAAACCTCGACTTTCTGGGACTCAAAAATTTTTGTGCTGGGAAACTCATTCCACTTGTCACTTTCTCATTTTCACTTTACTGTCAATCTCACTTCACGGAGCAAATTTTTGTCACTTCACTTTAGATGAAAACGGAAATAGGTCTCAAAAAATGAGAGTGAAATATATTTCACCGTGAGGTAACTCCCGTAACAAGTACCATTGGCATTGCAATATTCGGAAATTTTCAGTACTACTTGGGGATTACAAGTTGGTCATGCATCGTTTCTCTAAATTGTGCTGGTGGAGTGAGCTATCGGTAAAACGAAACTGCAACCGAAAAAACACCCACAAATTTAATAAGCAAATTTGCCGTATTGGATATAATATATAATATATATAGTTCATAACGTTTTCGCGATAATATGAAAAATGTTTGAAAATAATTTTAGAATCGCAAAAATATATCAAATTTATCAAGCCCAAACCAAACACTGTGCATGTAAAGCCCAGCACGCGAAGTGGAAAATCGCTTGAAGTCTCAGAAGCACACTGGTCCGATTATGATACATTTTTTGGTCCGATCATGATTCACCCTGGTTCGATCATGATACAAATTCCATGGTCAGGAAAAACGATATATTTAAATGAATTTACGTCAGATTTGCTATAAATTGTAAACTAGACAGATAGACTTTTCCGATAAATATATATTATTTATGATTACATGTAATATTAATGGTGAAAATGTGACATGAAAAGCGATGTACCTTGAAAATAGCCTAAATTTGTCGGATCATGGTACATTACCCTAATGTCCGAACAAATCGATAAATTCATTCTAGCCTATAAACTGTACGAGTTATTCGAAGGAGTTTTCAGAAAAGTCTTACGTTGAAGTAAAAACCTCTCAATAAACAACTATGGCGAAATCTGTTATCAATAAGGTATATACGAAGGAGCGGCAGATAAGCGTGGTTACAAGTGTTAGATAGCAACATTTTTCGCGTGCTGAGATCGTGACGTCACAACAACCAATTGAACACAGTTTGGCGTAGGTAATATATGAATTTTGTTAGAAATCGTATTGAATTGTATTATGACAATTTCAGAAACAACATGTGTCTTCCAGGTGTTGTCATGAATTATGTTACTATTTTGGAGAGGGTTTAAATATAGAAAAGTTTCCATAAACTTTTATTATCATTTATTCCGTTTTCTCATATGACCTCTCCCATATGTTACGTTGTTCTGAACCTCCTGGTTATGTGTGTGACACAATCAATAGATGGATTCTAATCAATGACAAATTGTAGGTCTTTGAGTTTCTTTTTGACAATTGATCTGTGGTTAACTATCGTCGTAAGTAGAGCACTCAGGAGTTGGTTGACTCGCTTCATTCAATAAGCCACCGCCGACCTCAATCGAACGTTTCCGCTGATGCTTTGAACCTGTTCGGCCGAAAAAGCGCATACTCCAGCTGGTGCATCTGCCTCCTGTTGTCTTAAAAGCTCTGCTACCAGCTCGATTCTAGCCTTCGCTAGCACCGTCCGTGAAGTGTAAAAATTGTTGAACAGCTGAAACGTGAACAATTACTGCTGAACAGCTACGAATGGTGAATTGGAAAATTACCTTCCGATGCTGAAATGCACCGGGAATCCATAAACCTGGAACCTATGCTCGAAATCTCTTGGCGAAAATGTTGTAAACAAATTTGAAACTTTGCGGGAAAATCTGTTACCTGACAGAACAAACGCCAGCGTTTCTCAACATCGGGATTTTTGGGAGAAGCAAACATGCTTATGCCTAACTTTTTGGCTCAATAAACTGACCCACACCACGATTAACCTCCATACGATGGCATTCGCGTTTTTGGTAACCGTAGAACGTTAAAAAAAATAAAAAAAACAATTTGTCGAAAATCCGCACTGAATGCCGAACGTAAACTATTGTTGTGACGTCACAACTTTTTACTCGCCATCTCTGATCGCATTTTGAAAACTTATCTGCCACTCCTTTGTAATATACCTTATTGATCTGTTATTACATTGCAAAACCTTTTCCGCAAGATTGGAGGCCCTAGATTATCAGGTTATTACAATCTACTTTTACAAGTACTGTGTGGCCTCACAGCAGGCGGTTTTACTCCAACTCGAGTAATTAACCTTTATAGTTTCTAAAAGTTTTTTTTCCCAAACCCATCCTATTTTTTCTGTCACTGCCAGCTTGTACCTTTTTGTTGATGAATAATAACTATTACACTAGACGGGAAACAATGGTTGGTTTTGCGGCGGGGTATAATCCTCTACGATAGTACTTTTCATTTCTGTGACAGGTTTGCATCATCACATCATCATGTATGGGAAGCACCCGCATCAGCACCAGTGACGCCAGCTCAGCATTATTGTGAAAATTGTGCCAGAAGAAGGAAAAACCACCGCACACGTCACCGGTACACGATATGCGACGATTGTTTAGGCTAACCTACCGTTTTCTGAGTTGAGTGCCCTCTTTCTTGCATCGAGTATAGCGAACCTATACATTCGAGAAATGACAAGACACTCACCATTAAGGCAACTGTCAACATCAAAACGGATAACGGCAATGCGAAATTATACAGATCGCCCGTTTTGATGTTGACAGTTGCCTTAACGGTGAGTGTCTTGTCATTTCTCTAATGTATAGGTTCGCTAATCGAGTAGGAAGCTGAACCGCGCCGCTGGTGTCGACAATTACTACAATAAACCGCGGGTTGGATTGAGGATTCCGGTGGGTAGGGGGAAGGGGTGACTAGGTTTGCGGGTGGGCGTCTTTGTTTGGTTTGGCGCTTGTGTTTTGCAGAGTGAACACATGTGGGTATATGATATGATTTTTTGTTGTTGTTTTTTCTGCATTGTCTCGCTTGTGTGTGCTGCATATTGTTTTGTGCCATTGCCACTGTTGTCCTATTTGTGGGTTTATGATTTATGACAGGACGGATTTCGCACAGGGGATGTTTTGTGTGGGCTGCAGTCGCCCTGGTGACGCGTGACGATGTGATCGGGGCTAATTTTTTTTGCGACAATTGCCATTTGCTGTGGGAAGCTGGTCGCAATTGTTACCATTCGAAACATAAACCAATCGTGTGTATTGTGATATTTAAAACTAAATCCAACCATTTTTTTTTTAATTTATTCACCTATTTATTTATTTTGTAAAAAAGCTTCTACCCTCCATAAGCGATAGTTAAAATACAAGCGCACAAGTGGATCGGCGATGGCAGTTTGTCCTTCAGACCGATGTCGCTGGCACGATCAGCCTGCATACGTTTGCACCAGTTTGTTCCATTCGGCCGGGAAATTGCGCTGTAGATGTGCCAACGTTTTCTTGATTTGGGTCACCTCGGTTGGAGTGCACTGGGGGCAGGCTCCGCGCAGCACAAATGGGGCAAGACCTGAAAGTAAAAATTAATATTCATATGAATGGATGGATACTCTGAAGAATTAAAACAATATATTTGTGAAAAATGCAAATTGTGATATGATTTTTTTTAAACTAAAATTTTCGTTCATCAGTATCTGTATTTAAAAAATCATAAGAAACACAGAGCATTAAAATAAAGTTTGTATCAGTAAAATATTGTTCGATTTCAGAGCATAGCACGAGTTTGCAATGGTCACAACCTGCAACGAATTCTTTAGGTCAACCTTCCATAGCACATTTAGCGTGGTGTGTGTGTGTGGAACCTTTCTAGATCCCACTGTCTGGCAGTGATGTAGTGAAAAAAAGACAGTTGCAATTATCTTTCATTTCTGCAACTATCTTTGTTTCGGGATCTAAAAGGTGTTAGCTCTACCGACCTTCCAAAGACCCTTTACAGAATGACTGAGTACTTGCAGTACATTCCGGAGTAATTTTCCAATCAGTAAGCCCCGCCTCAAAATAATATTAGAATCTTGCAGATTTTATTATTATTTTCAGACTTTCAATTCGTTTGATACATTTGTATCAAAAAAATTTACCCGTATTTAATAGCATGTTATATTTATTGACAATAGGATTCAGGAATTCAACTGTCGTACTGTACCAATGTTAAACACAATCATAGCGAAATGCTAAGCTAAAAGAGAACGCTCTCACCATTTAAAATCGATCCACATCCTATTCATTGATCTGTCGAGTATCATTCAGCCTGGATGAAGTTGCAGAAAAAAATCGTTGGACATTCAGTATCCTTGGCTTCTGTTGCGAAAATCTCTCCTTAAGGCGGCTTCGAGATCTTTCTAGAAGATCTGCAGAAATTTTTGGTTCATGCTCAGATGTTTTCTTCCTCAGTTTCAAGAGACACCACTTCAGCCCTAGCCTCATCTTCATGAACCGACCTGCATTGTAACACTTAAACACCCAAAAACAATCAAGAAAATATATCCAGCGAGAAAACTGTGACGCAGGAGAAAAATCACGTCCGTTCACGTTCGTGGTTTACTTCGATCCGGGTGAAGGTAAAATGGACAATATAAATCAAGTGAGAGAAAATGCTGCAAAAAGGCCTCGAAATGGAAGTTTCGGAACTAATTGCAGGATACTAAGATTTTGCAGTTGGACGGAATTATCATCTACAACTTTTCCGAAGACATCACACTGATCAGTTTTGGCTGTAACCATCAATACCTTCTCAAAATAGCATTTTTAATAGCTTTTCAAAAAAGAGTCGTCTTCCAAAAAATTGAACCAATAGCATAAAATGGCATCTTTTGCTCATAGAACACAGCAAAGTTCAAGCCATGTCAAGAATGACACTAAGTTACGTCAGAAAAAAATTCAAGTATCTATACTTTTCAAAGTAAAAACAGTTGAAATTATTGAATTTAATGCAAGAATTATTAAATATTATTTTCATGTTATTGGGCATAATCTTTAAAAATTATTGCAGACCATTGTAGAGATAAAGACAGTAGGGAGAGCCATCACCATCTATTTTTTTTTATTATTTCTTCCAGTCACAAAATATTGCGGTTTGAAATATTTCCTCGCATAAATTGTTGTCCTCCAGAATTCTATTCAATGAACAACTACAAAGTCCGGAACGTAATTACGTAGTCGCGCATCCAAACATCCAAAGAATGATTCCAGTATGACTTCAATCGAATTCCACGCTGCATTCCAATTTCATACTTATTTACCGTGACCAGTTTCAGGTTAAAATTCCGCAAATAACTACCCTCGCAAGCACCGAATCCAGTACCGGATCCGCTGTTGCAGGTATACAATGCCTGACCACAATTTGTCCTGCCAGCAAATACCTGGCTGTCAGCGGCAAGCTCGCTCTTGTGGTGTAATTTATTTGAGCATTATTTCGAAATTCTTTTGTTTTACCCTGTCAAGTGAAAAATGAGCGACCGAGCAACTAGTTTGAATATATAGAAATGAATGAAACATCGTCGAAAATTCTGCGGGGAATTTCCAAAGCAATGATTTATTCCCTACGGAATCGATCAAGTCATTTTTCTCTCTCGTAGAAAAGACATCGATAGCAAGTTCAGATGCCAGCTTTCGACTCAACTCAGCCTGACATTTGACTACAAGCAAGCAGTGAATGAGAGCCTTTTGATTGCCTGTTGAACCTAAAACTTCGAGCTGAATATAATTAGTGTACGGTAGAATGTCCAATATTCAGTTTCACATTTCCATAGCAATGTGCGCGAGGGGAAAAAATGATACTCACTTTTGAGCCGCTTGCCAACCGGATCGCAGGGAACTTCACCGAGTGCACATTTGAGCTGTCGCATCAGGTACCGCTTGTCGCTGAGTGCCTTCTCGAGTGCCTCATCCGAAACCTGTGACTTTTGTGTTGTGGCCGGAGCTGCTGCTGCTGCTGCTGCTGTTGTTGCACTTGCTGCCAGTGCAGTTTGCACTAGACAAAGCATTGCGAAGGTAATGCCGATAAACAGCAACCTTTTGGTGTGACGGGATGACATCGTTCGGACCTGATTTTTTTTAAAGAGAAAGTGATCGAAGGTTAAGTTTTTGCGTAAATACTAATATATAGTTTAAACAAAAAGTGAGTGGTAATATTTTTTTGATAAAAAGAACAATGAATGCTGGTGTATTTCACCTAAAGGTAAAATTATTGACGGTAATTGTACTCGCGTGTGCGTAAAGTCTACAGAGATTTAATTTTTTTTCCTTGGTGCAACATTCCGATTCGGAATTTGACCTTCTGTTTATTCATACACAGACTTCGCAGCCGACTATTTAGTATACAGGACAATTGCGGGGCTAGCGCTACGATCCTACTGACACTAACAGTCTCTCCCGAGACGAGACTCGAACCTACGACGACTGGCTTGTTAGGCCAGCATCGTACCTCGAGACCATCTGGGAGACTTAAATAAAGAACGTAAAAGCAATGAACTCGGCGAGCAACTACTCAGCGGCCTTTCGACGCTCTTCTGCATACACTAGAGGCACCAAAATTCACAGGAATGGTTAAAAAGCAACTATTTTGAGCTTTGGGGCAACGTGTGTTTTTGCTTTCAGATTTTTGTTTGTTTTTTTTTTACATAATTTTTTAATTGTTTCTGCATAAAAAATCGAATTTTATTGTGAATTACCCATCTCACGACATTTTCAAGTAGTAGCTTTAGCGATAGTTCCGGGAAAAAAATCTAACACATCTTGTCTCTAAGCACAAGGCCACTCTTGATCATCTCACTGTTATGTAGCACGGTCATTAAATGTGCATACTGCTGTATTGAAATAGTCAGACCGGACAAAATCATAAGAGCGCGTCTTAAATCTCTAATCTAGTCTAGTGGTTGTCAGATCATGAAAAATTAAAGAACAAAAAAGTTAATAATGTCCAAACAAAAGAAAAAAGGTTTAAAGCCAGAACGGCTTGGTTGTTTGTTATAATGCCTTCGGCAAAGATAAAGGAATTGAGGCAAAAATTCGAAAATATAATTATAAATTAACCCGAATCTACCCAATCTGTATTGACAAATCCAGTCCGTTTTTGTTTTTGCTTTCTGGTTTAATAGAAGTAATTACTAATTATCTAATAGATAAATCGTCTACCTCAAATCTTTGTAGGGGTAAGAGGCGGGATCATCATCATCACCAATGATCAACCAATCATCATTTGACAAATTGAACGTTTCTCGACATAAAATGGAAATCATTGATATTTCGCCATCATATGGCAATACTTCTATGAATACCATTAGATGCCACTTGAAAGAGAAAATCACATCACAAGTTAGTTTAGTTTTGTATGTGGACGCAGTAGCTTTTCAAAATTAAAAAAAAAAAAGAATATTTACGGGGAATTCTGGATTGATTCGAGCTAAGTACCAATCCCAAAAAACTCAACTTAAAAAAATATAAACCTTTTTCCACGAGAACTCAAGCTGAACAATGATAGTTGACTGAACTTAGAGAAGTGGAAAATAAGAAATTAAAGTTAGTTAAAATAATTTTCAAAATTAAAAAAAAAAAAGAATATTTACGGGGAATTCTGGATTGATTCGAGCTAAGTACCAATCTCCAAAAACTCAACTTAAAAAAATATAAACCTTTTTCCACGAGAACTCAAGCTGAACAATGATAGTTGACTGAACTTAGAGAAGTGGAAAATAAGAAATTAAAGTTAGTTAAAATAAAATTTTTTTAAAATTTTTTTGAAGTAGAATTACATCACATCCAGAGCGTCACAAAAACTGCTCGCTTTCAAATGCTCAAAACTTATTCACTTCCCCACCAATTAGCTTCAGTCATCCTGAAACCGATTGAAAAATTAGTTATGCGTCCGCTAAAATGTCCACTAAAAAAAATGTGTTGTGTGTGATGTGTTGATGTGTGAGTTTTGCTCGTTTGAATGCACAATAGGGTGGGACAAAAAATAAATGTTTGCTCCCATGCACTTTTCGTGTTCCCTATGGGTCCTAAAACAACTGTGTAACATTTTAGATCGATCGTTGGAACAATATTTTTGCGCGCGATTTTCAAAGATTCCATACAATTTTATATGGGAAAATCCACTTATCCAAAACTTTTTCTCTAGAGATGTCTGGTCGACTCTTAAAAATATATCAATACATGATATTGGTAGAAAATTTTCCTTGGAAAAACTCTTCTGAAGACCGTAAGGCGTTACGATATCTATAGAAAAAGTTATTTGCTTCAAACTGATCGAATATCTGACGAACGGCTCACCATTGAATTTTCCAGCAACACTACCACAGCATGCTGCTATTGTAAACTTGCTTAAGGATGAGAAATAATTTTGCGTGGAATTAAGCTCTAAAGTGTGCTTTTCGGCTTATAATATCTTCGGAGAAGCCTTCAAAATAAATTTTACGCGATATCATTTCTTATCACATGGTTGAATTTGCAATAGCAGCATGCTGCAGCAGTCTTGCCAGTAACATTGAATGGTGAGCCGTTCGTCAAATATTAAATCAGTTTGAGGGAAATAACCTTTTTTATAAGTATCGTAGCGCTTAACGGTCTTCAGAATAGTTTTTTCCAGGAAAATTTCCTACAAATATCATGTGTCGATATATTTTTAGGAGCCATTTGGACATCTCTAGGGAATAAGTTTTCAAAATAGTGGATTTTCTCATACAAAATCATATAAAAAATTTAAAAATCGGGCGCAAAAATATAGTTGCATCGATCGATCTGAAAATTTACACAGTTGTTGTAGGACCCATAAGTAACACGAGAAGTGCATGGGGGCGAAAAAATAACACCATCGCTTTTTTCCCATATAACCGTGTCCCAGTCTGATGCACAACGACACGCACACTGCAAGTTCAACTCTCAGTAGTCACTAGGGTGCCAGCCAAAATGGTCATTTCGGATTTCAGAAAAAACCCTATACAAAATGTTCACCTGCTCGAAAAAACACCCTGTGCAAAATTTTTGCTCAATCGGACTTAAAATGGGGTGGCGCAAAACGATTGAAGTTTAGTTTTTTTGAAAACCGCAAAATCACCCAAGGGAGGGGTGGGGGGGGGTTGGAGGCTACGTGAAATTTCGGTTTTCGAAATTTTTTTTTGATGCCAAATGACCTAAAATTGCATGAAACGTCGAGAATTGGTGTCATCTGAACATTTTTTTTTGCAAAAATCTGCGGAAGACGGAAAAATTGTGGAAGGCGGAGTTCAAAATGATTAAAATTTATCTTTTGAAATTGATCACTAGTCTCTCGAAATAGCTTGTATAATGGATAAACACTATAACTAGCATCGAATACATTATGTTTCATTAAGGTGGTTCATTTATTCGGCATAGGGTGGTTCATAATATTGTGAAAAATGAAGATAGTGTCTTCGGCAAAGTTGTAAATAATATTTTATCCTTCCAAAAAAAAAAGCCTTTAAAAAAATTGGAAATATATTTTTTTTTTCAAAAAACATTTATTTTTTCAAAAAATTATAACTTATTTTTCTTGATCTCTGTTTAAAATCGGACTGGTTTCATTGTTTTGGTAATCTTTTGTTTGTGTTTTATTAAAAAAATCAAGTTTTTAGAAAATGAGCCCTTTTGAATAATTAATAGTTAATTTTTATTAAATATAATAATCAAATAATTTCTAAAGTGTATTTTATTTGGAAAGACAGCATTATTATCTACAACTTTGTCGAAGACGTCACACCAATCAAACGAACCGAAGTGCTGTTTTTTATTTTAATAAAAAACAGCAATTTTTTTTTAATAAAAAACAGCACTTCGGTTCGTTTGATTGGTGTGACGTCTTCGACAAAGTTGTAGATAATAATTCTGTCTTTCAAAAAAAATTACACTTTAAGAATTATTTGATTGTTATATTTAAGAAAAATTAACTATTAATTATTCAAAAGGGCTCATTTTCTAAAAACTTGATTTTTTTTAATAAAACACAAACAAAAGATTACCAAAACAATGAAACCAGTCCGATTCTAAACAGAAATCAAGAAAAATAAGTTATCATTTTTTGAAAAAAACATGTTTTTTGAAAAAAAAAAATATATTTTCAATTATTTTAAAGGCTTTTTTTTGGAAGGATAAAATATTATTTACAACTTTGCCGAAGACACTATGCCGTTTCGACTGTAGACATATTTTTAATTTCCAATAGAGCACTCTATGAGGTATTAAGAATATTTCTAGAGTCAAAACGGTTTATTTGATTGGCATAGTGTATCTGGCAAAGTTGCAAGTAATAACTTTGTTCTTCCAAAAATAAATGTACCTTGTGAAAAAAAATAAATTAAAAAAAAATTATAACTTTTTTTTCTGATTTCTCCATGGCCGGTTTCGTTGATCAGGTAAACTTTCGCAGTTTTTATACAAAAATCAGTTTTTTAAATGGGCTGTTTTGGTTAATTAACTTATAACTTTCTTTGATTTTTTTTTCAAAAAATTAATAATTTCTTTTTAGAGTGTATATATATTTTTTTTTTTGAAAAACAAAACTATTATCTACAACTTTGCCGAATACGTCACACCGCGCAAACGAACCGTGTTGGTTCTAGAAATATTTGTAATCATCAATACCTATCCGAAATAGCATTTTCAATAGCTTTTCAAAAATG
This sequence comes from Wyeomyia smithii, assembly GCF_029784165.1. NCBI lineage: Eukaryota > Metazoa > Arthropoda > Insecta > Diptera > Culicidae > Wyeomyia > Wyeomyia smithii. The sequence continues at coordinate 230,489,794 of NC_073696.1, forward strand.
AGTTGTGCTTCAAAATATTAAACCAATAGCACAACATGGCATCTTTAGCCTATTAAAACGTTTATGCAAAGTTTCAGCCAATGGGCACGTTCCCGTTCTGATGATGTAAACTTGACAAAATATATATGGTCGGACTGTCAAAACGACGCAAACCCAGAAACAACGAATCAATTGTGTTGCGTATCTGATTGAGATCCCTATACTCGCATTATCACTGAATAACATCGATACAGTCTTTTGTCCGATTATATAAGCCTTTGTGTTCAATCAAGTGTTGGCAAAGGACATTATTGTGGTAAATAAAACGAATAAATTGTCTGGTACAACTTTCGAAAGAACAAATACAAGTGTCTTAGAGAGTAGATTTTTCAAACAAAATAAAATAAAACATATTCCATCAGTTTCCACCGTTTCATGTACTTAAAAGTCACTTGGAATGGGAAACATTTTTTAAATATTCGAATTCCATGTACCTGCCGAGTTTGAAAATGGCATGAAAGCATTCAACATTTTCCGCGAGACACAATCTTAATTTTGGTTGAGATAATTTTTTTTTTTGCACAGAGTAGTTTTTTGATACATTTTGTAAATTTGTTTTGTAATATCTTGCTATTTTACATATAATTTTTCCAATTCAACATTGCCACCCTAACGACAATAATATAACAAATATTATATTTTCAGGAATTTTTCTATTGGTATTCAGTGAAAAGTGATATTTTTAATTTTATACTTATTTTTACACAATATTATGAACCACCCTATGTCGAATAAATGAACCACCCTAATGAAACATAATGTATTCGTTGTACATCATCATAGAAGCTGTTTCAAGAGGCTAGTGATCAATTTCAAAAGATGAATTCTAAAAATTTTGAACTCTGCCTTCAACAATTGAATAAACGACCAGTCCCAGAGAGCAGATTTTTGCAAAAAGAAATTTTTTCAGATGACAGCAATTCTCGACGTATCATGCAATTTTAAGTCATTTGTCTTAAAAAAAAATATTTCGAAAACCGAATTTTCCGGCCCCCTTGGGTGATTTTGCGGTTTTCAAAAAAGCCAAATTTCAATCGCTTTGCGCCACCCCATTTTTAGTCCGATTGAGCTGAAATTTTGCACAGGGTGTTTTTTCGAGCAGGTGAACATTTTGTATAGGGTTTTTTGAAATTTTCTGGTTACTTTTTTTACATACGATGATTGGCGCCCTAGTAGTCACGTTTTACAGCTAACATGCAGAAATTTAGTATTCATTGTCCTTCTGATCACTGTAGCATGAGGATGATCAACCAGCAGCAAGTAGAGCTGCGGAAAGTCGCAGCGGTGCAGATGGCGATTTTAAATATATTTTTGGATGGTTTTTGCTGTAACACTTGCTCATCCGATTTTAGCCTTTCATGACGGACAAACCAACAAAGGAAACGCACTGCACTGATGATTGAAGATCACCTTCCACAGCGCTAGATTTTAGATCTTTTGTTTGTGTGGGAAGCACCGTCGTACAGTGAAACCGTTAGTGATTCTATCCAGATCTGGAGCGTTCGCCGAAAGCCATTTGCCAACTTCCAGGGCTAGTAGTGGACTCGGAGTGACTTAGGTGACTATTTTCTTTCAAATAGTGACCAAAGTGGTTGACATAGGGCTTTCAAATTTATTCTGTAACCTTAAATATTCATTTTGTTTTTAGTCGTGCCGCCACTCTTGCTGTTCCTTTATGCCACATTTTTAACAAGTGTTTCACGCAAGGAAAGTTTCCTGCGGTTTGGAAGCAGTCGCTGATGTTTCCCGTTCTAAAATCCGGCGACCGGCAAAACGTTAGAAATTATCGTGGCATCACTAGCCTCTCTGCTGGGTCTAAACTATTCGAGATCATAGTACGCGGTTATATGCTCTCCTGCACTAAGCACTATATTTCAACCACTCAGCATGGTTTTATGCCGGGCCGCTCTGTCTGTACCAATTTGTTGGAGTTCACCTTCGTGCATCTCACAAATAAAACAAAAAGCTCAAGTTGATGCACTTTTCTTCAATGACGTGACACTGCTGCTGGGTGATGGCTGCAAGCTGGTGTATGCAGATAATTTTTAGTTGTTTTTGGAAGTACGAACTATCGAAGACTGCCGTCGCCTACAAATTTCTTGAATGTGTTTACCAGTTATAACCTTCCATCGTATTCTAAACCCGGTTATCTTCGGTTATCGCATCGACGGATCGGAACTGAAGAGGGTTGATCATGTAAGGGATCTAGGTGTTCTTCTTGACACTAAACTTACATTCCACCTACATCACGCAACGATAATTTCGAAAGCTACACGCAATCTTGGTTTCATATCAAAAGTCGCCCGTGATTTTAATGATCTGCACTGCCTAAGAGCGCTCTACTGTTCATTAGTACGCCCACTAGTCGAGAACTGCAATCTGGTTTGGTTTCCTCACCAACTTACTTGGAACTTGCGTCTTGAGTGTATCCAAAAACCATTCGTCCGTATTGCATAACGTGAGCTCCCCTGGCGTGATCCTGCTAACTTACCTCCGTATCCAGATCGCTGCCGCTTGATCGGAATTGATACACTTGAACACCGTCGCCGATTGCATCAAGCTGTGTTTATAGCCAAATCCATGGAGAAATCGACTGCTCGAAGCTTTTGTCTCTCGTGAACTTTCGTGCATCACAACGCACTCTGCGTTCAACTGGATTTCTGCAGACCCCTTTTCATCGCACATCGTTCGGTTATAATGAGCCCGTCACCGCCTGTATGAGAACTTTTGCTTGTGTTGTGCACCTGTTTGACTTCAACGAACCCATGGATAAATTCGTGCAGAAGATTAAAAGAACGAATATTCTATGAAATTGACACAAACATTGTAATATTTATAAGGACCTTGATTAGATAAATTGTAGAAATAAATAATAATAATAATAATAATGATAATTATAATAATTTAAAATATGTGTTAATAACATAGAAATGATTGGTTCTAGTAGAAAAGTGAAATCTTGTTCGTAAGTGTACATTGAAATAGTTACAATTAGGTACAGATTCTGAAATGCATTTGGTTTTTCAATAGATTTCAAACTCTTTCTTGTTCAGTTTTCAACGAATTGAAGCTTAAACACGACGATGCGAAATATAGCCTCGTTTTTATAACTTCCATTCAACCAGGAGAAACAGGTGGATTCAATTGATTGAGGACAATGAAATCGAACTAGTTACGTAATTTCACACACAATATTGATTGGAGACACCGGCATCTTCAGTTACGTTTCATCGCTGCTCTTGGAAAGCTACTCTATACTATTCACTCAAATAAGAGATTTCAAAACATAGCGTGGCATGGAACTTTTACGATTCCATGATTCCTTCCAAGCCATCGAAACTACTTTAACTTGTTCAAAACTGAAATGAGCAAAGTCATCATTTTGTCGTAAAACAGTGATTTTTGCGACTCGTTAGCGTGGATAAAATCATTTACCTGAAGTAGTGATTATATTCCTGCCACCCGCCAAACGATATTTTTCTGTTCACACAACTTTCATTTGACACGGCACAATACAAATTGATGTTTTACGGAGCCAATTATATACCCGCCAAAACGTTATTGATAATGATAAAAAGATTTACCTATGAAACAGGTAAAGAAGTTCGGATAAATTTTAGATTTGAATGAAACTTAGCTCACGTATTGAGTAAACTGGATATTTTTCACAGGGGAGGAAGTTTTTTTGACTTAAGCATAATTCCCTGAAAATGACTCAAGCGTAATTTTCTCAAAATGCATATACCTGTTCAGAAATTAGTCTCGAATCTAAAAAAATCCTCCATCTGTTGAAAATACCCAGTTCGCTTAGCCGAATACGTGTGCAAAGTTTCATTCAAATCAAAAATGGACGTTATTGGACTAGGTAGGTCATTTGCATGAAAAAACTTATAAGTGAAATTAGGCAGGACTGCAGCTAATCGTACCAGCCTGCTTTTTGATAAAATGCAAAGTTTTTCATGTCTTGGATGCCTTATCGAGTTTATTCCCTAATCAATCGTAAAAAATACATTGACTTAAGACAGACTGTTGTAATACTACGTTTACTTGAAGTCGCGTCTCATACACAACCTTTTCAACAATTGTTTAGTTGTTTAAGTTTGATCTTTTTTCACAGTAGATATTTGTGCATATTTTATAACTTTGTCGAAGACATTGATTAAACCAACCGTATTGGCTATAACGATAAAAAACTCCTAAAATTAGAATTCCCGTTAGCAGAGAAAACTCTGATCCATAATGAACCGAGCCGAGCTTATCAATGATAGAAATATTCTTACAGCCAAAACGGTGTATCTAAAACAATATAGTGTAGATAATAACACAGTGCAACAAAAATTAATTTTTTCTTCTGCCTTGGCTTCTCTGTATGATTTTTTTAAGTAGTTTGATGCAAAAATCAATTTCCCCGAGGTGGCGACAATGGCGCCATTTTGAAATTTTGAGAAATCGGAAATTTCCGATGTTTTTTCTTTCGTCGCCATTTTGTTTGAAAACCAAATATCAAAGTTCTAAAAGTATGTCCACATATTAGCATCTGAGCTCAAAACGGGGATCCTACAAAACCCGTTTTGGCAGGGTTATAGTATATTTCACAGTGCAAAATAATATCAAGTATGTAGAGCATTAATGGTAATGCGCTAATAACTTGAAGTGGTAGTTAAAAACTGTCTTATATTGAGTGAGAAAGTCTCAGGAATCGATTGGTAGGTGTCTGGTCCACGTAATATATCAGTAACATACCAATTTTGCCCCGATTCCCCTACAATATTAAAATAGGTTTATCTCGACGTTAGATTAACTTATTTGAAATCTGTTTAATGTAATATCAATTATGTAAGCGATACTCAAAGATACAATAACAAGAATATGTATAAAAATTTTATAAAGCTCAACATCGACTGACTCTCCAACACTCTTTGAAACATCAGGACGCATCGATGTTGGCATCATGGATACACTCAACCTCCTCGCCAAGGTCGAATCATTCCAGATAGCGTTCACCAACCGCCTTGGTTCTGCGTGTGGGTGCTAGGGACGCGGCATCCAAAATACTCCTCTAGGTAGGTACCATTATGCTAGTACTTCTTCGTGCTCTGACTTGACCTCCGTCGACTCACGAATTTACTCCATGATTATTCCGGTAAGCGAGATGAAAGTTTCTTTGGACTCATTTTTCACTGTGTACTACCCGAATAATAGAAGCTTACGCACTAAAACGCACGATATTCGCTTACGTCTCTCGAGCTGTGACTTCGACGCTGTGGTTTTGACAAAAAAAAAACTGTTGCAGTGAATTTAGGATTCAGAGCTGTCCACAGCTCATCAAATTTTCCGATGTTACCGAAGTAGTGAGGCTTCAAGTCATTTAACCAGAGGAGGTGGTACACTTAGAGCTTTCAAAGCTCAGCACCACTGTACCCTGACTCCGCTGCATTATTGTGACATACTTGAGCGACTTCTTTATGAATTGAACAAAAGATCCGCTTGTTGTTCGTCTTTGGAATCTGTATTCGTCCTATGCCGAATCCAGAGCTGTACGGAAAATCGTTGGGATGTCCACGAGCGGTGACGTCACCCAGAAACTGGATGATTACAATTTACCCGAATTATGTCTTCGAATGCATCAACCGAGCAAGAGGCAACTAGCGTAGAAGAAATACTTGCAAACTGCTTGAGTGCATGCAAACAGCAGACTGCTTGATCTGGAATTCAATTTGGACTCCGGCAATGTCGATCTCATCTTATCAGCGCACACTGTTTCCAAAGCTGCAAAAACGTGATCGAAATTATTTTGACCCAAAAACATTGATTTTAGAGCCGTAACGTCTTCAGCAAAGTTGTTCCATTAATTATTCTCCATGTTATAGAAGTAACAATTCCATGATTAATCTACCTAAAAGTGAGAAATGAGTTTTATTTTTCTCATTTTCGCATATAAAAATCTACTTTGCTGAGTAAAGTTCTAGTGCAAACAACTTTGTCGAAGACACTATACTTGTATCTGGTCATTTAAATGAACTATTGTGAAGTTTTCTCTAGAATGCCCCTTAAAATGATTTTTTTAATATAACTTTTTAAAGTGATTTTTTAAAATTTTTCAATGTTCCACAATGTTGTTAACTACAATAAAACACACAAGTTCACCGGAGAAAGTCTATTTTTATCTCTCGAGGTTATGTAGTTATTAAAGATTTTTATTAAAATAATGCACCTATTTATTTACAAATATCTGTACAGGAGACAACGAGAGACAAATACCTATATCTGGACTAAATGATGTTTTTCTTATACTTAAAAATAGAAAAAGTTTAATCTGCAGATATTTGCAGATTTTAAAGATATCTATTAGTAAATTTGTGCATTGTTTCAATAAAAATCGTCAATAACCGATGAAATATGAGACATAAAAATAAACTTTCTTGGAAGAAATTGTGTGTTTTGTGCCAGTAAACAACAATTTAGAACATTGGAAAATTGTAGAAAATCACCACTAAATGTTATATTTAAAAAAAAAATGATTTTTAGGGGCCATCTGTAGCAGCCTCCAAAAAGTCCATTAAAAAGGCAGATAAAAGTATGGTACCTTTGAAAAAGTTGTTTCTTATGAAATATGCAACAACTTTGCCGAACAAAGTGAATTTTTATGAGCATGAGCATGAGCATGATTGACCGCCCGCGGTTGCTACTCCGTTATTGCCAGATCAGCTGTAATTACACAAAGAACCAACAGATGATGTTTGGGACCAACATGCATCCTCGATGTGTAAAAACAGGTGACCTAAATCTTTATATTAGGCAATACCAGCGCCGGCCGCATCCGAATGCAGGTCAAAGAAGGAGTTTGTATAGGAATATGTTGACGTGATACTCGCTTTATTGGAAGCCGAGAACACCTCTGCACTTCCACGAGAAATCACTGGGATGTTGGAGAAAAGGGTAAGGTTTGCAGCAGGGTTCGTTTTGGTAAACGATGCGCTAATGTCGGGTTCTTCAGAACAAGTGCCGCGTCTACAAGTTTATTACATCCGCCACGATATTCATAATGTGATTCGAACTTATTTAGTTTGACAATGTAACACCGCAACAATAAAACGTACGCGAGGATACAGGATTTTTGACTACACCGAGACAACCTCAAATTACCGTATATCTCCTCGTAAGGTGATGCTCTTTATACCTAGAACTATTGCACGTTGTTGATCCATCTGTAGATAATACGACCTCATGGAAGGTACCGACGCGGGGGTTGAAATAATATTTATCGACTGAACGAAATCTACTTCGATTTCCGATGTAATAATTTGGATGCAACGCGCGAGCAGTCTCCGACTTAACGTTGATGAAGATGAGAAAGATATGATGAAATATCTGGGTTCACTTCGCGAAATCACCACACGCCGGAAGTCCATATATCAGCAAAACTCGCCCGGGCTGAATACGCGTTTACACCGAAGCGTTACGAACAACCGCTTTAATCCCCCCGGCCGACACATACGCGCAGGAACTCGGCGTTTACGTCGATTATCTCTTAACAATGTACGCCTAATACGCCTAATAAATATGAAAATTGGCAATGTTCCATGCATCCAAAGCCTCAACAATTTAATAAAAGCAAATATACATATAAGCCTGAATATATTTTTAAATTTATTGATAAAGTGCCGAACTAGTCATAAATATAACAAATTATGTAAAACAACTGGTCAAAAGCTAGAACAATAAAAAAATCAAAGCATATGATTCCTAAGAAACACATACTCCAAACTCCACAAACCACACTAACACTTTGTGGACAAAAATAAAACTTGATACTGAAACCCTGCGGAAAAAAATACCGCGCACACAATTTCAACGATGAAATCAAAATCTCTCTGTATCTGTTTTCTCACATAAAGTAAAACTAGAAACAAGCATCAACATATCACTTTACAATACAGACAAGACAAAACGTATACTTAGCTTTCATCTCTGCATTTTCCAGTTGTTTTCATCGTTTTTGGACTTTTCTTTTCTTTAAATAGAAGTACAGTGGCAACATGCATGTATGCCTTCACACACTCGTTTAATCCATACAACATTTCATTCGTTGAAAAGAGATAGCACATATACACTGTAAACGGCGATGCATGGTTTTGATCTTATTGGCAAATTTTCACTTCAAGTTTAACTAGATACAAGCCAAATATAATTTGCACTATGCCAATGAATAAATCCCTAATGAGCATTCAATCACTATAAAACTATGTGGAGCAGCTGCTCGAAAAACACTCTCCTTATTGTATGTAATAACACCACACACTCCACACTTTCAAACCGTCGCCAAGACAGCGATAGAAAAAAAAACAAGAAAAAATAAACACTGGTGAATCTAAAAAGCAACGCAATAATAATCAATTTTCACAATTAAATTCACTTTTTTTGTGGAACTTCACACTTTTCGCACTCAGCACATTTCAATAGAACACCTGTATATATGTTTAACAATTCTTTAGGTGTAAAATAACCGAAAATCCCCAAACAATGTGATGATTTCAAAGCAGGAACCAGCTGGCCAATCTTGATCACAACCATCCGCGAACTTTTCCAAGAAAAAACAATTTTAAATTTAGAAAATAAACTCACTCCGCGATTACATCTCTAACGAACATGCACAACTAAATTACAATTTTTCTTCCGATATAACATGCGAGCGAAAAATTTTTGCGTCCGATTTCGGTCATGGCTTGCTTCGACCTCTTGCCGAACAAAGTGAATTTTTATATGCAAAAATCAATAAAGTAAAATTCGCTTCTCACTGTTAAGTGGATTAATCACAAAATTGTAACTTCTATAAAATGGAGAAAAATTAATGGATCAACTTTCCTGGAGGCACTATGGCTCTAAAATCTAATTTTTGGGTCAAAATAATTTTGATCATGTTTTTGCAGCTTTAGAAACAGTGTGCAGCGGTTGTTTTACTCAGCATTTATGTACATCGTAGATCTTTTATTCTGAACTTTGACGTCGTCCCTGCTGCGTTGGACATCAAGAACTGCGACCTTATCTTCTTGAAGCATCTTCTCAGCACGGTAGATAAAAATCGGCTTATGAACGGTGATTCAGTGGATGTCATCACTAATAGATTCTACGAAAAACTGGATGAAATCTTTCGCGACCGCGACCGCGCTCTTCTTGATACACTGTGCGTGCTCACTTCCGCTTCCGATATCCTGTATATTTAATCGTTCTTTGTTGGAAAGGGCGTTTCGTAGCCTTTGGAAAACTGCATCTTTAACACCAATTCATAAGTCTGGCAATCGTAATAACGACGAAAATAATCAAGGGTTTCGCTTCTATGCTGCATCAGTAAGACCTTCTAAACGCTGCTGGTTCATGGAGCACAGTTTGACCTATGATCTCGGAATTTCATAATGGATTTGCCCAACGTCGCTCCACAACCACGAATTAGATCTACTATTCACACGAATATGTAGAAATGTAATCAATAAGTTTTCATGTTACATTCAAATTACATTCAACTTGTTCGGAGTCTTTTACAATCACCTTGAGTGTTCCACAAGGTAGTGTTCTGAGGACGCTGATCTTCATATTATTCGTTAATAATAATACTCGCATAGCATCACCGACTTAGAGGTTAAGCTAGACTCTAAACTGAGGTTCAATGAACACGTAGCATTAACATCATCAAAGGCTGTACTTGGATACAGCCGGTAACACTGCTGTTCATTAGGTATGCACTACGCAATCATCTTAGTATGATTCTTCTAATCTTCCAAAATATCTAGCTCGCTATGCATTGATCAATTTGGAAACGTTAGGAGCAAGGTGACAGATGATCCAGATAATTTTGATATTTGATATACTCAACGGAAGCATTGACTGTCCTCAATTACTTCAGGAAATTCCACTTTATGTTTCATCCCGACAACTACGAAAATCTCTTCTTTTTTATGTTCCTCTACATTGAACTGCGTATGGCCAGAACACTCCACTTAACTCTTGCCTGACGGCCTTCAACGACGTTGGTATTCATCCTGGTTATACTACTCCTAAGAATATTTTTTAAGAGAACAGAGGTAGTGCAGTCTGTATGATTTATTCGAAGACGAAACAATAAATAATAATAAACGTAAGAAAATGTTGAGCTCTTCGAGATAAATTAATTTTTATTTGCTTGTTTTTCTTTTGTTGCAAAATTTTTTTTATGCGTTTTATATTTTTTCGTTAAGACTAATTATTATCTGAAACTTTGTCCAGATCGTCACACCGATCAAACAAACCAATCTGGCTCAAAAAATATTTTTAATCATCATTATTATTTTTGCATAAAACCTGTTTACAAAATTGTCGTTATTCATCAGAACATGTGAAGTTGTAGCCAGATAAATAATAGTCGATTAGAATGGTTGCTCGTTCCTTGTGGAATTCCACTATATCAGAAATGTAAGAAATGTTGTAAAATTGTAAAATATGTCAAAATGAGAAAAATCGTACCAAATAACCTACACTTATTTGTTTTAGCAATCTGAGTACTTTTTGCGGGTGGACAAATTTCATTAGATTTAAGAGAAATTTTCTAAAAGGGCGTATCTGAATCTGTCTGAGAGTGGAGAATTTTTACTGAGAAGCATTTCAAATAAATACCAAATTCCAATTGAGAAGTTGATGTTTTTTTCTTGAAGGAAACTTGAAATTATAGCAAAACGTCTGCTAAAAAATTTAGGATTGAGAAACAAAAGACAGCTTGTGACACATCCGTATTCAAACTATTTCAATATAAGCTTCACAATTATTCATTGACAGCAGATTGGATGAATAATTAAGACGTATTTAGCCAAAAATCTCAACGCAATCAATCATCAAATCAGATGCTGTTGTTAATAGTTGTTATAATAAATGCTCGGAAATCTTTGATAAATTATTGTTAATTTGCTGCTTCAAATAACACCATATTCTTAATGAAAGCAGAAAAATCTGTATGAAAAACGAATCAGATTGGATTTGCTTCAAGACTCAAACAGGAATATCAGACAGAATCGGTTAAAAACATTACTATAACTAGGTATAAAAACGTTTTGCTAGAAAAAAAAACCCGAAAAAACTGCAAAGGTTCTATCCTGATTGTTACTTTTGAGTGTGCAAATAATTAACCTGTTCAACACCATGTTCGCGTGTTGTTCAATTTATTGACATGGCTGTCCAGTGTGTAAACACGAAACTTTAAATGAAATATTTCAATTAATACTGGCATCAAAATACCCTGCAGTGAATTCATTAAAATACCAGTTCCGATCTCTCTCGCCAGCTTCCTAATTTCATCCGGAACGTCCGCAAATAGAAAGACGTCGGACAGACGCTGATATCAATCACATTAGCATGATTTAATTTGGAAATATTTTTCCTTCCGGAAAGCCAGAACCGAGAGCGGGCATTTCTCTCTACGCTGCCGAACGTGACCTGATTTGGGTGAGCGATGACCAGCACAAGCCCCAGTTCCACACGGACCGGCAGTGTGAAATATGAGCCCATTCATAAGCACATTACGTAACGGCTATTACTCACTCTTGAAAACATTTCCCCACTCGGTGGCGCCGTTGGCTTCCACACACTTTTGCTCGCTTGCAGCCCAGTTGTAATCAGCTTCCACAGTGCCTCAGCCCTCTTGACACGTCTCGGGCCCCTAGTCGTATCAGACCCCAACGTTGCGGGAGCTTTGGTTTTATTTTACTCTTCTCTTTTGTACGCTATATATTTTTAACGCGCAAAACTCTTGCCGTTGATGGCCACTTGCGCCAAAAGCAGCTCTCGGATTTTACGCTGCTGGCCACTTTTGTTGTGGGCTATTCCCAAAGTCCAAAAGAAATGGTATTATCTAATAATGGACGTCTTTTCAAGCCACCGCCAGTGTTGAGGGAATTCTGATCTCCTTCTGTAGGTTGTTTCTTCCGACAGCGAAGACCGTGCACTCAATTTAACACAAACACAACACTGCAACTGCTACTTACTCGTCTTTTGCTTTTGGGAACGACGGGAAAATGCACATCGAAACTTGCAACTCACTGATAACGATGTTTTTTTGTGCTTCTCTTCTTTTTTTTCTTACACTGTCCTACCAATAGTAACAGCACGTGGTAATGAAATTTTCGTTTGGATAGATTTTTTTTTTCTCCACTCGCTCGTTCCGTTGTCAAGACAACCTCGGATAGTTACAGACCATCAATAGCAGCAAAAAAGAGTCGATTTTGCGATCACTTTGTAAATTTTCTTCTCTCGAACGTAGAAACTGGACTCGAACTCGGTCGACGTTGAAATGGGCAAAAAGTTGGCTCCCTCTATTCGGTAGAACAGATTGCAAACTGACTGCACGAGGCAGGGGTGGAAAACGAACGAAAGACAGTAGCAAAGGAAAAAAACTACCCCCGATGGGATGTAGGGTGGGGGGTCCTGTTCAAATTTAAACCGAACACACTTCTGTTTGTACACTCCGCGCTGGCTGTGTGTGCAACCGCGTGCAGCCAAATCTACCCGAGGCAAACAGTGCGAAGCTGATTGCAATCCGAAGTACCTCTAAAGCCGTTCAGACAGCGTTTTCGCATTTTCTGCCTGCGCGCACCGGACCCCGCCGACAGCGAAGGGTACTCCGGGGTGGGGCAAAAGCGTCGAGTTTGATTGCCTGTCACCGGTCTTACCCTGCCGTACCCATTGACTCAGTTTGATTACACCTTGGCATTTGTTTTTTTAGTTTTTGTTTTCTCCTTCTTTTATTTCTGCTGATTGCCGGGGTAGCCACAGACAGACGAGTGTCTGTCGTGGCGCATCGGTCTCTGGCACTGGCATTATGCGAACTCAACCTACACTGGTTCACTAAGTCACCCGGCTTCGGCTCTTTTGCGTTCGAGCGAGCGAGCCTTGTCTTCATATCCATCCTACTTACGACCGATTGACGTAATCAATCCCGGCTCTGCACGCACGAACGGATAAATTACGCGGACGGCAAACTTACTCCAGCACGAAACCGAGCGCGATGCTTACTGGAAATTACGGAGCACTTTTTATTTGTCCCCCGTTCGGCACGTGCACCCAATGAACTTGCCAAGTTAGAATAAAATTGACGTTTCAACACATTTTAGGGCTGCCGAAACTTTTTAAAAGGCTTTTCCCGACAGTGTATTACTTAGCATTTATTCGTCACAAAGAAAGAAAAAAAAACTCAAAGAAAAAGACGTGCCGGCAGACAATGATGAGCTCATCGCAGACAGCAACCTTATAGAAATTTTATGAGTTTCGTCTGAGGCGGCTGAGATGCAATAAAGTGTCGAATCCTTCAAACGTTTTTTCTTTCCTTGAAGAATTAATGCCTGGTTTTCGAATAAAGTCGATAGCTTTAATGTTGATTGGAATGAAATTGACTGCGTTTTATGAATATTAAATGGTTATGGACTTTCTCGAATGCTTATTTCACACCACAACAGTTGTTCGTTTTTCAGTGAGAGAATTTTTTTGCTTCACATCCGTCATCCGTTCTTTCCTGCTCGAGTATTTTGTTATTTTTTTAGTGGCCTATTAGTTTTTAGTTTTTTTTTAAAATGGGTTATTTGAATAAAAGATATTACAACAGCTGTAAGAGCGACGAACCTTTTTTATCGAAAGATAAATTTTGTTTTCAACCAATTTTCCATCGTTATGAGGCCATTCGATATCACCAGACAACACAACTTTGGTGCCATTCTGATACGGAATGTTAGGGATCTTATTCTTCGTTCTGGAAATTTCAGAGGACATGAGAAACAATCAGGGAAATCAGCCCACGCACTATTGTTTTCAAAAGCTGCCAAAACGCGATCGAAATTATTTTGACCCAAAAAATGCTTTGAGAGCTGTAGTGTCTTCAGTAAATTGTTACAATTATTCTTCCTCTTTCTATGGAAGTTGTAATTCCGTGAATAATCCACCTGTAAGTGAGAAACAAACTCTACTCTTCCTTTTTTTGCAAATTGAAAGCCACTTTGTTCGGTAAAGCTGTGGCATATAAGAAAAAATAACTTCGTCGAATACACCATATTTCTATCTGCCTATTTAATGGACTTTTGTGGAGTTTTCTGTAAAATGACCCTCAAAATCATTTGTTTCGGGGGTAAATCTACAAGAAATTTATTCGGACTGGCGGCGGACACTTCCCGGCACTGTAGTAATTTGACCGACCAAACGAAATGCAAAAAAAGCGAAGCTAAAAATGGTTTTCGGACCGACGACTTATAACTTTGTAGGAATGCGAACTTTACTCTACGATGGTTCTGTTTGTTCTGTCTTATACATTGTTAACAATGATTTCCGTTGTCTTGTCTGCGTGTATAATTCTAATTTCTCTTTTCAGGCATTTAGAAGAGTTGTTGTTCTCAACATAATTTTTTTTAGAATAATTTTCCATTGTCACATAATTTGACCGAAAAAAGTTTATTTTTTAAATTTCTTTAGTTCTAGGAGATTTCTAATGAAATAATGCACAAAAACCGCAAATATCCAAGTACCATTTCTATATTGAAGTATAAGGCAAACATCCTTTAATCCAGTTAGAGGAACTTGTTTCTCTTCACAGATATCTATCAATGAAAGGGCGTTATTTGATTGAAAATCATTAATAGTTACAGAAATATAAAATATAAAAATAATTTTTTGACGGTAAAATTGTACATTCTTTTATAGCAAGATATTGAAAATTTTAGAACATTACTGTAGAAAGTTTTATTAGAAAAATTGATTTTAAGGGGCATTGTGAATACTTCACAAAAATCTATTTCAATAGTCAAAGCTCTTTCTTTTAAAATATGCTACAACTTTTCCGAACAAAGATCATTTTTATATGCAAAAATAAAAAAAGTAAAGTTTCCTTTTTACTTTTAGGTAAATTGATCTTTAAAATTTTAACTTCTATAAAATGGAAAATAAATTATGGAACAACTTTTTTTTTAAACTCTACGGCTCTGAAACTCTTTTCTTTAGGTAATTTTTTTTATTTATTTTTTTAACCACGACAAAACCACTGATCTAAATTTCGCCAGAGTAGAAGTTGTAGAACAATTGATGGTTCTTTCAGAACAAAATAGATAATAAATCCCGTTTGATTTGCTCCCTTTGTTTCGATATGATGTTTATAGTACGTACTTGAAACAGAAAACATATGATAATGGAACCGTCAGCAGTTTTTCTAAAAAACTTAAAAATTAATTCTCATACAGATTCAAATTTAAATTTTGTAAATTATTTTCAATAATTTTTGTAGAATTTTGTTGAACAAAATTTAAATTAAAACTGAAAGTTCTAATCTCCAATAATAATTGAAAAAACTAGGAAACATCGTATAGATCCAGCTTTCTACTTTTCTACTTCAGCGTTCATAAGTTGCATTACCATAGGTTTACAGTCACTTATTATAAAGTAATCTTCGAGGCAAATATTCACGTAGAACTTATTTAAAAGAAGACAAAACGTGAGTAATGAAAAAGATCTAAAAGTTAACCTATATTAAGCTGAATCTGAATCTATTCGCTTATGACCGGAGACTGCGTTTTATTTATTACCGGCTAAAAATATAGTTTCGGAAATCGTTCTCCGTTGAAATCTAGTTAGAAATTTCAACAATACCCATAAGAAGTCGAGAAGAAAATACACCTGCATATAACTTTAAAAGACTAAAAACACGATAAGGAAAACAAAACAAAAATTCTAAAACGTATGCGAAGGTAAGAAAATATTCAAAATGAAGACAATCATGAATTTTTAAACCTTTTCTAAACAAAAAAAAAATTGAAACAGTTGAGACCGAAGACGAACGTAATAATGAAGATTAATATTTACGTGTAATTACAAATGGAAGTCGACTGTCATTTTTAAAATTTTCATACATATTATCGCACGCATAGGAACAAGCCAAAAATATATGGCTCCAAACGCGGCCTTAAGAGCATTAAAATAAAATCATCTCGAACATATCTCCAACTTTTAAAAGTCAGACGGTCAGAAATTTAGAAAAAAAAAGTTCAAAATAATTAAAAAACGTCACTAATGTCTAGAAAAGCCTACAATGGAAAAAATTGTTTACGACACTTTAATTAGACAGAAAAGATTGAAATAAAATATGATCATAAATTAATGAAAGAGGGCTGTAAAATGTTTCGCAGGTAGAGAAAAAACAGAAAAAATGTTCTAAAATTATGTTGAACATGTTTTTAGCATACGGATAAAGCAAATTAGATATTCCGAACTAACATAATAGGCCTAGGAACGCTCCTCCTTGGTTCAATTCAATAAAAAATTCAAATATTAATTCTATGGAGAGGAAAAGGTCAAAAAGAAAATGATTTAAATTCAGCCAAATGGTTGAAAAATAAAAGCGTTCTGAAGGAAAAGGGCGAAGCAAGAAATGATTCCAAATTTAGCGAAAAGTAGATTGTTAGATAACAAAACAATATCGCACGCTTAGCCTTGGGGCTAATAGCGGTCTCGATCAACTAAGATTAGTTGAGAGAAATCGTTATCGACATTTTTTTTGGCACATTTTGCATGTGTAGGATAAGTACAACGATACACCGTGCCCCAGTGCTGAGTCGAGGAAATTTCCAGCTCGAAAAGTTCCTCGACTCGATCGGGAATCAAACCCGATATCACAACCTCGTGGAAGAGCTAGCCGACCCACATCGCTAACCACAGAGCCACGGGTACCACTACAATTGGATTGTTAGATGGATGAATCTAAAGACAAAACTTATTCCAAATTGACCTTAGAAAATGCTTCAAAAACCTCTGCTAACGAAAGAAAATGATTATATAAGAAATATATCTAAGTAGCCAAATTAATCACAAATACAGCTGACAGCGACTCTAAAACCAGAACATCTGTAGATTTTTTATTACAGGCCGTTATTTTTTTGGCAGATTTCTAATTTTTTTTTGAAAAAAATAGCGTGTCCACGTGAACATTATCATTACCCCCTGAAAAGTGACGCTTGATCTCAAAATACATTAAAATAACCTAAAGTCTTTAAGAATCTTTTACACTTTATCACTACCTACAAACTCTGCGGTTAAGAGAGGCCATCTGAACATAGAACAGTATTTTAAAATAATAGGAGGAACTGGCAACAAAGTCAACCCGGTGTTGTGCGTGTTTTAGTCTGACGTAATGTTTTAGTAAAAGGAAGCTACTTTTTTAGACATGTGTGATTTGTTCTGCTGCTAACTACCTGCATATTTTTCAACATTTTTCAGAGTTAAATTTGTATACGACTTTATAACGAACACTATTATCTTTTATTTTCTGCTTCATTTCCTCAAGTATGAACTAACTCTGCTGCAAATATACAAAAATTTGTATATTCAAGGATCTAAACTACACACACTTGTACCTGGCTCAAACAGAATTTTTACTGCTGGTTTAAACCGGTTATAAATCATAAAATTAAATACACGTTTGTTATTTAGTATACAAACCTCACGCATTTTACTCTATTGAAATGAGCCTCACTTGTGCGTTGCCTTGACGACATTTTTACTGTCTATTTATCTGAATTAGGTTCAAATATCCTTAGTTTTCGCGACAAAATTGTTGAAGTAGATCTCACGCTTAAGGCTTGCCCAGAAATCCTCGATGAGACTCAATTTGGGGACGTTGGGCGGGTTTGCCAACTTGGGTACCACATCGATATTCAGCCGCTTCATCTCCTCTAACGATCGCTTCGAGTAGTGGGCCGACGCCCACGTTCTTGATGAACGACGCAATTTCCGACAGGCACTTTGTTCTATAAAATTTCCCCTTCACGAATAGTCCGGAGCGAAAAAAGAGCGGCTTCGACATCCTCTTCTTGCTGATTGTCAGCCACAGTTGTATCTTTTTGGGGAACTTGGTGTGTGAAATATACTTCACCTCGGTGCTCACTGCATTCGTTGGGGAAGTAAAATGCGAAGTGCCCTGCCAGTCGTTGCCATCCAAGGTGAGTCGGTCTTCCTCTTCAGCATCCTTTGGAGCTTCCTACCGCTCAGAGTCGTCGGCCGTGCGGAACCGGGCTTTTTTCAATGCTCTGATTATAGTCCAATAGTACCGATGTAGATGCCGGAACGGGAGAATCCGGTGTTCACGAACTGGCGCACGATGTCCGTTGTCGACGCGGCAAGGAACCGTTATTTAAACGCGCACACATCTTAACGGGGGGTAGCTTCACTGTTTTCGCCATCACGGTTAGAGTTTGACTGATAGAGATCAAATTTTTTTCTGCTGACTCATGGGTTAATATGATTGATGCTTCATGGGTAGTTTTGTCAGTATGTGTAAAAGTAAACCCAAGAACAATCGGCATTTTTTGTCAATTTTGTTTACCGCACACTTTAATTTGTACACGACGCCCAAAATGGTCATAAGAGATCTCGTTGTCCTTGTCATCCATTTCATCCACAAATCAAGCAAAGAATGCATAATATGTTCAATATTTTTGTACCGACAAAAACATTGAAAATGCGTTTTTCTCAATTTCAATTAGCCCATTTTTTAGTTATGGGCAGAATTTTACCCTAAATGGAACTAAAATAAAAATTTCGATGACCCATTAAAATCTAACGATCTTGATGTATTTTATTAATTTTTAAATATAAACATGTTAGGTAAACAGTAGAAAAGGTGTGAAGCGGCAAATTTCAGTGATAATTCTCTTTCAACTTGTTGCCTTTCTCCTAGAAAGGAATAGCAATCACTTGCAAAACCGAAAGTATAAAAGTGTTCCAAAGGGCCGAATGGCATATATCACTCGACTCAGCTCGACGAACTGAGCATTTTCTGTATGTGTGTGTGTATGTGCAGATTTTTATTCTCACTCACTTTTCTCAGAGATGGCTTGACCGATTTTCATGAAATTAATTGCAAATGAAAGGTCACGTTGTCCCATAAGACCCTATTCAATTTTATTGTAATCGGATTTTTAGTTTAGAAATTATAATTCAAAATGTAAAAATCATGAAACATCATTATCTCAAAAACTACACAATCGATTTAAACAAAATTGGTTTCAAATGAACGGGCTACCTGAATAACCCTTAACGTTTGAATTTTATAAAGATTGAACTTGTGGTTCAAAAGTTATGAAAAGAAACGTGTTCTGAAGACTGTTTAATCTCACTCATGTTTCTCAGAGATGGCTGGACCGATTTTCATAAAATTAGTGTCAAATGGAAGGTCTACTTGCCCCATAAGACCCTATTGATTTGTTTTGCAATCAAACTATGTCGGTTATGTTTAAAAATGTGAAATACTTGGACTCACTAACTTTTCTCAGAGGTGGCTGACTCGATTTCCACAATATTAGTGTCAATTAATAAGTCTAGCTGCCTCATAACACCCTATTGAATTTTACTGTAATCGAACTGTAACTTCGTCTGTAATGTACCGAAATGTGGAAATTACGAAACTTCATTATCTCAGAAACTACACAACCGATTTGATCAATATTATAATCAGATTAGCGGGCTAGTTAAGGGTTAACTGATGAATTATGATTGAACACGTAGTTCCCAATTTTGGCTACCCTATACGTTCCCTTTTCATTTGATTATAATCGAATTTAAGTAACCGTTATGTATTAAATTGTTTATGAAACAACGAAAGTCTATTATCTCAAAGATTACATGACTTATTTGAACATAACTATTGTCATACGAATGAGTCATCTCTCAAACTTACAAATAACAAACTTCATAACAATTTGATATGTGGCTCAAAGGTTATGGAAAGAGAAGAAACTCAAAGACTATTTAAAACTATACCCGCTTTGATCGATATATGTGGCCTCAACATAATTTAAATGTGGTATCGTACTATTTAAGCGTTCCAAATTCATTGATTCATTGCGATGTGTTTAAAGTCTGCAAATGCACGACGAATCGGCCATAGAATATGATCAAAGTCAAATAACAAATCGTTTGAAATGATTGGTTTTATCGAAATGACAACATCCTCGACTTTTGGCTTCTGTACATCGCCTTAATTCTGAATATATTCATATTGGGTGGTATTCGGTCATTTTCAGCAGAATTTTCTGGCATCAATATGACACGGGAAATACCCATATTGGGAGGTATTTAGTTATTATGGTTGTTTTCCAGAAACTAAAAGTGGTCGTCTTTAAATTTAAAATGGTGTCCAGAGTCAATGGTTGGTTTATATGCATCATCTCGATTACGGAAATATCCATATCGAGTATTATTCGGTCATTTTCGACTGTTTCCTAGAAGTTGCCATTAGGAAATTCAAAATGATGCCTGAGGTCAATCGTTAGCTTATTGCATCATTCTGGTTCCAGAGATACTCATATTGGATGGTATTTGGTTATTTTTGGATGTTTTTCACAAACTGGAAGTTGCCATCTTGGATTTCAAAATGGTATTTAAGATAATTTCTGGCCTCTGAGCATCATTCTGGTTGAATGTTTTTAGAGTTAACAAATATGTCCATAATGGTTCAACGCCCCTCCCTCTCCTAGAAGCACATGTTCCTGGGAAACAGCCGAAAATGATCGAATAACACCCAATACCGGAAGTCGTCATCTTAGAATTCAAAATGGTATCTGTGGTTGATTTAAGCTCCTGTGTATCATTCTAGATCCGGATATTATTTTTGGCTGTTTTCCAGAAACCGGAAGTTGCCATCTTACAATCCAAAATGTTGCCTGAGGTCGATTATGGAACATATTTGTTACCTCTAAAAACATTCACCTGCCAAACTTGGTTCTATTTAGTAGGTTAGCTCTCGAGATGTGCAGAAATTTGTTTTTCATTTGTATGGAACTCCTCCCTTCCAAAAGAAGAAGGGATGTCGAAACCTTATGGACATATTTGTTACCACTAAAAACATTTACCTGCCAAATTTGGTTCCATTTAGTTGATTAGTTCTACTATGTTGATTAGTTCTACCATGGAACCCCTCCTTTCCACAAAAGGGAGAAGCGTCCAACTATTATGGACATATTTGTTACTGCCTTAAACATCCACATACCAAATTCGGTTTAATTTGCTTGGTTTGTTCTTGAGTTGTGCAGAAATTTATGGTTCATTTGTATGGTACCCCTCCCTTCCAGAAAAGAGAGGGGTCTCAAACTATCATAGGAACCTTTATCGGCATCAAAAACCCCTACATATAAATTTTCACGTCGATCGGTTCGGTAGTTTTCGAGCCTATATGGATCAGACAGGCAGACCGGACTGCATTTTTATATGTATAGATTACAACATCAATATTTTAGAACCTAAAGAGTGAATATACATTCATTGAATTGAAGCGTTCATGTAAATCTATTTTTACAAATAAAAGTTTGAATGAGAAAGGCTGGGTCTGACCGCTAGGTGGATTAATTGATGATTTTTTTTAATTGATTTGAAACTTTGCAGACAAGCATTAATTTTGGACTGCAATTCACCGATGACACGGGATGATTCCAGTTCTCTTGTTATTCTCCACTTCACACAAACTACATGCAAGTAAACAAGGCATAACGATCACGCACACACGCTACGGCTTTTAGCAGTTACCAAATGGACGATGAAACGTGACATATCCGGACAAAACCACCAACATGTCCGGACATGTACAGCAATGCGGTGAAGTGCTGCAGTCCGCCTGTTGGTCCGTCTGCTGTGGCAAGCTGCGATCAAATGAGTCGCCTACTTAGCCTTGTTTCACTCAAACCTGCTGCTGCTCTGTCGGCTGCCGGTCAATCTAGTTTCTAGTTAGAATCAACCGTCAAATTACTGCGGTAATCGGTTATACAATGAAGACTAGTTTTCTACATACTAGTTTTATACTACATACTAGTTTATACTACATAAGTAACTGCTGAGAGTTAAACTTACGGAGACCGTGGACCAGAGCGAGTGGGACAACAACAACAAATCGGTTATAAAATCAGATCGTTTGTATACTTAAGCGTCGACTGCTCTGATCGGTCAAAACATGCATTCAATAGGTCCACATTTTGGAAACTGACTGAATTTAATCAAGCGTGTACCACTATATATGCTGCTGTAGAACGTAATTCTACGTCAAAACTGTTAACTTTAATTTAGTGTGTTTCTTTGAGTTGCATTGTGCATTGACGAGTTACTAATGCCAATTCTTTTTTACGTGGATGTTTTGCCACAATTACCCTATTAGCGGTATCTAGTAAACTGCTTGGTGAAACGTTCGACCTTATTTCTTAAACTTCAGCATTTAAGTTCGTGAACCGTGTTTGAACAGGACTAGAAAAAGTAGGCGGAACAATGGGCTGGGAAATATTGGGAAAAGATTTCCGAATTAAATTTTGTTTACCCGGCCCTACTTTATAGTCGGATATCTTATTCTTTTTCATTGGACGTGTGCCACTATTGTGAGAAGAATGTCATCAAATTAAACATTTTGGATCTAGGATATTCAATTTCGTCAAATCGTTGGTAATACAGCATACAGCATATGACTTTCACTTTACCCACAGCATGTAAACAATGCTTTTTTATTTAATTTTTGAATTGTAACCCAAATTGCGGTAAAATGAACAAAGAAATTCACAAGTAAATTCCAATTTTCTGACTGATTGATTTCGCCTCGTGATAATAGTTTCATCAGAATTACTTTGGTAGGGGTTATGCCAAGTAATTCTGTCAACGCAGTTTTGATCTCACCGGTTTTTAGTTGGTGAAACCTCTAAAAAAACCTTGGACGGCTTGTTATTCTTGGTGTCGTAGGTTAAAAAGTTATAGATATTTTCAGTTGAAGACTGACGACAATATAAGACGATTACGATACCTCATTGTTGCGACCATTAAGCGGCCGCTACTGCCAATTTAGTAGATAGCACTTGATACTTCAGACTATTTAACATTTACTGGCGGGAAGTTTTTGTCGAACCAGTCTTAACAACGTGATCGCACAGTATTTTTCTTGGCACTTGCTTGAAAAACAACCATGGTGTCGCAATAGCAACGTAATGTCTGCTTTACGTAAAGTACACACGCACACATCCACGTACTACTCATTTGACGGGCTTACGCACAACAGCAGCAGCTTAACCAGTTCGGATCGGAATCTGCTGACCGCCACACCAGTACCGCGCGCCGCCGGTGTGCGGCGATAGTCTGTTGGTTCGTGCTAAATTTTCCACAGTTCACGTAAAGGCCACGACTACTGGTATGATTGCGGTTCAAGTACCGCCGGCGATCGTGACCAACTAAAGTGCGGGACACAGATAAAAACAGACCCGTTTGTTGCGGTTTTACCCGGTATTTGGTTGTTTGTTTGCTCGGTGTAATCAATACGACCGTGTCTCTGCTCCGAGATGAGAGACAACCGCAAATATTTCGGGGAATTTGTAATTAAATCCACATGATGCAATCTAGTACAGAGCATTAAACAAGCAGGTGAAGAAAGTTAAACATGAACCGGCGTTGTTTGTTGTGAATGCCTTCAACGAGGTTGACAGTTGTGTGAATGGTCGTCTCCGTCTAAAGCTAGTGTGGCAAATCTGATTTCACAAATATTTGTTGAACTCATAAATTTGCTTTTGAAAGCTCTTTAAGGTTTGCATTCGTAATAATCTGAACATGTCAGTTGTTTTGAAATTTTTCAGTTGGTAGTGAAATATTCCACATAGACAGAACAAAGTGGTTATGGTTTTTTGCCTTTCAACATTCAGGAAACAAAGAAACGTTTTCAGCTGAAAGAAAATCCTGAACAAGAAAGTTGATGAAAAGATTGCAAGTGTACAAAGAAGTGAAGAAGATGCTGAAAAAGAAACCCTAGCGTTTCTATTCAAATGTTTGGCTTAGCTAGTAGCACCAAATATCACAGGAATGTTTAACACGCTATAATCTCCTAATTCTGCATACCATTACTGTAATTTTTTTCAAACTGTATTTATTATTAAACATTTTAAACAATAAAAACAAAAATAACAAAACATATTCACTGCGGTTTCAATTGCAGCACTAGTATAGCTCATTAAATTCACGCCATTCTTCAAACGTCGATTCATTCAACAAATCGAAAACCTCTCCAGCATTCCTTGTCAGCATGACCCACTCCTCACCGGAAGCTCGCGTTCACCCGGCTAATTAACATCCTTTTGCCAGAAACCTCCACTGGGAAATTAATCCAATTATGGGTTATCCAGTTTATTGTCGTGGCAAGTTCCCATGCAGCGGGACAATCAAACGAACGCAGCCTGACGGTCAGCAATCCCATCAATGCGTTTAGATATGCAACAATTTCCCCGCGTCGCTTTCTTTCATCCGATTATCCGATAGCCGGGAAACCGCATGGCACCACCGCGGGAAACATTGCGGTGTAGAACGCGGCCGATCAAACGAATATCAAACCTGAAGATATATATTATTTTCATAACAAATAATTGATGCCGACTGGTTGAAATTACTGCATGCGAGGGTTGACCAATAGAATTTTTTACTCAGCATTTTTCCATTTCTTTGATGCTACATGACAATACTTCCCATTTTCACTTTTGGTGAAAAAATTGTTTGTGAAATATTCATGTACGATTGGAACAAGGCTTGACGATTCCATTTAAGCTTATCAGTGTCAGTCGTCCAGACTTTAACTATCGTTTTCCAATATCCCAGTCTGGGATATTGTTCCCAATATCCCAGTCTGGGATTCCCAGGAAACACAGTGGAACGTCACAGCCTACTTGTAGTGCCATCTGCGTGAACAGGGGTGCTGGTGAAATGTATCGATTATCATGAATAACTTGGCTCGTTTATGCATGCAGTTCGGATCTACCGGCTCTACCTGAGCTGCGCAGTGTTGCCGTAGTAGCGGCGTGAAACCAAAAAAAAAAAATTCATATTAGCATTGCACGCTGCGATCAAGTGTTATTCAAATTTAATTTAATTAAACGGTTTTTAATCACGCCCTTGTACATTGTCAACCTTCCTCCGTTCTGTTGACGGTGTCGTTCCGTTGGGCTTGTTGGAAGGTCGAAGCTTCGCAAACATGCACGCGAATGTGATCCCGGTCGAATATGCTGACATGGGCAGGCCCGGCTGGAATATGCAAATTTCGGATGCGCGAGAATGAGGCAGGCTTTGGTCGCCCTGAACCGGTATCGCGGTTTGAAAGTGGCGTTTGTTAAACTGAATATTAATTAAATATTTTCCGTGGTTCAGATTAAATATTTCGCTGACTTGGTGCTATCTCGAGTGGGACTGCAGAGAAAAGTGTCAAAGTTTTTATTTTCCTTCTGTGCATTATCATCTGGCGCTCGGTGTTTCGCACAAGGTTCTGAATAATTCATAAAATGGCTCATCGGTATCAATTAACATAGCACACCCACACCCACTATGAATCGGAAAATCCCAGCAATAAAAGTAAAATTTTACCCCTTTCCTTCCACACGTATATATTATTCGTTTTGTTTTCCTCACACGGAGTCAGTTTTTGGATTGGTCCATTACTTGCCCAGTAACGGTTATTGCCGCAGTAGAAATCGTTTTCCAATAACCTCGTCCTACTAACCAATGACCGTACTGCGAACCTTCGAAGGCTCTCACGCCCCTTTGGCATCTGACCCGTTCAATTTAAACTAGATATCTCTCCATTAAACATTCACAAATGGTTTCATTATTTTGCATTTCGACAGTCCATCGTTTTGCTCTCGATTTCTTGCGCGAAAGTATGTTGAAAATTGAAGCTTTAGCTTGCCAGGAACTCAATTTTCCAACCGCTCGCTAGTGGCGATTATTTTTTGTTTTGTTTTCTTACCTTCCATTCCTGGCCGAACAAGGTTGTGAAAAACGGGAGAGATTCTTCGTTAAATATTCATTCTGCAATTTCAGCACTGGGTGGCTATCCGGTAAAACAGACCCTGTGTTTTGCAGGATTTCGATCTCGACTCTCTGGGTTTGACTGTGACTATAAGTATAGATTGTAGTGATTGAAGTGTTTTTTTTTATTAATTTTTAATCGAGAGTGGATATTTTATAAAAGCAATGCCCTATGAAGCCGAATTATTTTGTTTTTACAAATTCGGCGGTAATCAGGGAACAGTACTAGTTCTCGTAAACCGTATTTGGGTTAAATCAGCAGTCGAATGTGTAATTGCAGAGTTAACCGGAACATTCGCCATGGCGGACGAAAACATACATGTAGATATGTCTTTGAGTTCTTTCTTCGTTTCGTTTTATTTTAAATTCCTCCTCAGTTTTCGCGACAAAATTTCTAGAGTACATTTCACGCTCCAGACTTGCCTTCAATGCCCAACGTTTAAATGCTTTATAGCATCTTTATCAAGGGTTCTACAAAACGAATTGGTTAAACTAGCATAATTAAATAAAAATTACAGGCTCACAGTAAATGTCGTTTTTCGTCTGGTGGTCTATTATTAATAGTCACAATCGTCACAATATTATGGTCTTGCATTAATTTATCTAAAAACAGTCATTAATCAATTATTACAGTTGGAAAAACACACATTATTTGTCAAAATTACTTCTATGCTACCGGTACTACTGCTGGCTAAGCCAATGGTCATTTTCTATTTTCCTAATTAAGTTTGGGAACACCGCTAATTTCCTCGTTCACGGGTTTTGGTGTGTGAAATGAACTTCAACTCGGAGCTAACTTCCTTCGTGGGAGAAGTAAAATACAAAGTGCCCTGCCAGTCGTTGACATCCAGGGTGAGATAGGTCTCGTCGTACATCACCACCGCGAAGTCGCGATTCATCGAGAAAATCGACTTGACCATCATATTCAGTCGCTGCCACTGCGACATTACCTGCCGCCTTCTGACATGTTTGTCCATGCTCCCGGCGAAGTGCACGCAGCGCTGTATGAAGCAGCCACGCTGGATTCTTCTTTTAAAAAAATCATCTAATCGTTTCAAATGACCATGGAGTGAAATTGAGCTAGCTAGTAGAGACCATAGGCATGTCAAAAAAACATGTTGGTTATATCATTCGAATACACTTAAAATTTATTGCCGTGTCTCGGTTATTTTTGCCGAGAATGACACCACTGAGTGCACAGTTAAAAAATAATGACAGCTGTCACATTTTTTCTTAAATCTCGGTTCAACCTATCTAAAATTTCGGCATAAAACATTACCGAGCAATCACTACCGAGATTACGGATAATTTGTGCCGAAACTATATGTGCCGCGTTTCTTAGCAATTGATAAAAAACCAACGTTTTATACTTCTGGCAGAGAATTTGGGGTGCCTTTTTTCTAGTGAGTCTCGTTTGAAGCGCCTAAAAGTCTATTATTGGGTTGGTTGGGTTTTGAAATCAGGGTACACGGACCACATGTGGCGAAGAAAAAAATGCTCTTTTACCAAGACAACGCTCCCGCTTTTCCTCTCATGTAGGTTATACTTTAAATGAGTATCGAATGAAGTGCCTTGGATTGATGGGGAAACTTGAAGCATAAATGAACTATTCCATAGAACAATCCAATGGACAGCAAGCTAAATTATTCAACTCAAATACAAGAAGCAAAAAAAATATTTGATGTGATTGATAAAACAAAAGAAAAAAAAATACTATCAGAGCTTCATAGCACGTAATCGCTGCAAAATTTGAAAGGTGTAGACCAGCGGTTCTCAACCTGGGGTACGCGTACCTCTGGGGGTATAATACTTCATTCGTTGTTTAATCTTGCTCTTAAAACATGACTGCAACAATCAAACAAACCATAGTTTAATTTGAAACCTGAACTAGACTACCACAACATGATCTACCACTACTCCCTCCCACTCTGCGAGAACATTTCAGTTGGAAAATTGCTGGTGTAAACTATACTGAATGAAATTATTTTTGTCAAATTGTCCCAAAAGGTCCTGTGCAGTAGGAATTGGCGATATTCCGATCAGGTTATTCAAAAATAACATGTAATTTACTCCCAGATAGACAACTTTAATCGATGGGTTAATTGAAAAAGGTGCTTGTCTTATTTGCTTAATATGTGCAAAAGAGGTTAAAAATAAAAACAATATAAGTAACTTAAGGCCGATTTCAATACTCCAAGCTATGTCTAGAATATTTGAAGAGCTTATTGAACTACGTAGTTTTCCCGATAGACACAAAATAATCAATAGAAACCAGTAAGTATTTCAACCAAACTCCAATCTAATCAACGAAAGTCAACGGAACATTGACCAGCGCAGATTTTGTTCTTCTTTCTCCATGGATATATTGCCTGGGCGGTAAAAAAATAGAATTGGTCGGCGGTGGTAGATCCGCAAATGACAACCGCTAATGACAACCGCAGCTACCAAATCCGTTAAGACTGTTAGAAATCGTTCTGTTGGTTTTAGAATCAAGCGATCGATTTTTTATTTCATAGTGATAATGAATGATATTTTTTACATAAGATCTTTTACAAAGTCTAAACAAAACCTACGAGTTGCAAATAGTGGTCAGGGTCTTAAATTGAAAAAAAAAAAGAATGACAGTTATTCAGAACTACGATTGAATTTGTATCATGCGTGGTCATTATCGGCAAAGTCTGTCACTTCTTCAGATAGAGATAATGAAAAAGACCTTTCGACTGGAGTAATGGCATATTGTAACATGGCGTCATATTATTCAACTTTGGATATCACAAGATATCAGTCAGTGTGGGTTATGTACGGAGCACGCATTTATTTTCATTGAGCAATTGTTGAATATTTGTGCAGTTTGAAAATACATGTTGTGTTTCCGCCTGCGTATGCTCCTATAACCCGGTTGAAAAGCTTTTTGGTTATATTCAGATGAGTTATCAATTGTCTCCCGAACATTTGAAGTAATATGATTTTACAAAAGTGTTCAGAAAGTATCAGGTGGTGTATTAAATGCCAGTATCGGATTGAACGCAAATTTTGTCTTTTTTTATTGTTTTTTTATTCATTTATGTGTTATCTCAAATATTCTTTGTAAACATAAGGAAGATGGAATTCATCAAATTACTTTGCCGTGTTTTCTAGCAATGTTCTTGATTTGGCAGCTGCGGTTGTCATTTTTATTTTCCCCTATATTCTAGATTTCAACTTTACCAGCAATATATAAAGCATTTGACTCAATGACATCTTTGACATGCCGTTGAGAGGTAAACTTCAATTATATGCTGATGATGATTTAAGGTGGAAGTGCGTCGAAGCCATAAATGGTCGACTTCAAGCCACCATGTGGTCAACTTCGAATTGTGATTGATAAAACAATTTTCAAATGCTTACCACTTGGTAATAGTTGATGCATCACTGGTGAAAACATATCATCGTGTTTGTTATGGTGATAAAAACATAAAATAGTGTTTTCATAGATAACGCATTAACTATTCCCGAGTCTAGTGACGCTGAAAAATTCGTAGTCGACTACGTGGTGACCATGTGGTGGCTTCTACACACTACCACCTTAACTTTAATCAATAGGTGGTTCTACGATAGTCATTTGACAAATAATGCATCTAAAACTAAGTTTAATATTCACTGGGATCTTTTTTTTGGATATTTTTATGTGTTTTTTCAATGCGATTTTTGACGTTGACTAACGTCTATATCGAAGTTAGGCATCTGAATTTGAAAATCTAGTTATTCAACCAGGGAAAACCAGGGAAAAGTGGTCAGGTTTTAAGCGCTTATTTTTTCAGTCATTTATAATCAGGTTTTCGAGGTTTTGGCATCAATCGATCAGAAATTCTTTTACGGTTAAATTTATGTAACAAAAACAAACTATTGTTTGAGATACACTTTTGAAAAATTGGTAATTAATATCGATTGTCTAAATCATACCGCGCAGCCAATCACTACCTCTCTTCCCAAGCACAGTCGACACTAACGGATACAATCGATCTGACTTTGTTGTTATTGTTGTTGTCACTTTCTGTTTCCGATGCTTATTTATGTTCCTTGTCATTTCATTATCTACTTAGCCACTCCTTTTTCTAACTAACTGACGAAGCCTTGGTATAAAAGGTACCGTTCGAACATTTCACCCTATCAGTTTCATTACTAAACCGTACCGGTTACACGCGTAACCAGATCATTTATGAGCGAAATTAGCGCATTTACTGATTAAAATTGGAACCAGCACAACGCATGTGCGTTGGGCATAACGCATTTGATGCTCTAGCGTACTTTGTATGTATTGCGCAGCTCCAAACCACTACACTCATAAAGCATCAGCCGATGTTCAGAAGGTTGGCATCGTTAAAACAGTGCAACCAGCAATCAATACTGATAAGTTGGGTACTGACTCCATTGAAGAAATTATTGTCTGATCGATTCACTTTCATTAATCAGGTCATTTGAAAACATCATTCAATCATTAAAAATAAACAAAAACATGAGATTAGTCCAAAACATTTTGTATTTAATTATGACTCTGGTTTCATTCACATGCATTCGGTTCTGCGTTACTGGCACCAGCGTCAATAACTTCCGCGGCAACAAGGCTCGCCATTGGCTGTTTTGGTTGCTGACGATTTTTAGGGATGCACGAGCCGTTGATACGCACCGGCTCGCGAAAGTATAGAACGGTTTTTGAGCGCCTCGAAACTGATCGTTCGTCCCAAGCCGAAGTTTACCGAGACATTACGATTTTTGTGTATATGATACATATTCTGATTTTGATCTCTGTCAATGTATTCCTTGTACAACATTTGCGTTATGCGTATCACGCATTGGTTGTGCGAAGTCAGAGCAAATTCTGTGCGAATTGAAAGGACACATTGGATGATTAAAGCTTGAACTTTTGCGTGTACATACGGACGCTAGGTGTTAGCAGCTGGAAGGAGGAAAGGCAAAATAGTACCGGTCATCTCTTCCCGGTTTCACCCGTACTGCTGGTGGCTGTTAGTAGTACATGGTTACTGCAAAATACTAAAATGTCTGGAATTCTGAACGGACTAACCAGTAAACGAGAAAAACCGGCAACTGCTACCTTTCGGTGCCTCGATGTTTTGTAAAAGTAGCGTTGCAATTCCCTCTACTATTTGTTTTAATGAAATATAAGAATACAGTAGTCAACGTCATGCGGTCGTGTCTTGAATACCACCCTCCTACTATTTACAATAACGCGGATTATTTTAAAATAAATTAAGTAAATATTATCTAATATTTTGAATGCAGTACAATCAACCGCGTAGAAAAGGACCCCAGTGTTTTTACTAGCACTAGACGCCATCTTGATGTAAACTGTTACTTATGTCTGGGATAAAGTGAAACTAGAAAGAGTCGATGCAGTGACTTACTTAGGGCTGCTAGTACAGCAAAACCTCAAATGGAGCATGCACATAAAGGTTATAGAACACTAGTAAAGTTTTTAGGGATTCTACGACGAGCTAGTTATATTCTGTCCATGAAAAAGAAAATAAGCTAGTCTAGGAGTTTTATACTCGAGATTGAAGCGTGAAAAATTTGATTACAGGCTTCCACCTTGGATTTTCCCCGTTAACAAAAAAAAATCAATCGAGATGGCAACTTTCTGGTTTCTGGAAAACAGCCTAAAACAGACAAATATAAGCCAGAAATCAACCATTAGCACCGCCTGCGTAAAATGATCGAAATAGCATAAAATGTCAATATACCATTCCATATTACGTTTTCTTAAAAATTTGGTCATTTAAGTCTATCTTTTGAGAAAAATTATTGAAAAATAATTGAACAAGAAATACCGCTAGCTTCAAGTGTGTTTTTTCATTTATCAGATTTTTTTCTTACTATCAGATTTGTGGCCATTACATCGTGGTTTCAAAGGTATTTTTCGAATATACTGTGAAATATTTCCAAAAAACAAGCAAAATTTTTTCATATATATTTCCTTTAAGTTTTGGTGAAATAAATCAAGGAAAACGATAGTAAATCAGGTTTTCGAGTTTCTGGTAAAGGTAAAATTTAAATACAGCATGGTTTAGAAATTTCGCAATTTTGCCAATGTCAATTTTTTTTTCACCGCACAAAGATTTAGGAAATCCTATTTTTCTGGATTATGAGCAGTATTAGAGAACCTTTGACATGCGAAAAGTCTCAGTAGTAAATCAGGTTTCAAGGTTTGGCATTCACAATTCGGAAATAATATAAGATAAATTAAAATATAAAAGGATTTAGAAATTCTGTATAATTTTTTTTATTCTGGCTTATTTTTCGTCGGTCTAGTTCCGCCACTGTTGTTGAGCCAATCACCGACGCCCAGGGAGGCGACTCCACCCAAGACCCTAACTCACGACCCGTTAATTAACGGACCGGCGCCAACGGCTTCACTTCCTCATGCGACGGAAGGCGTGATCCCAGAGATTTTTCGCCTCAGAAAATCTCCCGGTGTCGGCTAGGATTAAATCTTGACCAGTTGGGTTAGTTGTGAGCGGATCACGCCACCTCACAACCATCGACACCTATGTCGGCGATTGGATTCGAACTCAGGCGTCGAGCGTGGTTGGCGGAGACGTCACCTTTAAATTCTGTATCATTTCGGGTACAATTTCACCACCATCTTTTTTTCTCAATTCTCCTCCGCAGTATGCAGGAATTGGAGAATTTTTTCAACAAAAAATTATGAGTCATTCCATACGAAGTGACCACGAAAAAGCACAAACTTGGACACGACCGAAGAATTATGCACAGATTTTGCTCAAAGTTGGGAGAATTATTTATCTACTGTCACTTTGGAAAAATCCCAAATTTGGTGTCGATTGAAGTATCCCCCGCTCTGTGGGACCCCCCTGTTTATTGCAGTCACGCATTTTTTGTTCAAAATCTCCTTCTTCTTTTTCTTACATTTCATGGACGTAAGATGTCCGAAAAATACTGATGGATGATTTTTGAAGTAAATAAACCAAGGAAGTTTTGACCGGAAGTGTTGCCAGATAAATTATTTTTGTATTTGAAAACTAAATTCACAAAATGCAGCCATTTTGATTTTACATTTAATAATTTCATCGTGTTCCTTGGAAAATTTCACATAAGAAACAACTATCATCCCGAGGTAATGTGAGCCAATCTCGAGATATAACATTTTTACGAAAAAAGTTGTAAACTTCGTAATTAATTTTTTTTTTACAATTTATAGACGTAAGACACCCGAAAAATAGTGATAGATGAATTTTGAAGAAAATAAACCAAGGAATCCAGGAAAAATAATATTTTTGACCGGAAGTGTTGCCAGACAGAATATTTTTGTATTTCAAAACTAAATATTCATATTTCGGCAAATGCAGCCATTTTTATTTTGAATTTGATAATTTCATCGTGTTCCTTGGAAAATTTTACATAAGAAACAACTATCATCTCGAGGTAATATGAGCCAATCTCGAGATATAACATTTTCACGAAAATAGTTCTGAATTTCGTAACTAATTTTTCGTGAAAATGTTAAATCTCAAGATTGACTCATATCACCACGGGGTGGTAAGTGCTTCTGCCGTAAAATTTTCCGAGAAATACGATGAAACCATCAAATTCAAAATAAAATTAGCTGCATTGGCCGAAAAATGCAAATTTAATTTTAAAATACGAAAATAATCTATCTGGCAACACTTCCGGTCAAAAACAATATTTTTTCTGGATTCCTTGGTTTATTTTCTTCAAAATTCACCTATCACTATTTTTCGGGTGTCTTACGTCTATGAATTATAAAATAAAATAATTACGAAGTTTACAACTTTTTTTCGTAAAAATGTTATATCTCGAGATTGGCTCATATTACCTCGGGATGATAGTTGTTTCTTATGTGAAATTTTCCAAGGAACACGATGAAATTATCAAATTTAAAATCAAAATGGCTGCATTTGCTGAAAAATGTAAATTTAGTTTTCAAATACAAAAATAATTTATCTGGCAACACTTTCGGTCAAAACTTATATTTTTTCTGGATTCCTATCAGTATTTTTCGGACATCTTACGTCTGTGCATTATAAGAAAAAAGAGATTTTTGACAAAAATTGCGTGACTTTGCAATAAAGAGGGGGGTCCTAGAGAGCGAGGGGTATTCCAATCGATACCAAAATTGGGATTTTTTCAAAGAGACAGTAGATGAATAATTCCCCCAACTTTGAGCAAAACTTGTGATGGTCGTGTCCAAGTGGCATATACACTTCGTATGGAATGACCCTTATTTTTTTCCCCCAAAGCGCTAAAATATAAATAGAAAGACATACCTACCCTGAAGTTTTTCGAAATACATTAGGTGCAAAAATATTGAGAATAAGTCATCCAGTTTACAAAAAAAAAATATATATTTTTCATAGCATTGTAAGTAACAAAATTTATTTTAGCTCAAACAGTAGTTTCACTACTTTTCTACGCTGAAAAAAATTCCCCGTTTCTTTTTTTTCAATTTTACGCAGGATTGATTAGGCCAATTGGAATTAATTGAAAAAAAAGGAAAGTCAAAACATTTTTGTCAAAATAAAATTGTGAGAAGAATTATGCAAAACTAGTTGACCGTTCGTGGCGTTACTCGGGTTTCGAGAGTTCAAAGTTAAGAATTGCTTATTACATTTTAATCATCACTTCAAACACAAAATCAATAACCATATTGAATGGTATTTGATAATTTTAAAATGTTTTACAAAACCGGAAGTCACTATTTTCAAAAAGTGGAGGTAATTTCCGCCTTCTGAGCGGCATCCTGATTCCGCAAAATGTCCATATTGGATGATGCTTGACATTTTTTGGCTGTTTTCCAATAACCGGAAGTCGCTATTTTAGATTAAAAAATAACGCCTGGAGTTAATTCCTGGCTTCCGAGCGCCATCCCGATTTTTGAGAAACTCATATGAGGTGACATTTGGTCACTTTAGACTGTTTTCTAGAAACCACCTTGAATTTCTGGAGTCTCAAGCTGATTGTCTTGACAAAAAGAAAATCAAATTTCAATGAGTGATTTTCGAACAAAAAAAACGAACTGATGTGAAGATATTCTCCAGTAATTAATGATCAAAATCTCAAAAAAGTATAACTCGAATCCAACTCAAAAATCAAGACAATCAGTTTGTCAGTTAATAAATTTTATCGTATATAAAACCCACAATAGAGGAATGACAAATCAGACGACCGGTTAATCCTTTTATTGCGGATCGATGGGTTCTCGCCTGCCCAAAAGTGAGACTACCGAAAGACACTTAATTTGTCGATTGGTTCCTCTTACAGCCGGAGAACGGAAAACCGAACCGGTTATTCCCCGACTCCGGCCTTGAACTATATATATTAGTTGAGAGCTTTTTACAGTTATAAATTGGTCCCTTCGGAGACTCGTTCAATGTTCCCCTTCTCATCGATAGATGGTGACTGACGGTACACGGCAGTTGCTGGTGGGATCAACATTTATTTATTGGATTGATTTATTGCTCCAATCAATGAGTGTCAGACTCGGTCCAGCTGAAACTGATGGTTTTTCATGCCCTGCGGCGGCAATTTTTCGGAAAGATTTTCCATCCGTCAGAATCAGAAATAGCCAACGGTGAAAAAGAGGGAACCACAAACAGAGCATATGTGGGATGGGGGGGCGGGGTGACGCAGGTAGATTCAGTCGAAAATTGGTACAACGAGCCGAAACAGCTTTTTTATTAATCAATCAAATTGTGTGATTGGCACGTCCTTGTACCGGATCGAAGGTTTCTGTGCTCACCCCGGTAAAGTGGACGGCTGGAAATAGCTTTCGTTTGTGGCTATTGTTATACACCGTTTTATTGGTGCCGGTTGAAAAGTCGTTAAAACATTTGACAAGTTACTCGTAAATGGCGCGAAACTGCGAGTGAACGATTCAACGTTTGATTTATTGCAAATAAAATAGCCGGTTATTTGTGCTGAATACGCAGCGTTTTTTTAATTTTATATAAATCTCAGTCCTCCACGGGGACAAGGAAAAAATATAAAAGCTCTTGAAAACAACATAAAACAGTTTGCGTGAGGGATGAGTTGCCATCTAACATAAAAAAACACTAACTCTTCACTCTTTACTCTTTACTCTTTACTCTTTACTCTTTACTCTTTACTCTTTACTCTTTACTCTTTACTCTTTACTCTTTACTCTTTACTCTTTACTCTTTACTCTTTACTCTTTACTCTTTACTCTTTACTCTTTACTCTTTACTCTTTACTCTTTACTCTTTACTCTTTACTCTTTACTCTTTACTCTTTACTCTTTACTCTTTACTCTTTACTCTTTACTCTTTACTCTTTACTCTTTACTCTTTACTCTTTACTCTTTACCCTTTACTCTTTACTCTTTACTCTTTACTCTTTACTCTTTACTCTTTACTCTTTACTCTTTACTCTTTACTCTTTACTCTTTACTCTTTACTCTTTACTCTTTACTCTTTACTCTTTACTCTTTACTCTTTACTCTTTACTCTTTACTCTTTACTCTTTACTCTTTACTCTTTACTCTTTACTCTTCACTCTTTACCCTTTACTCTTTACTCTTTACTCTTTACTCTTTACTCTTTACTCTTTACTCTTTACTCTTTACTCTTTACTCTTTACTCTTTACTCTTTACTCTTTACTCTTTACTCTTTACTCTTTACTCTTTACTCTTTACTCTTTACTCTTTACTCTTTACTCTTTACTCTTTACTCTTTACTCTTTACTCTTTACTCTTTACTCTTTACTCTTTACTCTTTACTCTTTACTCTTTACTCTTTACTCTTTACTCTTTACTCTTTACTCTTTACTCTTTACTCTTTACTCTTTACTCTTTACTCTTTACTCTTTACTCTTTACTCTTTACTCTTTACTCTTTACTCTTTACTCTTTACTCTTTACTCTTTACTCTTTACTCTTTACTCTTTACTCTTTACTCTTTACTCTTTACTCTTTACTCTTTACTCTTTACTCTTTACTCTTTACTCTTTACTCTTTACTCTTTACTCTTTACTCTTTACTCTTTACTCTTTACTCTTTACTCTTTACTCTTTACTCTTTACTCTTTACTCTTTACTCTTTACTCTTTACTCTTTACTCTTTACTCTTTACTCTTTACTCTTTACTCTTTACTCTTTACTCTTTACTCTTTACTCTTTACTCTTTACTCTTTACTCTTTACTCTTTACTCTTTACTCTTTACTCTTTACTCTTTACTCTTTACTCTTTACTCTTTACTCTTTACTCTTTACTCTTTACTCTTTACTCTTTACTCTTTACTCTTTACTCTTTACTCTTTACTCTTTACTCTTTACTCTTTACTCTCTCGTAAACTCTTTACTATCGACAGGTTATTTTTATAAAACTCAAATGAAAGCAATCTTTCTCTATTTAAAGCAAGAATAGTTTTTCGCAAAGAGGATTTGAATAAAACAAAAACGGCCCGCTGGAAGAAGAAAAACAATTTTAAAATCCCAACTGCTGTCCAGAAACGGGATGGCTATTTCAGTGAGCGCTCTAAAACGGAAAATTCGCCCGAGCTCCGCCGGCATCAAGATCCACCGAAACGAAAAGTGGTGCGTTAAACAAACATAAAATAAAATCTCATTTCCTTTTCGCGCGGACCGAGATCTCCGGAAAGGAATGGAATCGAGCCAGGATTTCAGGAAGCGTGCGTGTTTGTGAACGTAATCTGAGCGGAGCTGGGTAACATTAAATGTTGACATATGCTCGCCATTCCACCTCCCCCTGCCCTGGCGTTGGGGATTTTGCCAGCAGAGTGAATCGGAAGTGTAAGTAACTTCGCATCCAGAGTTAGGGATGACTTTGGTGTAAGCATATAACAGCTCGAGCGTATCGAGAAGGGATCTGTGTTAGCCTCCGGAGATCTATTTTCCATTTCCCAGTCCCGGGAGACCAAGAAAGCTAGTCTGATGATGAACTTGCCCTGACACACACTAACATTTGTACCATCTGAAATGAACCTATTAAACGCGATGCTATCAACATAATACGGCTGCGACCAAATGACTTTTGTGCGACGACCGAAATACGAACCATCGTAGCCGGTAGACGTTAAGATCTAATGTTTAAAGCATAGTCGTTAAATCCTAGAACGCTGATAGACCCGGCCAGGCAGCACAGTGAATAAATTCTTGGCGGGACACTATCGAAAGCGGATTATCCGAAACGCCCATTTGCCGCAGAAACATCTCACAAAGCTGAACATAAACTCGAGGATGATAAATGTCGGCGACAGCGTCGGGAAAAAGAAATAAAGAGAAAGTAAACAATACCGAGTTCGCTTTCCACTAGCCCTACGCCACGCCACGGCGACGGTCGGAACGAGTCGAGACATGGAAATTAGGAGCGACTAGAACGGTAAAATGAGATCGAAAACATCTTGCCGGTCATGTCCCGCAATGGACTGACCGGTAACCGAGTTTATTTGATGCTCAGGTAGCCGTAAAAAGGAACCCCGGCAGATTCGGCTGATGATAAACAGCAGCGGCCTGCTCGCTGTTTGTCATGGCAATTAGGTAAGCTTTTAGAGGCAGGTGGGCGGGTTGCTGTTTGCGGACAATTATGCAGCCCCATGGCGAAGATTTCGGCAGTTAAAATAGGTATAACCCTTTTTCCATTTTCGGGTGCCACTCTGGCGAAAGAGCTGCGATGGTTGGAACTGATTGCCATAAAGTAAGACTTATCCTTTAATTTGTACATAGCCGTGTGCACTACTTTCGTTTAAGGGAATGGAGGTTTACTGAAATAAACAATGAAACCTTCGAAATGAGCTGGAAATGCAAATAAATGGTTTCCTAACCGGAAGATTTGAAGAATTAATATTTTTATTTAAATATTTCTGTTTTGTTCTTGAGAAAATTTATGAAATTCCAACTTGACTATTTTCTTCTACATGGTTCGAATTTAATTTTGAGCTGGAAATGCAAATAGTTGGTTTCCTAACCGGAAGATTTGAAGAATTAATATTTTTATTTAAATATTTCTGTTTTGTTCTTAAGAAAATTTATGGAATTCCAACTTGACTATTTTATTCTACATGGTTTGATTTTATTTT
Source organism: Wyeomyia smithii (assembly GCF_029784165.1). NCBI lineage: Eukaryota > Metazoa > Arthropoda > Insecta > Diptera > Culicidae > Wyeomyia > Wyeomyia smithii. Next base: position 230,528,775 of record NC_073696.1, read on the forward strand.
TTGCATTATACATAGGGGAACTGCTCCATTATTCATCTCATTATGCCGATATTCACGAAGAACGCACGGTTTAAACACCAAATTTTTACGGAATCATTGAACAAATAAACTGAATATGCTTACGTACTCTAATGGAATCGTTTAGCATTGTATATTTAGTAAAATTAGCTAGTTTTATCCTAAATTTAGTAAAACAAAACCATTTTTCACAACGCTTCCATATCCATCTCAAAACTTGAATCACTGCTCAATTATTCATCTCACTGTTAATCATAAATGAAACACGTTATCATGAATGAACGTAGCCGCAGCCCGTCGTAGTAGGTTACCTAGATATCCGCAGCATTTGTTTACGTGCAAAACTGGTAACCTAGGTAACCACTACAGTGTTGTAGATTTATATCAATTATGTCGGAATAATTCAATATTTTCAGTATGATTTTTTGCGTATCAAAAGAAACTGATTTGGCAACTCTTGATTTTCTCCAACGCAGTGAAAACAGATGAAAATTATACAGTTGAAATTTAGGAATTGTAGAAATTCGTCTCATATATTTCTGCTAATTCAAGCTTGTTTTGGGAAATTTGAGGTGAACATTTCAAAGATTGAAGTATTTATAGTGTAGTGAGTGATTTTGTTTAGTGATTGATATAAAAAGTTTGATATAAAAAGTGGTCCGCTAGTGATGAAAAAAACTTTGGATGGCTGCTGAACGAGTCCCGTTGTAGCCGTATAGAACAATGCGCGGATTTTGTTTTCTGAGGTAGGTGATTGAATTAAATGAGTTTTCGAGTGCAGATGCCCGACTATAATATCAAATTTAGTTCTTTTCAATGAGTTTTTGCGGATTATACTTTGTGAGGAATCTAAAGTGAACTAAGAAGAATCCATTCCATGGATAAGCAGATTGGTTTAAGAAGAAAATATGCGTTTTTTGCTGTTTTCAATTATGTTTACATGTTGAATGAGATGAATATACGGGCTGAGATGAATAATGGAGCAGTTCCCCTATATTAACTTAACATCCATTTTACAGAGAATTTAGAAATCTGACCGCTGAAGAAAAAAAATCGTTACAATGTTTGAAAAAGTACATTTTGATTAAAAAACCTTCACTTCTACAACTTTTATAGTGCGTCTAAAACGTCATTGCGCCAATAATTCAATCATTCCAAATGGTTGCCTTACGACGTTTTTTTATAACTGGAATATTAACATATAAAAAAATGAGAACCCTACACTGGAAGGTTGAAAAATAATGAATTTTCGTGATTTTTTTCCGGATGTTCAAAGTAAAGTGAAATGTTCGGGATTTCGGGTATTTGTTACGGTGAATTTGAAGATGTATTTTGCATATCGAGTGGGAAAATATAGTATTACGCTGTTGGCAGCTAGGAACGTGGATGCTCTCTTTAAATCAGTACCTAACTGGTGATAAGTTTTTCTCAGCATCTACTGAACCGATTTGGCTGAAATTTTGTTTCAGCAAGTAAAAATGGATTATCCAACTTGTTACATAGCCGTTTCTGAAATTCCGAAAATTGCCAAAATGGCGGTTATTCGTTTTACATTTGAGTAAGGGGCCATCCACATACCACGTAGACAACTTTGAGGGGGGGGGGGAGTTGTGTGATGTCCACGGTCCATACAAAATTTTTAGGATTTATATGGGCAGTTGTCCACGGGGGTGGGGTGGGAGTATTCAAAATCGTTGAAAATCTGTCCACGTGGTATGTGGATGGCCCCTAATTCAATCCTGCTAATATTTCTTACATTGTATTTCACAATTTGTCTACACAGTGAAATTAGTTTGACAGATCAGAGTTTTTCCCAGAAGCTGAGAAGCTTTAGAACAAATTGATTATTTTTGAACACATTATGGTCAATTGAACAAACGTAAAGTTTGCTGAGAGAATTCGGAACACATTTCTCCTAGCACTGTATTTTGGATACTTCTCCTAGTCTGGTGTTAACAGACGGGAAAGATGTCAACATGTTGATGAAAATTGATAAACATTTTTTCAAGTCACATTATTATTCAGTCATTTGTAATATTTTACCCATCATTTCGATATTTCTTTTTAATAGGTATGAAAATCTTTATGTATGCCTTCCTTCCGGGGAGCTCCGTAGCCGCAAGGCTTCAGAATCTGCTTTGGTAAGCGGATGGTCGTGGGTTCGAATCTTAGTAGAATCAGGCCATTTGGTTGCCAAAGGACTTTAGCATGGGTTTATTCTCAGGCTTCCCACCAAGTACCTTTTCTTCAATCTAGATTCTACAGTACCTCTGTTGACTCTTCTTCTAACAAAAATAAGTCCCTGTTATAATAAAACTGGTGTGAGTAACGTATAAAAGTTCTCTCCAGGAAATTGTAATTAGGCGATATTGTTAGGAGGGACAGAGGCTCGGTATAGTAGAGTAGTAAGCTTTAAACGGTAAGGTAAAACATACACACAAGCACGGATAGGAATGATAAGCGTATCACTAACTATCAATAGTGATACTGCCAATAACATGAAGTGCGGAGTACACATCACAATAGATCTAATCTCTGGTTGCAGTGATTAGCCCACACAGGAAAAAAAATGCCTTCCGAAGGTAGAGATAAACTTGGACGTGGCCATCGGGATGAATCACGGGGAGTCTCGAAACTTGTGTTCAATGAATCCTGAGATCAACCTCAGCCACTACCAGTGGCAATTTCTGAGAAAACAATCTTATGAAACTTTATACAAAATCATCAACTGAAGATTTTTTGATTATGTGAAAATTTCAGTCCTACACTTGGTATCTAAATTTCGAAATAGATAAAGACACTTTCTTGTATATAATACACTTAGGGACCATACTTGAATGACGTAGCATACATGGGGAGAAGGGGTGGATTAAAATAGACGTATTTCGAAAGACCGGGGTTTTTGCAGCATATATGGTCGATGTTAAGTCAGACCGGACCAAGTGACATTTTGATCATTTCGAGGAAAACGAGTTTGAAGTTTGTTGCTCTGGGAATTTTGAAGTTTTCAATATTTTTGCGCAGTTTTGATGTTATAAGTTGGAGTAACTCTCTAACTGTATCATGCAATGTGACAATTGAAAAAAAAGGAGTGCCGTGAGCTCAAAAAGGACAGGTTTGTAACTGATTAAATGAACTTGGTCCACTCTGATTGAATCAAAGAAGAATCATTAATGACTTGGTCCATTATGACTGAACAATCGAACAAATAATTTTAGTCCATTGATCGTCGAACAGTCAAAAAGTTTTCAATTTACATGGTTAGCTTCTGCGACATCAACAATCATTGAGAATAGTTTGAATAAACTTTAAACTGTGTTTGTTTCAACAAAGAGCGAAATGTTTTAATGGAACAAAAATATGGTTAATTCACTCAATTAAGTTATTCGTAATCATCCACTATCTCTGCAACTTTGGCCAAAATTGCTGTAGGATTGATAATGGACTGGATGGTTTCCTCGTGTTTTGGTTCTGGAATTTCTGTCAAGTTTGGATGTAGTGCTTCAAAGACAGCTTCATGAAAAGTTGGCACAGGTTCTCCATTATTGATTAGAAAATAATATCGAATAGATATTGACAACATGCTTTACACACTTAAATGTCAATCGAGTCAGCTTCTTCTTGTATAAATATGAAAGGTCTTCTCCAAACAATCGCTTGTGTTGCCTTTAGCTTCGTAATTTCATTACGGGCATAAATCTAATCAGCTTGCTTAAAGTAACAAACATACACTTACCACTTATTTCAACCTCCAGAGGATATAATTCATCAAATCATCAAGTTTTAAGTCAGTATTACTACTGTAACTTGAACTTCTTTCTGAAATTGTGGAATGTTGTGTCACCCACACAAATGATTAACGTTTCTCATTTACGTGTTCAATCAGAGTGGACCATGTACATTTTCCTCATTTACTGGTGAAGTATACTTTTTTGACTAACGGGCAAAGAAGCATTCCGATAAGTTGCCTGATAGTGTTGAAATTCATTTATGTTAACTTCAAACCGATGCTGTAAATTCCAATAATTTCAACTTTTTTCTGCCTAACACATGGTTCACTTTGTCTGCACACTATAAGGCCGATATCAGGTCATGTTAGTGACAGCAATAAACGGTCCAAAAACACATTCAAAACCACGGCAGTGCGTGAAACTTTATAGATTCGATGGGGGTGAGTGAAAGAGTTCTCTGATACAAAGAAATCCGGAAAAACGCTTGAATATTCTTCCGTTCGTTCGCTTTTGTTAATAGCTGACCGAGGGCAATCTCCTTGAAAATAAACACTTGGTCCATTCTGACTGAACACTGTAATCGCTTTTCATTGGTCATGCAGACAAAAATCATGCGGTTATTTCTGCTTTTTTAGAGATAAATAAAATCTGATTGTTGTGTGATGTAACTTAAGAAAATCTTTATCCAATACTATCGTTAACTCGTTTTTTTCCAATTTTGCGACTTGGTCCGTTCTGAGTCAACACCGACCATATGTAGTATATAACAAATACACCAAAACATTGCACAAAGTTTTGCAACTGTCGAAATTTGTTCATCTGTGACATTCTAAAATCTTCTGAAGATCATACGAAGTTGTATAAACATCTTTCTTCTTCGTACCAAAACACAAACCCTACGCTGCGAAAAAATTAATCCAGAGCAGAGTTAACGTCTTATGAAATGCTGTCACAAGTGTATAAGTGATAAATTAGTTAAATCAGACACGGTGATTTTTTTCAAAAAAATTTTACCACTTGTTTTTAGTACGTTTTTCTCAGAACCGACGCACAGTGGGACAAAATCAAAAATAGTAGGACATTGGTGTTTGTGACGAAACGCATGGTTTTAGCGTTTCGATGTCTTCTAGGGGGTTTCTCAGTTTTATGAGTACTCTATTTCGATGATAAATTTTTTTGTTTAAGGGGGGTGTACGCCAAAATAAAAATAATAACTTTTTAATTTTTTGTTAAAACAGGTAGCTTTCTTCCGACACATTGTAGAACTAGCTATTTCGAGCAAGTTTGTAGAACATTGAAAAATTCTATCTCTAAACCTAACAAATTTATAAGATATAAAAGCAAAGCACCACAAAAGTTGTTCTATTAATTCTTCTCCATGTAACAGAAGTTGGAATTTTGTTATGAATCCACTTAGGTGACATCCATAAATCACGTAACGGAGAAAATACAATTTTTAAACCCCCATATGTAACGAAACGTAAAGCCAACACTTACCCACCATAAAACTTACGTAACGCTGTAGAAGGGTTTGCTAATAAAAATGCTCGTTTTTGGGGAGTCTCTCCAGAGATTTTTTGTTATGTAATGCTGAAATCACCTCCCCCCTCCCCTGTGTTAAAAATCGAAACACTCAGGGATACATCCCTTTTATGAGCCTTACGTAATTTAAGGATGCCGCCTTAACAGTGAGATTATTTTTCTAATTTTGGAATGTAAAAATCCACTTTATTGGGAAAAGTTGTAGCACATTTCAGAAGAAACTACTCATACTTCTGTCTACTTATTAAATGAACTTTTGTGGAGTTTTCTATAGATTACCCCAAAAATCGATTGTTTTCAATTTAACTGTTCACAATTAAAAATTATGCCGATTATTTAAGCATCCCGAAGATGTGTTCACAGTAGCGATCATTTCCCCTTATCATTCAATACAAGATCGGTTATCAAAAATTGTATTTGTGTAGGCATGACACGATCACACGACGATCGTGATCCCAATTATATTCACCACTGACCCATCATATCGCGTTCAATACGCAGTGGCAGTTCGGTTTTGATAGCGAGAGATAACGCATGTCGTTTGAACACACTGGCAATAAAGTGGTAGAAATTGGATGCACCTAATCGCTAAAGTACGATTTTTTTTTTCGGAACTAGTTGCGTATTATTTTAAAGTCACCCGCGGTCCTAGTCATATTCATAAACATTTTTGGTCCTTCGAGCCGGATTCGGTGAGCCGGTGGGACTGTACGGTGATTGGCGAACTAGTGAAAGTGCGCGGAACAATTGAACAATAGACGCAGTAAAGTAGATCCACCATTACGATCGTGGCCTGTAGCGTGGCGTGGGTAGCCGCCATCGCGATTGAAGTTGGGGTGCTTTGTTTGATAAAACGTGGTGACGGTGATGGATGATGGTAGCGACTAATCAACGTGAGGACATCGATCGGCAGTTTGGACGAGCTCAGATACTACAAAAATCAGCGGTCAGAGGGAAGTAGAAACTTGCATGTGATCTGTGGTGGCATCAAGCATGTGATGCTCATCAAAAAAAAAGGGTAGAAAATTAAAATGATTTTGGTGGAAACTGGTACTTTTATTGCATGCGAATTTCGTGATCCTTGCTTAGATTGACGGTTGGTCTTGGTTCTGCTGGCTATAATTTCGCTCGGTTGTTCACCTGGTTGGTTCCCCTCGCTGCAGTCAAATTGGGTTGATTTATTCTCTGTCATCCGTGGGATGTCGAGTTGAATCGCGATCGCGTATTGTCAAAGGTGAATCAAAGTGAAACATTTTTTATGGAGTATTAATAATAGACTAACTGAAGTGAAGTTATACTAACATAGTGAACATTAACATTTGATATAAGTTCGAGAGTGCAAATAATTAGGTATGGCTAGTGATTTGCGTGATTTAAAAAGGCAGGAGAGGCAGTTGTTGGCAACGTTTGAGGGTGCCAGAAAGTTTTTACAGAAATTCAAAGCAGAGAAACATATAGGGCAAATTGAGAGTCGCCTAGAGCTTCTCGAGACGGCAATGAAGAAGTTTTACACCGTTCGTAGAAAAATAGAATTGCTGGTCGAGGAAGCTGACGAAAAATAATTAACTGACTCTAAAGAAGCTGCAGCTGAACGGGCTACGCGGGCGCAGATGCTTGCTGAAAGGCGGGAGGCCGAGAATGTTGAGGTAATGCAATCGACAGAAGATCTCTATTGTGAGCTTAAGTCATCTTTGCAAGCTCTGCTTCACAAACCGATCGAGCAGCCAGTGTCGTGTCCTATACCGACCATAGTACAGGCTGCTCCCGAGACGATGTCAAGGGTCAAACTCCCCGAGATACGGCTGCCTAGTTTTAGTGGTATAACTAGTGATTGGGTTACATTTCGAGACATGTTCCAAAGCCTGATTCACAACAATAATCAACTCAGTGCGATGGACAAGTTTTCGTATCTTCGCTCATCCCTTGTAGGAGAATCCCTTCAGGAAATTGAATCCATCGAGATGACGGTAGCCAACTATGAAATCGCATGGGATCTGCTAAAGAAGCGCTACGAGAACCGCAAATTAATAGTAAAAGCGCATCTTGATGCATTGTTCGCTGTGGAGCCAATGAAGCGGGAGAGCTACGACGGCTTAAACCGAGTGATTAGCGAGTTCGATAAAAACTTGCAAATGATGGAAAAGGTGGGAGAAAATTCTTCGCAATGGAGCACTGTTTTGGCAAATATGATGTGTTCGAGATTGGATCAAATCACGCTGCGACACTGGGAATCGCATCATTGCTCGAAAGAAGTTCCAAAATACGACGAGCTAGTTAGTTTTCTTCGGAATCATTGCTTCGTCCTTCAATCAATCGCTCCGCTGAGACCAGCACATGCGAAGGTGAAGAAGTCGAAGTTCACCGTTGTTTATGCGTCAACACAGTCGTTTAAACGATGCCCATTTTGTGGCGAGAGCCCGCATTCCGCTTTCAAGTGCCAGAAATTTATGAAGATGAAAGTTAGTGAACGCTATGAGAAGGTGAAACGAAGTGGGTTGTGTCTGAATTGTTTTTCCCCCACGCATTTGGTTCGAGTGTGCACAAGAGGTGTGTGCCAGCATTGTCAGAAGAAACACCACACGCTTCTGCATAATGCGCAATCGTCTGGTGAAAGTTCTGCAACGTCAGCAGCATCGCAGAATGATTCCTCCGTCCCACGAGTCAAATATGGTCCCCAGGCAATGAACATACCGCAAACACAATCACAAGCCCAGAACCAAACCACACCTACTCAGCACACAAGTCAATCTACAAGTTCATACCCTATTGCCAACACAAATTCGCAACATACACCAAACACCACAGATCAAGTAATCAAATCCAACTGCTTCAATACCAACATCTTTGCCTCGACAAGGCAAGTTTTACTCTCCACCGCCATAGTGCGTGTATCAGACATGTATGGAAATGTCCAGCTAGCCAGGGCATTATTGGACTCCTGCTCGGAGTATTGCTTTATAACCACAAATCTCTCTCAAAAGTTGAAGTTAGTGGAAGGTGCCAGCTACCTGTCTGTAGCAGGTATTGGAGGTTCTGTAGTCAAATCTACAAGAAAGGTTGAAGCAACGATTGCGGCTCGATCATTCTCAATTTCATCATACGTGGAAACTGTTCAGTTACATGTACTTCTAAGGCTCACATCCAAACTACCCTTGCATGCAGTGAATTTGCAGAAATTGGCGATTCCGGATACCATAACACTCGCAGATCCTGAATTTCATCAACCGGGTCCGATAGACCTCATCATTGGGGCGGAATACTTCTACGATTTATTGATGAATGAGCGGATGAAGCTTACAGATGAAGGACCCACTCTTCAGAAGACTGTCTTCGGATGGGTTGTATCGGGTCGTATTCCTGGTAGTAAACTTGAAGTTCCTAGAACCATTACTCACTCGTGTTCGACACATGATCTTCGGGAGCTGCTAGCAAAATTTTGGGAAGTGGAATCATGCAACATCAAGAGTACGCATTCAGTAGAAGAATCGACCTGTGAAGAACTCTATGAACGCACGACGGTACGTGACAGTGAAAGAAAATTTGTAGTAACACTTCCCAAGAAGGACTACGTAATTAGTCAGTTAGGGGATTCAAAATCCATCGCACTGAAAAGATTCTACGGACTGGAGAGACGATTCGCTACGAACGTAGAGTTGATAATTATGTACAGTACCTTTGTGAATGAATACATCTCCATGGGTCACATGCAATAAGTACACGAGAAAGCGAGCGACCATCCCTCGTACTACATGCCCCATCATGCGGTCTTAAAACCCGATAGCACAACAACTAAGCTGCGGGTTGTATTCGACGCTTCCTGTCGTACATCTTCGGGAATATCCTTAAACGATGAACTCATGGTAGGACCCGTTGTGCAGGAAGATTTACTCTCCATCATTCTTCGGTTTCGATTTCGTCAATTCGTATTGGTGGCAGATGTTGCCAAAATGTACCTTTGGTAAAGGTAGTCGATGCTGATCAATCACTTCAGCGCATACTATGGAGAAGTTCTCCAACCGAACCTGTCAAGTCCTTCCAATTAACCACTGTTACATACGGGACAGCCTCGGCGCCGTATCTGGCAACCAAAAGTCTTCAAAAGTTGGCATCTGAAGGAGAAGCTACACACAAAGCTGCAGCGAGAGTAATCAAAAAGGACTTTTACGTCGATGACATGCTGACAGGTACAGATGATTTGGAAGAGGCAAAGGCACTAGCAGCAGAAATCATCCAGCTCATGAATTCAGCAGGATTCACGTTGAGGAAGTGGAACTCCAACAGCGCAGGACTCCTATCGACTATACCACAGATTCTGAGGGACGATCGAGCTACTCTCGAACTTGATTCGTCTACGTCACCCATAAAAACGTTGGGGCTGATATGGCAACCAGCTTCCGACAACTTTCAATTCGTTGCTCCTCAGTGGAACCCTGAGCCAACAATCACCAAACGGGTGGTACTTTCGGATACAGCTCGTATATTTGACCCCCTTGGCTTGATCGGTCCTGTCACAGTTCTGGCTAAAATTTTCTTGTAGGACTTGTGGAAGCATAAGGCCGATTGGGATGATCCGTTACCAGCGGATCTTCAAATATTCTGGAATGAATACCGCAGGAATATCGTAGCTCTCGAATCCCTGACTGTTCCAAGATGGACATGCTACACCAACGATTTGAATTCGGTAGAGCTACATGGTTTTTGCGACGCTTCGGAGGCAGCCTATGGGGCTTGTCTAAATCTGCGGTGTGAGATGGAAGATGGCTCAGTCACTGTGCGTTTGATCACTTCCAAATCTCGCGTTGCTCCTTTGGAAGATCTCTATTGCAAAAAGAAAAAACTCTCCATCCCTCGCTTAGAACTCTCTTCAGCCTTACTTCTTAGTCATCTATATGAAAGGTTGCGAAGCAGCATAGAACTTAACGCTTGCGCCTACTTCTGGACAGACTCGATGATTGTGAAGTGTTGGTTATCTGCACTGCCGTCCCGGTGGCAGATATTTATAGCGAATCGTGTATTAGAAATACAGCATCTCACCAAAAATGGAGTATGGAGTCACGTTGCTGGTGTTGAGAATCCAGCGGACATCATTTCACGAGGAATGACACCGGTACAGCTTCAATATCAATCTTTGTGGTTCAATGGTCCGTTGTGGTTGCGTCAAGATACTTGGCCAAATTCATCAGAAACACAACTTGATCTGGATAATACACTGTTAGAGGAGAGAACATCAGCCCTTCCCGTTCGAGTCATGACCGCTAGGGAAATTTTCACGTTACGTTCGTCGCTGCCAGAACTCATCAGATTGGTTGGCTGGTTACGTCGCTTCATGTACAACTCGGCAAAAAGAAATCGCGAGAACCTACGCACAGGTGACTTGTCCTCGATTGAATACAATGAAGCTGAAAATGCGCTCGTACGTGTATCTCAGCATGAGAGTTTTCCAGAAGAAACTTCGGCCCTTTCCAAGGGAAAATCACTAAAGTCGTCTTCAATAATATTGTCGACAAACCCCCGCCTGACGGATGGTATACTTCGTGTTGGCGGCCGGTTAAGTCACGCACCCGTGTCAGAGACCCGTAGGCATCCCATAATTTTACATCATCAACATCCGCTAACGAAGCTAGTACTTGAGCACTATCACCGTAAACATTTTCACGCTGGGCAGCAGTTGTTGATAGCTACAGTACGCAGGAAATTTTGGCCCCTTCGTATTCGCAGTCTCGCTCGCCAGGTAATTCATCGCTGTATCTCCTGTTACCGAAGCAAACCAACGAATCACGAACAGTTAATAGCCGATTTACCATCGGTACGTGTAACACCTGGAGCAGTATTTTTGTCAGTTGGACTAGACTTCTGCGGCCCATTTCAAATTAAATACCCAGGTCGTAAAGGAATTCCAATCAAAACCTTCGTATGCATTTTTGTCTGTCTAGTGACCAAGGCAGTGCACATGGAAATTGTGGCAGATTTATCTACACAAGCATTTATAGCTGCTTTGAAACGATTCGTTGCGATTCGTGGGAAGCCCCATATCATCATGTGCGATAACGCTACCAATTTCATTGGAGCGAACAGAGAACTCGAAAAATTACGGTCACAGCTTAGCGAACAGCAGCTCCAGTACACCACTAGCAAGTTTGCTGAAGAGGAAGGAATTGATTTCAAGTTCATCCCGCCTCGATCCCCCAATTTTGGAGGACTATGGGAGGCAGCCGTTAAGTCCTTCAAGGCCCATTTTCCTAAAACCATCGGAATCCAAACACTAACATACGATGAGCTACACACCGTTGTTCAGCAAATTTCAGCCATCCTCAATTCTAGACCGTTGACACCACTGAGCAATGATCCGAACGATTTTTCGGTGCTAACCCCAGGTCATTTCCTGATAGGCAGACCACTCACGGCAATTCCGGAGCCAGATTTGCAAGAAATACCAGAAAATCGTTTATCGCACTGGCAACGAACGCTAGCCTTCGTACAGCAACTGTGGCGAAAATGGAAATCACAATACCTCTCCGATCTGCACAACAGAACTAAATGGACTCAAATACGTGACAACATTAAGGTTGGAACCATGGTCCTGGTTAAAGAGGACAATTTACCTCCTCAGAAGTGGCGGTTGGGGAGGATAGTCAACATATTCACGGGCCAAGATGGAAACATCCGGGTGGTAGCCGTCCGGACTAAAGATGGTGTCTTCACAAGAGGCATCTCGAAGATTTGCATCCTCCCTATTCGGGATAACGATATGTCCCACACAGAAGAGCGTTAGTCTTCGGGGCATTGGTGCTGCGGCACCGCGGAGGTCCTCCGCATTCCAGTTAAGTAGTTGTTTTTATATTAATTTGCAAAAAACTCAAGAAATGTTCATCTCCCGTAGCCACAGAAAGGGGACATTTATTAGTCATAAGCGAATCAGATGTCGAATTGCAACAGAAAAATAATAGTTAGTTAGTTAACTTTTTTCTTGAGTAAGATAGTTAAATATTTGAAACTAATAATTTCAAGGCGGCCGGTATGTTCACAATTAAAAATAATGCCGATTATTCAAGCATCCCTAAGATGTGATCCACAGTAGCGATCATTTCCCCTTATCATTCAATACGAGATCGGTTATCAAAAATTGTATTTGTGTAGGCATGACACGATCACACGACGATCGTGATCCCAATTATATTCACCACTGACCCATCATATCGCGTTCAATACGAGGGCAGTGGCAGTTCGGTTTTGATAGCGAGAGATAACGCATGTCGTTTGAACACACTGGCAATAAAGTGATAGAAATTGGCTGAACCTAATCGCTGAAATACAATTTATTTTTCGGAACTAGTTGCGTATTATTTTGAAGTCACCCGCGGTCCTAGTCATATTCATAAACATTAACTTTTTATAGTGATTATCTACAATTTTTAAATGTTCTACATTTTTATTGACTGACTTTTCTTTAGAGAAAGTTTATTTTATCTCACATATTTCTTTGGTCATTGACTATGAATAATGCATCAATTTACACTTATTACTTTTCACTCAAAAAAATTGATTTTGGAGCCGTAGTGCAACAAAGTTGTTTTATTAAATATTCTCCATTTTGTAAAAATTAAAATTTTGTGAATTATCCATCTAAAAATGAGAAACGAATTTTATTTCACTCATTTTTGCACATAAGAATCCAAAATTTAATATTTTGGAGTTTCCTTCCCCTTAGAATAATTTTGGTCAATATAATATTTTAGAGTGATTTTCTAAAATTTTCAATAACACAAATGCATCGAATAAAGCTTATTTTTATCTCTTATTATTATTTAGTTATTGAAGATTTCAATTAAAATAACGCACTAATTTTCTTCCTCCTTATATTTTTGCTTATATCTACTGAGAGAGAATGCAAGAGACAGCGAGAGACAAATGCCTATATCTGGATTGAATGATGTTTTACTTATGCTTTAATATAGAAAAGGTTTTGTCTGCAGATTTTTGCAGATTTGGGTAGATAATTGTTAACAAACTAGTGCAATATTATATTAAAAATCGTCAATACCCAAAGAGATATGAGAGATAAAAATGAACTTTCTTTGATGAAATTGTTTGTTTCGTTATAGCAAACAACATTGTATAACATTGAAAAATTTCAAAAAGCACTATTTAATGTTATATTGAAAAAAAAGAAGATTTTTAGTGGTAATCTACAGAAAACTTCACAAAAGTGATTTGAATAGGTAGATAGAAATATGATGTTTTTGACAAAGTTATTTCTTATAGAATATACTACAGCTTTGCCGGACAAAGCGAATTTTTATATGCCAGAATGAAAAAAAATAAAATTCGTTTCTCAATTAATCACAATTTGCATTAATCACAAAATTGCAACTTATATAAAATTAAGAATGAATAATGGATCAACTTGGCTGAAGACACTACGGCTCACAAGTCAATTTTTTTAGAAAATAATTTCGATCGCGTTTTTGTAGCTTTGGAAACAGTGTGCACCGATTGCCTAGGAAAACCAGTTGCAAAAGGCGCTAAACGTGAGTTTGTCGACTTAATTCTAGTTTATACTTATGTATTACTTCTCTTATAATCCATTTAGGAAACTGTAAAAAACTTATTGTGAAGTTCGAGTAAAATTAATAAAAAATAAGCCTTTTTTGATACATATTTTTCCAAATGACCAGGGGTACATATTCCAAATTTTTTAAGGTTGTGTGACTATAAAATAAATGACAAATGTCACAGTGTTTATTGAGCAAAAGACTTAGTCAAAGAATATATTCCGAAAGATCCGGAATGACTGTCAAACAGGGCAATTTTAAATACTGGTCGTAGAACGTCGCGGGGTTTTTTTTTCTAAAGCTCTTCTTGGTGGTTTACTTTACGTGGGTTTTTAATTACCGCGGTCATCCACATCATATTACACATTCTAATAAATAATAATTAAATTTTCTCATTCAACCTCGGTTTAGTTCGTTTCCTAACTTTTTTCGATTTTTTGTCAATCATTTCAAAGTGGGCTTCTTTTTCGGGTGCTGTAATTATGATAATATTTCAAAATGTTGAGTTTTTTCTTTATATTTCACAATGAACATTATTAAAAATTATGCAAAAATTAATTTAATTATTTGGTATAAATATCTTGGTAACTTCTTCTAAGTAGTATGATATTGCTCTCTTGTTTCTCTCAACCTCACCTCTGAGATGCAGCAAAATCAGTGTTATAGAAATACGGCTTCTACTCGAAAATCTTGAGGAAGAAACCCAAGTAACACACAAAACATGTTAGAAAATAAGTAACAACGAAAGTAGTCATATAAGTGTACTACAAGCGCAATTGAAAACATGTGTTATTATATTGTGTTTGAAGTTGTTTTTCATCAGTTATACAACCGCATTTCGGAAACAAGCTCGTATTTTCTGGTTTTAGAGATGTTTTTAATAACATGAGTTCAAGAATGACAATCACTATCACTTGGTGAAAAGACATTACACCATCTAATAACAACACTACGTACCTGTAAAATGCTTTTCCTTAGTACAACAGTCGTAGCATTCAACACCAAACTTAAAATTACTTGATCGAATTATTATTTAAATTATATGAACGATTTCTATATTTATTCGAAACGGGTCACAACGCGCCATCAAAAGATAAACAAAACGCTTGCAGTGTAACAAATATCACTTGAGATTTTTGTTATTGTATATCTAAGAACGTTTTCTAGTTTTGTTAGATTTTATATCCAGATAACGTTGAACCTATGTGAAAACAATTTCAATATTCAAGCGAAAGAAACAACTCTTTTTGAAAGGTTGAATGTAATTTTTTGTCATTATTTTATAATCAATTAAAACTGCCACTGATAAAAGAAAATGCCGATCTAGTTGCACTGCGCAGACACAACACATTTGCGCATGCGCTGGTTAACAGTTGTCATAGCAACAGATTTGCGCATTGCCGTATTAGTACTCTAGATGTATTTTACCACTTAATTATATCAAGTTGACTTGCTTTCATGCAGTTATCGGTACTTGTTCTACTAGCCTTCATGTTTTGCGCTTTTCTGGTGATATTGATGTCATGGAATAGGTAACGTCAACTATTCTATACCAACGTGTGTTACTTGGGAATTTTCTAATTGAAATCCACCTGCTAAGCTTACGAAAGAATTCAACAGATTGACCAAAAAATTGTACTAGTCAGCAGAGTTTTGAAGGCTTTCCGGTTGAATTAAATGCGTGAACTGTTAACATAAAGTGCTCTGGTGCTGTAGTAGCAGTTTAGTTATAAATAATTGCAAATAAGTCAAATATTACACGATATCTTATGAAGCATTCAGTGGTCGTCCCATGCAAGAGCTCCATCCTTATTCACGGAAATTTTCGCGAATTCTAGCAACTGCCTAGAAGCCTTTTGAAGTAGAATACTTCTCTCAGGAAGTTCGGCTACATAGGGATGTGAAATGAAAATCTAAAACCGAAAAAAGTGAAAAATATGTCCAATTTCAAATGCCAATAAATCGGTTAGCATTCGATGGATTTCCTTCGTTCTTGTAGCAATAGATTGGAAAACCTTCTAAGATTCTTCCCAAAAAAAGATAATTGTAGTTTTATTATTCGCACTATTGTACTATTGAAAATAGTCAAGCCTTGTCAAAACGAAAAATTCAACCTCTGATTTGTCGTTACATGATTGTTTCCCAAGCACGGTCGACAGAATCATATACCTTGCAATTGAAAACATGATATTTGGCTTATATAAGAACCTGTTTCAGCCGAAGCCGCTCATAATAGTTCTAGACAGCGACAACAGCAGTCGTCCTTTCTTAGCAGCAGCACTAGCCCTGTGGTTGGTCACCACGTCTCAGGAGCAGCGCGGTTCTTTTCAGCGTGTGTCGCCAGACTGCCATTATTCCCCCTGTGTTGAGGCAGCATGAAGATTGCCATCAGGAAATCCAATTTTGAAAATCAAAATGCCTTTTTCAAGGCAAATAAACAAGTCATTGAAAGTTAATAATTTTTTGACAACGCAAGCAAGCATTCTGTGTTGGATCCTAGCAATTTAAATCTGTCGCGCCCGTCTAATTCACTGAATGTGGAATAGCTTCCACAGTGCATGTTGTTCGTGTATCTCAATTCCCCCACTGTTAAGGCAGCTCGAAGGTTGCGATCGGCAACCGATTTTGAACCGCAAAATGCCTTTTTCAAGGCAAATAAACAAATAATTGAAGGTTAATAATTTTCTGGCATCAGCACAAGCAGACATTCTGTGCGGGATGGAATCAAATTTTGTTGTAGTTGTCTAAGTTTACTTTATTTAGTAAACCCCCCACGGTAGGGGCAGCGCAAAGGCTGCGATCAGCATTACCGACTTTGAACAATAAACTGCCCTGTTAGGACGCTTTCACAAAAGCAGTTAGTTCGACTATGCAGAGCTAATATGAAGTCGATTCAATCAATCAGCATGAACAGAATTTCGTCGTCATGATGCAACACGCAACAGCGAGCAAACGAAATCGCTTGATGTTACAAACCGCAATAAGATACGGGTTAAAACCGTTGCGTGTGTGAGAGCACCATCGGTGTTTATTCGCTGGATACAAAAATCATATGCGAATTGTCGAATAATTTTTCTGAAGAACATTAGGCAATGGAACAACTGAACTGAAAGGTGTGGCCTATTTCGTAGTGCCCTTCGGCCATGAAAGAGTGTTTCTGGGAAAACTAGCTACATTCATTAGTCGGAAGGTAAGCTGGATGGACCGTCCGGGTTGTGCCTTTGCCTGCCTTCAAATTAAACAAATCACTTGCCCTGTGGTTGGTCACCACGTCTCAGGCCTCTGCCTGAGAACGAACGCCAACGCGAGCGATCGGGAGAGATTTTTGCCGTACATCAGCCGGCACTTCCTCTAATGGAAAAGTTGGATCATTTTGTTCAGAAGAATATTACTCTCGGTAATATTACAAAGGTGCGATTGCATTTTATCCGATATGGGATTGAACAATTGTTCTTTTGAGGACAAATGAAACACTTAATTTGAAGAGTTAATAGTTTTGGGTACCAGTAGCAGTATGGTAACAGCCTCAGCGGTAGGTGCAGTCGGTACTTCCATGAGGCGGATGTTATAAGGAAGCAAATGGAAGCGGTACGGCAGCGGCACGGGAAACAGTTCGGGTGTGCTCAGACGAGCGTCATTTTTCGTTGTTGATATTATTCCCCACATGAAACGAAGCGCTTTCGTACGATAGCGGCGGTATTAGCGGTAGATGCATTTGCCAACACTTACTCCAGTAAAGCCGTGTCTAGTTTTCAATGTGAAAACACCTTTCTATTGTGTTGGCCGTGCGCATTAGGCCTCTGTCGGGCTAAACGCGAAAAGCGGCGTGTACCGATTCGCCCGGCCGTAGGTTAATGTACAGCCGTAAGTAGAGCTGTGTAAAAGTATTCTACTTCAACCTTGCGGTCGTGGCTTTGCACACAACCCTCCTGTGATTTTTTCAGTAAAACTTTGGGGAAAGTCGTCTACGACTAAGTCAACAGGGCATGTTACTTTTGCTGTACTTATTGTTTGGGGTAGATTGCCTGACTTGGTACATTAAACAGCATGATATGAATTCGCTTTGTTATGTTTCTGTCTATACCGTGCTTTATCATGTCGATGCATTATACAATGCTCCATCTATATCAAGAAACATCATGAGTGATTTCCTTTGCTTCGAAAGATCTCTAGGTTTTCCATCCCCACCCTTCTGGCACGTTGATGATTGATTTTCTAAATTTTTTATTACATCAGGTTATGGGTTTCTTGTTCAATTTTTAGTTTCCTGCTATTTATACTCTACTGCAAAGTTTTCTAGAGGACCTTCTTCTTTTGGAGGAGAATACTGCAATGATTTTGTCCATCCTCAACCTTTAATTAAGCTGGTAACTCAGGTTGGGTATTTATTTAATTTTTTTATTCTTTGATGATTTTCTATTGTTAAAAAAATTTCAACTGCTTTTATAAATGACTGGAACTTGTCATGAAATCTCTATTAACAGAAATAATAACGCTTTCATTTGAAACGAACTATGTTTGGACAGCCATCCTGAATTTAATTTGAAAAAAAGCACTTTGTACTGAAATATTATACAGAGAAGATGTGTAGATAAAATTTTTAGCTCACAAAAAATTGCTTCAATAGGTAGGTTCACGCTTTTATTTTTTTAGTTTTATAAAAGCTTCTCATAGTTTTTCACAACTTTTCATTTCTTATCCAAGATTAAAAACCGCTTGCTGCAGCAATGGTAAAAATGGTGTTATAAAAAAATCGAAGATTACGGTCAAATTCAAGATAGCGACCTTACTATGTGTACTTCAAATGAGAGTCTCTATATTTATAACAATGTGCTGCTTGTGAGGGATTTCATGAAAAATTGCAGTAACTTAACTCGATAAGAGATTGACAATTGCTAAAATTCAACTTTTCTGATAAATATTACACCCCTTGGCGCTCGAGGAGTCTATCAAAATAATTAAAAAAAACTCTATCATTTCTTTTCACTATTTGTATCCCGATTCCAGCGAGAATTATTACCCTCTTCTCGATAACGAGTATAGCTTCTAGTTTCAAAAATTTGATTTTTCAATGCTCGATTTTGGACAAGTTTTTTTAACAATTTGGGCAATATGAAAAAGGGGCTAAGTACTATGTGTGCTCTGTTTTCTGCTTCTACGTGAAGTTTTAAAAACATAGACTGTTTTCCTCGAAATAAGATTTGTGTTTTTTTTTTTGTTTTGAGGACGGTTCGGTCAAACACGAAAAAACACTGACATATTAGATACGCGTGAAGCCTCGCCTGTCCACGAAAAAGATGAGCAGATTCGAATTATCTTTCCAGATTTGTTTGTTCGCTATCTATAAAACACACTATTTGTAGATATTCACCACTCTAATAATTCCTATCGATTTCAACGTTAAGAATAATCAATTTCACCGATTAATAATTGTAATAATACTTTTTATCACACTGAAAAATTTTGATAAGGATATTCTGAAAAAGTTTGATTTACCCTGTTGAGTGAAGCCCAATAGTTTCTAGCAGAGTAGGCAGTGTGACTTTGCACTCGTATCCAAGTGAGTTTTAAAACTTGCTTGCACATTTATTTCCGGTTTGCACGTAAGCCCTACTAACAGTGCACTACACTTGAGTTGGATTTGAGTTTGAATCCTGCATAACAACAATTGCATAAAAGTTAAAGGGTATGTGCTTGAGTGCACAAACGTTGGCTTGCCGTGGGACTATGGTGGATGTGAAGATTTAATTCTGCCATAGCGATAGTATATAACACACACCAAACGTACAAATGCCATACACAATAATCCATGAACATTTCACAAAAAACCACATACACCTGTCATAAACCACAGCATACAAATATTAATAACCACATGAACTGCCCATAAATGCATAACAGTCCAATGTAATTTCTCATCACTTTTTGCCTAAGCCTCAAAAACTTCTTCACATACCCGGTGCTCTCAAAAAATCGCAAGAAAAAGCTTTTTGTTGCTAAATTGATTAGGAAAATATGAATTCCGGTCAGTCCCATGTTACAAATAAACGCAAAACAAGCTCAGTGCTGAAAATAACTAGCATAAAATTATGGTCACTATCATGGAAATACCAATTGAAGTACTAAGAGGAAAAATAATTAACTTGTTGCCTATACAAGTATTTTGTCATAAATATATATACCTATACACACACACACTACTCACACACACACACACACTACTCACACACACACACACACACACTACTTACACACACACACTACTCACACACACACTACTTACACACACACTACTCACACACACACTACTCACACACACACATTACTCTCTCTCACACACACACACTACTTTCTCACACACACACACTACTCTCACACACACACTAATCTCTCTCACACACACACACTACTCTCTCACACACACACTACTCTCTCACACACACACTACTATCTCACACACACACTACTCTCTCACACACACACTACTCTCTCACACACACACACTACTCACACACACACACACACACACACTACTCTCTCTCTCACACACACACACACGCACACACTACTCTCACACACACACACGCACACACACACTACTCTCACACACACGCACACACTACTCTCACACACACGCACACACTACTCTCACACACATACACGCCACTCACACACACACATACACGCCACTCACACTTACACACACGCTATTCACACACCCACACATATACTCACACGCTACTCAGACACACACGCTTGATATACGACACACTATACCTACACTATCGGCAGCACCCGAACGGCTTCCAAGTCTTCCAATGGTCCCCAGTGTCGTTCACGTCCAATTTCGGGCTGTATTCCAACAACGATGTCCGAATTAGATTACCACTGGTGGGGTCCAACTCAGATCGAAGGGAAGACGAACTGTTCGCCTTGGCGGTCGACCAGGGAATGATCTTCTTTCAACACGGAATGTCCTTCTATAGCACCACTTAGTGTGGGGAACTTGGGTGATTGGGGGAAGCACCAATCACGTGGAACCATCTCTGCTTTTTTTATTCGTCGCTTACGTTGGGTGATGCATGCGATGCCAATTGGCTGGCATTGCTAGCCAATGACTGAATGCGTGAAATCATTTCGTCTATGTTTTTGAAGTCTGCGTTAGGAAAATATACCAATCGTATGTAAAATGTATGTGGATATTCGACCTTTCAAATTTTCCGCAATTTTCACGGAGTAATAAGAAAATGGTAACTAAAATTATCATGTTATACAAATCTTGTATATTTTAGCTTACCAACGGTATATTAACGATTGAAATCGGAACAGTTGTTTGAGCGTTATTAGTATCTAAAATCTTCCATTCCGCCAACCAAAAACGTTACATGATCAATCCAGTTTTCACAGAATGTACCTTAGTATAGTGAAGAAAGACGTAGTCCCACGTCAAATATCGAATTGTGATGAAATTCGCGCCGCGTCTGCTGCAACAGTTTGTTGCATTATCCTTTGAAAGCATAAATTCGATCTAAAAACAAAACTCATCGCGTTACATTATCGCCTGCATCGCTGGATACATCGTGCACTGCATGCATTGCACGCATTTAAACTCAATCGATCAGAGTGTGCGGTGCAAAAAAACTCAAACTATCGAGAGGAAGCAGATTCAAGTTGGATTCAAATCTGGAAAAGTGTTACTCAGTTCAACTTTGCACGAATTCATGCCATCACTGGTTTCTAGCCTCTTGATAAATTGTATAAATTCTCGACAGAACTAACCCTGCGTTAGCATAATTTTTTCTCATACACGATATTCTAAGTTTAGTGGTACAGTGCTAGTAAATGCTGCTTTCAATATATTTTTAATGGCTCCTGCCAGCTTATTTCCTGACTCTCTCATAAAAAACCTAGCACCCGGCTATAAACTCGTAAAATGCACAATGCAAAGCATTGCTAAGAAAGAGGTTTAATAGTTCTTAGTTCAGGATTTTACCGCCGACACCTTCTAGTTAATACTACCCAGATATGCACGGTCTAATACCGGGTGCTGTCGTAAGCCGGATCTAAATTAATCCAAAATTGGAAAGTTTTTGCCGACTGCACAAAACTGGCAAGAAAACCATCAAAATTTGAATAACCCTTTTTTGGTGATCAATAGTCGATATGGTCATTTTCTCAACATCACTAACCGTATTTAACACCGCTTAACTTCTACTCCGAGTCCCATAAAATTTACAGCAAACTGCGGGAAATATATCACCGGTCCTGAACAAACGTATGTCCTCCCAAGTATCATCACCTTATAGAATCTGCACAGAATTTACGAGCATTCACACGCCTCCGGGAAGGGGGCCTCTTCGCAAACTTGTCAAACAACTTCAGTATCCAAGTAAACATTTTATTACGCTAGCAACCGGCAGAACGGTAGCAACGCTCGGGCACAGCAGCCATCAGCAGACCTGATGGGCGTAACTAAACACTAATTATAGCCGCGTTATACTGAGCACATAGAGCACAGCAGTCCCAGAGTGCGAAGCAAATCGCCCCCGCGCCGAGTCCAAGTCCGTGTCCGAGCCCGGAGTGTTCCATCATCGCCAGGCTGCAATGTAAACAGCATTATTTGTAATAAACATGAACCTCCTGCTGTTCGGCTACATTCTAGCCTCTTCTAAACATCCGCTCTCCGTACCGGAACTGTAAATGATTCCCATAAAACATTGTAATTGAACTCGTTTTCGCAGCCTCCTCGGCCGTTTGGCCGAACCAAGCGAAGGTGATTTTCTCGGTGCTGTTCTGAACGACTTGTGGGAGGGCTTCCAAAAGCTTGAAATCCGTTTCGAGCAGGAAGCAGGCTTTAGAATTCACTACCCCCAGCCAGCTTCCATTGCAAGCTGACTAAAAATGCCCTTCAGTACCCAAAAGTTACATGTTACAACTATTTACGCTGCGAAAGTTCCTTCCCCGAACTCCCAACGGTACCGTGGAGAGCTTGCACCAAGCTTCGGCGCACCAATATTGCTTCGTTAGGTTTTATTGCAGAAGTAGCTGGCGTTAAAGCCTGCCCCCGTTCGGCATCGTACCGGGCGATGGTTGTCTACTGGGAAAGCAACTTGAGCCAGTTAGTGAACTGGTTTACCATCATCGATTGCCCCGAGTGTTCACACTAAGATGGTTAGAACAGCAGATTCGAAATGCCATGTACGATTGTATGAGGAACTCTTAGCCTGATTGCTCATCCATCAGCTATCTCCACACAGCAAAAGGGGGGGATGAGGCAGACATACTCGGAGATGGATGCATGGAGCCTGCATGCTACTGTGAACACGCAACCGACTGCAGTGCTAGAATGTAGTGGTGGTCAAAAACTTTCGAGATCCATTGAATGATGCCGGCATAATCTTGTGCTGTTAAACGTTATCCAGAAAAATAATAAAAGAGGAAAACAAAAATAATACCGAAAAATTTAATTTCTAAAATTTTTACAAAACAAATTAGTTTCAAAAAAAAATCAGGCCGTTCGAAAATCAGATATCTAAGCACTAAGAACAAAGCGAACTTTTACTACACTGCTACAAAAGAATTAAGCTAAAATTTTGGAACAGTCAAGTAGAGGAAAACGTGTTATTTATTTCTCAAAACACAAAATTCGACAAGAAAAACACATGCAAGAAAATTGACTACCACTTTCTCCTAAAATATACAACTATTCACCTCCAAAAATCCTATTTTAATCGTACTAGTGGTAACAAACGACGTGGGTACCTTAAACGCTAACAATTAGCCAGAGCTTCCGGATGAATACTAAAACGAAATTCGGTTTCAAACAAATCTTCTGTTAGCAGCAGTCAGAACAAAAGGGAACTTTTTTGCTGCAGAACGCTCGTCAACTTTCGTTTATGTTCATGACAGTTTATTATTATTTGTTGTTAATTAAATTGTTAAAACTTATATTTCCGTTTTATATTCATACACGAAAAGATCGCGTAGTCAATCAAATGAATTAGGTAACAAATTGTAGAGCAGTCATGGGTTCGAATTTAGTAGAATCGGGTCATTTGGCTATCGAAGGACCTTCAACATGGGTTTATTCTTGGGCTACCCACCACTTACCTTGCCTTCTGCTAAATTCTACAGCACCCCTGTTTTGTATGAACAAAAAAATACAATACCCCTGTTGACTTAGGGAGTTGTAATTAGGCGATTTCGTTAGGATAGAAAGATGCTCAGTATAGTTGAGCAGTAAGCTTGAAACGGAAGCTTAAAAACTCACTCGGAAATGATCAAGCGTATCACTTACTGCAATAGTGATGTTGGTAATAATATAAAGCGCGGAGTACCGAAAACACCTGGGCAAAATCATCATTGATAAAATGTCTCTAGCCGCAGTGATAAGTCCACACAAAAAAAAAAAATGCTCACATTGCAAACGACAACATGTTTCGAACCTTCGACAATCATGTATACAAAGGCACATCTTACACACCTACAGAAATGAAATCACTAGTATTAGTTTGCTTTGGAGAATGCGGATTTGAAGGCATTAATACTCCATTTATACTTCGAACGGTGTGAATGACATAATATCGAACCGTGAAAAACTTCAAGCTTATAACATTGGAAATATAACTTCTGTCAATTGTGATAGATGTGGCTTGATTGATTCCAATCAACATCGATTGAAACAATGTCCAGAAGCAAAAAAAGTTTGGGAATGGTGCAGCCATGTTATCAAGTCACGATATAGAATAGATTGCCGTGATCTGGAAGATGTCCTTCAATTGGAAATTAACGCTACAAACAAAAAGCGAAAAGCTGCTCTATGGCTGAAAGTAAAGGTAATTGCCTTTAACTTAAGAGTAACAGAACCGTCGAAATACAATTTCAAAAAAGAATTACGGGAATTGAGATGGAATGATAGAAAAATTTTTAGTATTCAGTTTGGAAATCTTTTTAATATTTGTTAACTAATTTATAACGAACTATGTAAATTATACTCCTTAATAAAAAAAACGGTAGTGTTATTACTTTCAACTCATAACATTACAAGTTTATAAACGAAGTATACCACCGTTCCAAGGATAATTATCTCAGCGTATATGGGATAGCTCCAAACGGCCGAAACACAAACGGCCGAATCTCAAACGGCCGAATTATATCAACACTAACAAAAGGCCGAAATTTCGATTGGCCGAATCACGAAAGGCCTAATTTTATTTTAATTTGTCATTTTTTTTGTTACAGCTATTTCATACTGCATACTGGAAGCGGCGGCCTCTCGCATGCAAACAACTGATCTACTGGATTGCCCGGATTACTGAAGCATAGGGGCAATCCCCTAGTTTACGTCCGAACGAGCGGTAGCGAGTAAGGACAGCAAGCATGCGCCCCGGACAATCGAGTTGGCCGAAGACCACGAGTGTGTTGCATTAATTTTTTAACAAAATCAATTTTCAATTTTTTTTTTTCATTCTATGAAACAATCAGGGAACGGAAACAACGAACAAGAAAACAAAATAAATATTTTCGAAACCATCTTTTTGTAAAAATTCTCAGAATTTTTCGCATGGGTGGTAATACTTTATTGAATCAAATAGCCAAAATTATCCTCAAGCATTATGTATTTTATGGACGTTTCCTTACAACATTTCAGCTTTAGATAAGTCATATTTAAAATAAAGAAAAAAAATTCCTGCTATAAATAATCGAACCTAAAATGGTACATAATCGAGTCCATATATCATCGAGTCTATGCATAATCGAGTCTATATATTATCGATTCTGCCCTATAAATACGTACAGTGACGTTTCGATTATACCAAGATCAATTTCTTATTTATTACATGTTATTTTCGTCTGAATTTTTTGAATGTACGGTATAGTTGTGCTGTTGGCTACCAAAAATTTGTTACTTAGAGTGAAAAAGAATTTCACCCGAAATAATAGAAATCGTGTACATCTATTTTAACAAATAATAACATCGAATGAAAGGGGCTGGATTTCACCGCTAGGTGGATAATTTCGGGTTGCATTTGAATCAACATTAATTATCAATGATTTTTCGGCTTTTCGAATGATTCGGCCGTTTGTTATTTCAGCCGTTTGAAATTCGGCCGTTTGTGATTCGGCCTTTCGTGTTTCGGCCGTTTGTAGGTAAACCCTAGCTCTCCCATTGACGAAGAAAACTAAACGAGAACGCACGCGAGATGGACGGAAATAAAACTGTAAAGTCAAATTTTTACAATCAAATTTGAAAGCACTGTTTAACTTTCCGTAAATATCTTTCATGAAATCCGACTTTATGCTAAAGCGGATGGCAATTTACATCATAGAAACAGCTTAGGCAACATCCGTTAACTACATTACGCAAAAAAAAAACATTATTTTGACCCTCCATATGAAACAAAACGTAACGCCCACCTCCCCATAAATCTAACGTAACGTTGCAGAAGACTCACTCCCCCTCCCCGCAAATTGTTGGAATTGAAATTTTATGTAACTCATATTGTTCAGTCTATTCTTCATTATGAAAGTTATTATTTTATGGATGCCATTTTAGACTGACGATAACGAGAATAAATATTTAAAAAATGATCAAAATCATTAAATTAGAAGAAAGTAAAAAGGAATAAAATAGCCCGGGCAAACCACTCTCATATTCATGGATGTAGGAGCTGTTTCCCTATATGACAAAAGTGAATGACAGAACATATTAAATACAGGGTGCGGCAGAAAAAAATGCGAAAATGTTTGATCTTTACCATTGGGTTAATTTGTGTAGCTAATGACTTCTTTATGTTAACAGTATATATGTTTACGTTAACTTTCTAGGGGTGCATCAGAGCATCGGAAAAATTTCATTGCAAGTTTGTAAAAATGTATGCCAAAGAAGGTATTACAAGTATGCTGATCTTCCAGGAGAATGCGAAGGAGGTTCACACGATTGTAGGTTGTCATTCGGCCACAGTTTACTGCCTGAAAAAGTATCTACAGGATGGTCTTAACCAGCAGAAAGTGGAGGTCTGCGGGTTGCGCGTACGTTGAATTGGATCGCGTAAAGATTCCTCACAGCTCGGTACGTACCATTAGGAAAACTTACCAAAGAAGCCAACATAAAATCAGAGCGAAGAAATCGCATCTTCCAGAGCTAGATCAAAACACCACTACGAGTGACTCTTTCGAAGAGATGGCTTTTTTTGTTGAAGAAGGAAAAAATGAAAATCCTGTTCTTCGAAGTAAAGCTGTTCAGCATCGATGATATGTCCTACAGCCGCACAGACCAATTCATTTCACTGAAGAAGTTTGCGGATATTCCGGGGAAAGATATATTTAAGATCAAATATCTGGCGAGTTTAACGATGTTTGACTCCAAAGAGTCAATAAAATAGTGTGAGCTTTCTCACATGAAAAGATATTACGTTCAATACTTACGCAACAAAGTTCAGTGCAGTGCTTTTACTGTGTATCTCTCAAGCATATTGCGGTGAGAACAGTAAACGGACAATGTTTTTTATTGTAACCATTAAAAGCATGGTATTTCAACTGTAAGCTTGCAAACGATTTCTGTCATTACCATGTTTTAACAACGTTTTTCGTTATTGCATCTACCACCAACAATATTTTTACCTTGAAAAACATTGTCAGTGACTTCTAAATGTATGGGAAAAACGCCTGAAAAAATACTGTTAAGACACATAACAACCCATTCATGTTAAAAATGACAAAAACAATGTTTTTTATTGTTCTGGACAATGATATTTAATGTAAAATTGATGTATTTACAATGAAAAACGTAGTTAAATTATGGTATAACTATGTAAAATTACAGCAACTTTTAAGGTTTTTTTGATGTTATTTTTTTTCGGGGTGTCTACTATTGAATGGTATTTAGGTTAGATTGTTGGAGTGAGCACAATTGGTTGAAAATACAAGTGTAGGAATCTTTTGTTCACAATTGAAATTACTTATGACTCAACCCAATACAATACTATAGAAAAAGACCAGAACGATAATAGGACAAATCTGACGATAATAGAGCCATTGCCCTATATATTTTCATTTAATATTTTATTTGTTTTGTGAAGAAAATTCTTATCGGTTTGTTTAAATAATATACAGTCGGGTTTTTTACGCGGATTTTTTAACAAGTTTCTAAAAATAATGTTTATGGTAACAAATTTAAAATTTATTCTTTGTTTCTCCAAGTTCCAAGTAGGAATCTTTTGTTCACAATTGAAATTACTTATGACTCAACCCAATACAATACTATAGAAAAAGACCAGAACGATAATAGGACAAATCTGACGATAATAGAGCCATTGCCCTATATATTTTCATTTAATATTTTATTTGTTTTGTGAAGAAAATTCTTATCGGTTTGTTTAAATAATATACAGTCGGTTTTTTTACGCGGATTTTTTAACAAGTTTCTAAAAATAAGGTTTATGGTAACAAATTTAAAATTTATTCTTTGTTTCTCCAAGTTCAGGTCACTTTTATTGGTTAGCGTGTGTTGGTTTTGTAGAGAAAATAAAACAGATTTCTAAAGAGTGAGTTTTTTCAGATGTTTATTTTGCAATTATATACCTAGTAGGGTGGGGAAATATGATCGATTTTCCAGAACCAAGTTTTTTTGGTTCCCTTTGAGATCCCAAACAACCCTAAACTTACCTGAAGTCGATTGGTCTTGTCTCCGCTTGGCGCATTGCATTTCAAATTTGTATGAAAATTTATGGTGGTGGTGGTTGGCAAATGGCTGGACACGTGTAACTTGAGACCCTAATGTAGCCATTCACCTCTGTCCAGCAACTCCTATCCCAACCTCCACGTGGTGCCGACCGGAATACGAGTAACCTTAGCGGAGATCGGGTAACCAAACCCCGGTGGAAACTATGGTCGTATGCTGACTGGGAAGGGGGTCGTACGCTATATCCCTATATCCCCATAGGGGCGGCGTACAACAGCGTCTGACCCGGAGCGGGCGACTGAATTCTGGAATGCTGTATCCCGCCAGCTACACCTAAGCTGGCAGCCCCATCAGCAGGATGTAGGTATCGCGACCCTGATAAGGTAGCATACCGAAACCTTTCATCATCCACGAACAACGAATTTAGAAATACGGAACGGATCATGAAAATTTATTTGGGAAAACCTACTTTTTTGCATTTACCTTTCTAGCGAGCTCAATAACGCTCTAATAATGCACTACATTATGTAAAAGTATAGTATTTTAGATGCCTAACAACTTTGTAGAAGACACAAAAGAGCTAGGATGTCCCTAAGAAGAGCTATAGCTGTTCAAAGTTGAGTATGTCGGTTTAAATGCAGAAAATCTTCTTTTCTGCCAACATTACCAATGTACCGGCGTCAGAAGGATTCCCATCAGAAGTAACCTGTCGTAACGAGTTTATACATTTAGCTGGATCAAGTTAACAAGTTTAGGTCAACATTCTAGGCGTAGATAGAATCTACAACGTGATTCAGAGGTAACTTCTGATGGAAATCTGACTGAAGCCGATACACTGGCAGTGTTGGCAGAAAAAATGGTTTGCAACATAAATTTCGACACACTCAACTTTGAACAGCTCTAGTATTTTTTGGGACACCCTAGCTCTTTAGTGTCTTCGGCCAAGTTGTTAGGCATCAAAAAACCTACCGTTTGAAGTTATGAAACCTATGGTTTGAGCCATTTTGAGCTCTTTAGAATGGAAAATGCAAAAAAAGTTGTTTTTTCCATACAAATTTCCATATAAATTTAAAATGCAATGCGCCAAGCGGAGACAAAACCAATCGACTTGCAATAAATTCAGGATTGTTTGGGGCCCCAAACAGAACGAAAAAAACTTGGTTCTGGCTTTGTGCTATCAAATTTCGTTTTTTCCATATAACGATTCCCCACCCTAATACCTAGGTTTGTTTTTTTTAACAACCTATTTTTGTCCTGCAGTGTACTTTTTTTCTTTAAGGCCAAAATTACTGTCTACAACTTTGCCGACGGTATTATACTAATCAAATAAACCTTTCCGGCTGATTTTTTTCGTGCTATAAATTTCAATAAAAAAACAAACAGCACAATATGACACCTTTAGCCCATAAAAACGTATGTGTAAAATTCTAGCCAATTTAAAAAAGCAGAAGGTTGTATCCAAGGCACGACCGCGTAACTGACGTTGAGTAACGCGTATTTGGTTGAGTATTTTAATAAATTAATCAGATGGTCAAAACTTTACCGTAGGACATCAGAAAGAATTATTGTGGGTGCGGAATGGTTTTTGTGAAATGAAGCTATACACTTGTCATTTTTATGCGTTTTTTTGCGGTTTGTATAGGCGTTGTTGTTCACGCCCTGCTTCAGAAGTATACAGTTCAATCAATATCAATGGCCATCACGCGCATTCAGCTGCTCCAGAAAGAATGAGAAATTCAATTCGATGACATGGGTTTTAATAAGTAACTAATATTTGCCACCACCCGCTTTCTGCTGCTCCAGAAAGAACCGTCCGTTTTGGCAGTCGATGAACGATGTGAAATTCAATTCGATGGCGTGCACTTTTATAAGCGACTAATAGCGAATTTCAAAGCAAAGCCCAACTGGGGCATCGTAAATCGCTTCTCTATTCCTGCGTAAATTTCCACTGATTCTGTGGAATAAAGAAATTCGCTATAATATTTGCCACCACCCGCTTTCTGCTGCTACAGAAAAAAACCTTCTGCTTTGCCGGTCGATGCGTGTGCTGCAGCAAAAACCATACAAACAAGAAATCATCACCTGCTGCGCTGTGGCACTGGTAAGTCTGCTTGCTACTGGTCAATTCGGTTTCCAGTAAAGCATCCTCTTACTACAATGATCGGATGATCAATGAAGACTAGATTGTTGCATGCTAACTTTTCTATTTGACTAACGACAGTTATACTTCCGTTGGGCGTGTCGTTATGCAATCGAGCGAACAAAGCAACAATAGCATCTACAAATCGTTTACAAAGTCAAATCGTTCGTATGCATAAGTGTCGGCTGTGCTGGGGAAGTGCTTGGATTGCAACATTGCGGGTACGCAATTGGTTGAATCATAATCAAGTTTGCTATGAATTTTAACCACTTTGCTATGAAAAAATTTTAGTAAAAAATAATTTCATAAACCAGAGTAATTTGGTTACTATCCAACAAGATATCAATGACTTAAGTTTGTTCAGTGGTAACAGAGTAGTAAGCGATTGAAATCTTAAATTCTGTCGTTTCAATCCATTCTCGATTTTTTGGAATGCCACCCTACTAAAGTAAAACGTTATTCAATGTCAAAAATGTCTACAAAAGAATAATGAAAATAAATTCAATATCAGCTCAAAACCACCTGAACCAGTAAGCCATATCTGAAAATATATATAAAAAAATTGAAAAACTATAAATATTATCTAAATTTAGTTGAAAAAATGAAAAGATCCTTCTAAAAACAGTTGAGACCAAAAACGATAACAATATCAAAGTTATAATATTTGCTAGGGAATCAACATTATTCATTTATTAAAGCTTTTGAAAGGTTCAACTGAAGCCTGTCTGAAGGTGGCAATGGGCACTAGAGAGTTATTTTCAGCCTAAAAAACGTAAAACAGCGAAAAGCCCACCACGAAAATTAATTTCAAATTGGAAAGAAAACGCCTCTGAACTACAGACCAGAAAAAATACCAAATTCGAGAAAAATTTATATCAAGTTCAATTCTAAATATACAAAAACTCTCCTAAATTTAAATATCTGGAACCACATTGAAAGTTTGAAGGAATGAAAAGAATGAGCTCGGAAATCAGCTTAAATAGTTGAGAAACGTCTCTGAGTGCAACAAAAAGTCAAAAATAGAAATAATGATTTAGAACGCTTCAATTTAGCTTTATGCAAAATATGATTAAAAGTTAACCCAGAGACGGCTGGAAAATGCTTTTTTGGACAAAAGGAATTTCTCTGAAGAAAAAAACGAATGAAGCACATTAGGTATTCTGAATCTACAAAAAATACTTGGGTGCGTTCCTGGAATTCAGAGAAAAACAAAAAAAAAACAAAAAAGAAAATGGCCTTAAATCTGGCTCCAATCCATATAGTAACGAGAAAAAAAGGCCAAAAAAGAATTGATTCGAATTCAGCCTAGTGGTTGAAGAATGCTGTTAAATGAATAAAAAGGACAAAGCAGAAATTGATTCCAAATACAACTGGTTTCTCTAATGGATGCGACCAACGAGGAAATTGATTCTAAACTGAGCTCACAGCTAAGTTGGAAGTGTATTTAAAGTGGAATCCAAATTACCATAAAATATGAAGAAAATTCATGTCGGAATTGATCATATTTTTCTTATAAAGTTGATTGAAAGGAAATTCCAAAATCAAAATGGTATGATAACATTCCGTACTGACGCTGTAACCGATGAATCAATATTGCACAGTGGTGGGCACCGCTAACCGAAAATTTAGCGACGCTAATCGCTAAGTCGCCAACCGGAAAATTTAGCTCGATAATCGCTAAACGCTAAACGCTAAACCAACATTAGCGGAACTTTCGCTAATCGCTAATCGCTAACTTTTTAATATGTAAATAGTCTTATCGCTATATTTATTGCTCCTGTTTTGTAAGATTTGGACCACTTTGATCTGTTTTGGTTAAACAAACAAAAACAATTACTTTTTAAAGCTATTTACAGTAAGAGGTTCACGAAACAGTATTCATATTTGATTTTGTAAAAACAAGAATAACAAAAGTTCTTGGTGTGCCAAAAATTCAATCTAGACCTTGTGCTTGTTCTTCAAAATACTCCTGTGGCTTGTACGATAACTGGCACTTCATTCTAGGGTAAAAAATCACAGGAGAGTTGTGTGCAAAGTCACGACCGCAAGGATGAAGTAAAATACTTTTACAAGAAAGAAAACCCGGCTGCTTGCGTGAAAGTTGTCGTACATATTACAACTGTAGGACGGACCGTTAACGAGATAAAATTATTTTTATTATTCATAAACCCAAAATTTCAGTAATAAATCATAGCTGGGACTTAAGTACATATGTTTAAATTTTAGTTATATTCGAATTTCCGAGTCATCATGAAATGAATTATTGGAAGTTTGTAGTTGCCTTTGTACAGTTTTTTACCAAGCTATGATGTGTCATCATTTTTGAGAAACAATATAAAATATAATTTTAATGTTATTGTTTGTGACAAAATATTTCAAATAGGAACATTGTTCAATTAAAGATTAGTTGGTCATGTTCCCTTTCTAAGAGCTCCTCTTGTTATATTTTATTCCATTTGGCATAGATAATAAACACTTACTTTTGTTTAAAACACTGTTCATCCAATAACAAACTGTTTCCTAGTACTAATAATTAAAATATAATAAAGTATTCCTTGTGATAAAATAAACAGGGAAAAGCTGATCTAACACTCAAAACTAGACGGCTCATGTGTTGTAAAAATGAGTCAACTTTTCATTGAATGCATTTACTAGTGCCCGCTATCGCACAGAGACTGCATTTTATTAAAGTGCCTCACTGCATCAGCTGCTATCGATGCTAGCCCCGCTGAAACTGCTACGCTATCCGTAGCCATGCTAATATTTGGGCCGCTATACGCTGCTATAGGTATCCGCTGTCCCTGCATCAGCTGGCCCAGCTGCTATCGATGCTGAGATCCGCTGCAACTAGTGCACTATCCATTGCCATACCACAGTTGT
Organism: Wyeomyia smithii; assembly: GCF_029784165.1. NCBI lineage: Eukaryota > Metazoa > Arthropoda > Insecta > Diptera > Culicidae > Wyeomyia > Wyeomyia smithii. Next base: position 230,562,321 of record NC_073696.1, read on the forward strand.
GGCCGCTATCCGCCTGGTATCCACTGCACTGCTACTGCTGCTGCTAAGGGAAGACTGCTGTTGTCGCTGTCTAGAACTATAATGAGCGGCTTCGACTGAAACAGGCTCTTATATAGGAATGAAAAACCTATCGATAGTAGCAGGAAATCATCGATAGCTATCGATAGCCATTTCAGTCGATAATTCCCATCCTTACTCTTATACAGACAAATAGCAAATTTAAAATGGCAAGGTCTATGATTCTGTCGACCGTGCTTGGGAAGCAATCATATTAACGACTAATCAGATCAGTCAAATTTCGCGCTTCAACAAGGATTGACCATTCTCAATAATATGGTTGCTTGTCATGATTTGGACTTTATAATTTTTGAATTTTGATTATGCGAAAAATTAATTTTTACTCTGTTAATGAAAGCTTTTCGGATGTTGTGCTAATGACTGAAGGAAAAGATAATTCAGTACGTTCTAAGACACGGAGATGAAGCCAAATATATATCTGTTCCAAATTTCTTGAAAGTGTGAATTGATTTAAGAGAAAATATTAACTCATCAATTAGGTTTTTATTTCATCCTGAAAAGGACAATTTGTTGTTTAATTCAATGTTTGATAAGATGCCGATCACATCTTTGAGTTATCACTGGCAGTGCGAATAAAGTATTCCTCGGGGGAAATTAACACTGAAAAGTTTTCCAGAACGTTCTTTTCATTGGATGCATTTGCTAGTGTGCCTCCTATCGCTCAGAGACAGCATTTCACTAAAATGCCCCACTGCATTAACTGGCCCTGCTTATATAGACGCTGAGACCAACGTCAACCGCTGCGCTATTCCCGTTGCCACAGTAGTGGACGGTTCCGTTGCCATCAGAGTAGGCAGTGTGACTTTGCACTCGTATCCAAGTGAGTTTTAAAACTTGCTTGCACATTTATTTTCGGTTTGCACGTAAACCCTACTAACAGTGCATTACATTTGAGTTAGATTTGAGTTTGAATCCTGCATAACAACAATTGCATAAAAATCGAATTGCGATGAAATTCGTGCCGCGTCTGCAGCAACAGTTTGTTGCATTGTCCTTTGAAAGCATAAATTCGATCTAAAATCAAAACTCATCGCATAACATTATCGCCTGCATCGTTGGATACATCGTGCACGGCATGCATTGCACGCATTTAAACTCAATCGATCAGAGTGTGCGGTGCAAAAAAACTCAAACTATCGAGAGGAAGCAGATTCAAGTTGGATTCAAATCTGGAAAAGTGTTACTCAGTTCAACTTTGCACGAGTTCATGCCATCACTGGTTGCCATTGGTATCCGCTGCCCTGCGTCACCTGGCCCTGCTATCGATGCTGAGTCGCGCTCCGCTATCCGTTGCCATACCACAGCTGTGGCCGTTATCTGCTGCACTGCTACTGCTGCTGTATCCACTGCTGCTGCTAAGGGAGGACTGCTCCTGTTGCAGTCTAGAAGTATAATGAGTGGCTTCGAGTGAAACAGGCTCTTATATAGGCCAAATTGCACATTTCAAATGGCAAGGTCTATGATTCTGTCGACCGTGCTTGGGAAGCAATCATATAACGACCAATCAGAGGCCGAATTTTTCGTTTTGACAAGGCTTGACCATTTTCAATAGTTTGAATAATAAAATTACAATTATCTGCATTTGGGAAGAATCTTAGAAGATTTTCCAATCTATTGCTGCAAGAACGAAGGAAATCCATCGAATACTCACCGATTTATTAGCATTTGAAATTGGACATATTTTTCACTTTTTCTGGTTTTAGATTTTCATTTTACATCCCTATGTAGCCGAACTTCCTGAGAGAAGTATTCTACTTCAAAAACTGACAAAAGTAACTTTCGCAGTAAAGTATGTTCATCTTTCGAAGCAATTTACGTACGCCATCAGCAATTCACAGTTTTTCTAAATATTTCTATTGTCGCTTCTCCACAAAATTTAGCGCATTAGCGATTAGCGTTTCAAAGGCCAAAATTTTAGCGACGCTAACAGTTTCGCTAACCAGCTCAAAAATTAGCGAAATCGCTAAATCGCTAACTGAATTTTAGCGTCGCTAATTAGCGAATTAGCGAATTAGCGGAATGGTGCCCACCACTGATATTGCAGCTATTACTTCCGTACCTATTTGTTAGATTGAGAGTTTCTCAATTTCAATTCCCGGGATAGACAATTAAGTTTCCGACTATTCAGTCCTGTTTGTAACCGGGAATAAAAACTACACACCCCTTTCGAAGTGAAATCCCAAGTCAGAACGAAGCCGGTTTGTTTTCCTTTTCACGCTCCAAACGACTGGTTATGATTTGTAGAAATAATTGGAGCTGAAAGTTTTCCCATCAGATCAGATCTCGGATGAGGCAACCGCCCCTCTTCTTCTCAGCACTCTAGTGTACGCCTTTCAAAGTCATGTATCCGCATAGGTACATACATGTATGAAATTCATTCGACTGAGAGTGATTGGAAAATTGTTGTTTTTTTCTCTCTTTTAATTTGGTACATATTTGTTCTTTTCTTGAAACCATAAAAAACTAGTTTTCTAGTTTGTTGAGCATTTGTAGGTTGCAGCATTCTCGTAATTTGAATAAAGTTAATAGATTTAGATTGAATCAGTAAACTCAAATGTTATGATAACCAACGTTGTTCGAATCTGCGTTAGTTCCATCAATACACTAGTTAAGTTTCACCGCCCAACAAGTTCACAAGTTTTACAAACCTGATAGGAAGCGGAAATCCCCAGCGGAACGATTATGTCAATTGACCCACCGCGCAGCGGAAGGACATTATCCTTCATTCGAACTTTTCCCAACTCGAGAAAGAGGAATGAACGCCACAAATACGACGATTTGCCGGACAAATCCTGGTAGCAGTTCACCGCTCTTCGGTGGCCTGTCACGGGAAGATATAAATTTTCATTATATATCACCGCATTAGATACATGTCACGGGGGGCTTTTTGCTAGCCGGCTGACTTCAGTCAGAGGCCAACCGAAAGCACAGACAGCACCAGGCAAGCCGTGCCAATAGAATGAAGGTTTCACAGATTGCTTTGGGGAGCGCCAAAGCAATCGCCTACTTGGCTCAATGTCATCGATTCACGTCTTGTCGCGACGAT